>NC_088210.1:8491804-8799610 GCF_037126465.1 Ornithodoros turicata
TAAGGCGCTACACCATACGGCTCCGAGATGAAGAAGTGAGTCAGAAAGTCACGCCGCACTCGAGATCACCAAAGTTGCCCCAAATCGGCGTAGTAGTAGTCGATAATGGTCCAAAACAACCAATGTCATAGAGCTCTGACATGAGGAAGTTCCAAAACGTCACGCCATAACCGCCTTCATCAAAATTGTGGCAAAACCGTTTTGTAGTCAATAATGGTCGTAAGTCACCATTCCATACAGCAGCGACATGGTGAAGTCCTAAAAGGTCACTCCATACTCGGCATGACGAAAGTTGTCGCAAACAGTTGCCATATCCCGCAATAGTGGGTATGTGTCATGCCATGCAACTGTGACATACGTGAGTCGCAAAAAGTTGGGTTCCGCGTAGTTGACCCTACCACCTTTGTCGCAAAGTGTCGACCATCCCAAGCATTTATATAGGATTAATTTCAGTGGCACCTGGATTATTTTGTATGGCACTCGGATTAATTTGTTTGGCACTAGGATTAATTTAGCTGGCACTTGGATTAAAATCGCCGGGAAAACCTATAGAATTGACGTCCTCAATGAACACCCACGATTTTCTTCAGGTCTTCAGACGGTTCATCGCTCGTAGGTCGTGTCCGACAACTTTCGGACCTCCAAGAGGGCCTCCACGGACCTCGCTGAACTTGGCCGGCAAATCCAAGCCGAGACCGTCCAGCGATACTGCGCAGGTCACAGTATTCAATGGGTATTCACCGTCGAGCGCGCAGCCTGATGGGGCGGGTTCTGGGAACGACTCGTGAGATCAGTCAAAGACGCCCTGCGCAAGACTTTAGGGCGTAGCTCACTGACGTTCGAGCAGCTAACAACCATCCTTTCTGAAATTGAGGCCACCATCAATTCGCGCCCACTGACATACCTCTCGGACGATCCCAAAGACCCACAATATCGTACCCTTCAAGGTGGGCGAGCTGGTGCTCCTATCCTGCAAACCGCAAGCAAGAGCTGTGTGGCCACTTGCACGTATCTCTGAGGTACAGCCAGGAAGCGACGGAGTCATCCGAGCGTGCAAGGTAGTACTTTACGACGGGGGTCAGTAATACTTCGTCCCGTCCAGTACCTCCACAAGCTGGAGCTTGACTGGAGCTGGTACCTTGCGGCCTCGGTTATTTCAGCTTCTCACCTTCGCCCGGGGAGTGCAAGAAATTGGACGACGATAACGTGTCCCCGATTACCTGTCAGGTGTTCCCGGCGTCTGCGCGCATGTTCGATTTGCGTTCCTTTATGACGGACGACTAATTTACCACTCTCTTTTCGAGGATCGTCCCGGCCACATTGGGCAAATAAACCGCTCTTCCTACAGTTGAAGTTGTTATTTTCTACATACAGAGTATACAGGGTGTCCCAGAAAACGTGTCATTGAATTATAATAACAAAAACTACACCACATAGAATCATGCGGTTAACGGCATTTGTTCTTACTAGATTTTTACCGCCTCCTCATGTGAATGTCATGTAACGTAAGCAGGGTGTCGAACCGAAACGTTTTTCGTTCCGGTTTTCGTTCCGGTTACATCATAAACGATCCGGTACCGGTTCTGCTCTGGAGCAAAAAAATAACGGTTAATACCGGTTTTTAACCGGTTCCGCTTCTGCTGGGAATATTCATCCCCACAAAAAAATAATAATCATCAAAGTTACAAAATCTAAACCCGTTTATTCCGCATACATGGTATTTAATATTAATAGACAGCTGTGAAATTGGTAGCTCCTGGTTCCTGTAGGTTACTGTCTGTTCAAATGGGCTCTCTCCTTTCTTGGAGCGCATGCTACAAATGGACTTGTTTGTCGTGATGTCATACGTAAAGTACTTTCTTGCTGGGTTGGAGCGATTGCGTCCCATCCGAATGTCTGTTGCTAATGTCTAGCCAGCAAGCACCACCGCACGAGTAGCACGCAAATCGAGGGGCACCTTCACTCACAAACGCGCTCGACGGCTCCGTTTTATTTTCTTCGTGTCCTGTCCACAAAAGAGTTGCCACTTCGTACGGGCTTGCCCTCGCATATACGTAAATGTATTCAACTTAGCTGCTCTCAAACAAGGGACGCGTTGCGCGACATTACCGATAAAGAAGCCGTTATGCAGCCCCCTTGGGTCGCTGTTTATTTGAGGAGAGTTTTGGGGGGATCAAATGAAAACGAACACTACGGCACATTGCTAGAGAGTCACATGTACCTCGAAGTCTGTGTGCGTGCGCCAACGATAAACCATTACAAAGGCAGCCTAAGGGTCATGCTATACCGACATACATTCCACTGTAACCGTAACCCTCGTAGAGTATCCATGACATGACTTCAGAGCACACGACGTCTGTTTCATTCGCCTACCCGTAGTCCAAACCGGCGAAGTTTTTTCTTGGACCGAAAACCGTTAAATATATTTTTCGGTTTCCCTCCTGAGCGAAAAAAACGTATACGGTTTCGATTCCGTTCCGGTTCTCACCAAAATAGCGGTTTTTTTCGGTTTTCGGTTCGCTCCGACACCCTGAACGTAAGTTCAGTTATGCAAATTTTTGCGAGCTTAAGTCGGAAATTTGCCAAGGAAGCGTCACCTTTTTACCCCACCAATGTGAAGAGCGTGTCTCATTTGCTCAAATTAATGGGGGGGGGGGATATGTTTATTAAGAAAAAGAAAGGAAAGGTCAGCCAGACGAAGGTCGGCTTGCTATTCCAAACAAAAAGGCAAAAGAAGGGGAAGGGGAAAGAAAAGGGGACGAAAAGAAAAATAAGAAAGAAAATAAGAAAAGAAAAGGGGAAGAAAAGAAAGGAAAAGGAAAGGAGAAGAAGAAATGAAAAGAAAAGGGAAAGAAGAAAGAAAAAGAAGAAAAGAAAAGGAAAAGAAAAAAAGAGTTAAGAACTAAAGGAGATAAGGTAAAGAAAGGAAGAACACAAAACTAAAACTGAAAAGTCACACATACAGTCACACAATCACAAGGCGTTGACAAGGTTCGAAGGAGGAGCGCTGTGGTGACTGCCCACTGGGCCGAGAGAGAAACACAGGGCTCACAGGGAGCCCAGGAGACCCGTGTTACACAGAAAGCGGAGCACCGCTTTTGTGACTCTCCACTGGTTAGCTCGCTGCACAGGGCCAAGGAGTGTTGCGAGAGAAACGTCTGTCCGTCCGTGCACCCAAGTTCTGAGAGATGTTGCCAGAGCACGGCCCGATGATGGTGGTGACGCTGACAGTGGAGGAGCTGATGAGAAATAACGTCTTCTACACCGCAGCAGGGGCAAGTGGGAGATGAGACGCGGCCCATTTTGAACAGGAGTGAACGGGTGAGGGCAACGTTCAGCCGGAGACGATGTAGAAGGGTCTCCTCCTCGCGGGTACAGCGGCAGCCGATGACAAACTCCAGTGAGGGGTCGATGGACTGCAGGAACGCATTAGGTCGGATAGCGTCTACAAGAAACTGGCGGGTGCCGTCGCCGCAGAGACGCCGTATAAGCAGGCGGCACGCAGACACCGGGAGCGGTAGTAGGGGCACCGGCGTGGCCGCATCAAGCGCGGCGCGTCTCGCAGCCGCGTCAGCACATGTATTTCCGTGTAGCCCTGTATGCCCGGGTACCCACTGAAGGCAGATACGGTGGCCGACCGAGGAGAGTTGGGCGTACTCCTGAAGTACCATGGTACGCAGATCGCTCACGACACTCGGGTGGTATGTGGACAGGAGCGCCAAAGATGCCTTGCTGTCTGTGAGGACGACCCACGCATCAGGCACAGATTCAGCGATATACCGCAGAGCGGCCAGCAGTCCGAGCAGCTCCGCATCCGTGGAGGACACTGTGTAGGGAAGTCGGAGGGCGAGGTCACGGTTTTCCTGCGAGACGTAGTAGGCCGCTGCAGATGACTCATTCGCTACCGATCCATCAGTATAGATGGCGCGGCTCAGAGGATAGGCCGAATTGAGATGCTCGAGCGCGATCTGGCGGGCTACTGTCAAATTAATGATGATTGACACGGATATTCAGGAGCTGTCCCATCCGAAAAAAATAGCCGAACATCATGCTCTGCGGGGTAGAAGGGCTCGATACGAAAACCAACTCCCCCCCTTCCTGCGCTGATCGTGGGTAAGCCTGCCACACTCATCCTTGTGCACACAGCGAGATGAGAGATAAAAATACAGACTTATTTGAACGTTTAATAATGCGTTGACATATAGGGTGTCATGAGCAGTGAGGCCGCTTCACGAGATTTGAAGTAGCTAGGAAATCTTATAGTTTCAAAAGTGGTGGCTCGAAAAACAACGTGTGTTCCCTCAAGAAATGGCTGGATTTCGTCGCTACCGAAGCTCCATGGATCCAGTTCTCGACCTGGTCTCTACAGTCCAACATGCTCGTGCCCATCGGCAGATCGTCCGATCGGTTTTCCTCGACATCAAGCGAGCATATGATACCGTCTCGCACATTTGCGTGCTGCACGCCTTGCGCTCGTTTGGGGTATCCGCCTCTTCATCTGGCTCCAAGACTTCCTTACGGACCGAACTGTCGATATCCGTACGTCCCAAGGCAAAAGCCCTCGGCATCCTGTTCCTCAAGGAGTCCCCCAAGGAAGTATTCTCAGCCCGACACTCTTTAACGTGGTGATGGCCGGCGTACAATCAGTAATTCCTCGCAAAGTGTCCTTTTCCGTGTATGCAGATGACGTCGCCCTTTGGACAGTAGGAAAATCACGCCCAGCCATACAGCGCCGCCTGCAGCTCGCATTAAATAATGTACACACGTACCTCACGCACCGTGGGATGGGCCTTTCCCCCGAAAAGTGCGTCGAGCTCCCTTTCACGCGCAAAGCTATGACCAATTTCCCTCTTTGGGTTGGTGCCAAGAAGCTTGAGCCGGTCCGCTTCCGCCGCTTCCTTGGCGTGGTAATCGACTCGGACTTGCGCTGGGCTCGCCACATTAAACACCTTGAAACTAAAGTGCAGCGATGGCTCCCCGCAATTCAACATCTTTCTGGCTCAGGATGGGGCTGTGATCAGTGTTCCCTGCTCGCAGTTCACGCGGCGCTGGTGAGGGCGACTGTGCTTTACAGCCTTCCTATCCTGCACAGGATATCAACAACATCATTAAATACCCTTCGGTCCTTGTTTGCTCGAAGCCTTCGTCGCTGCCTCAGAGTTCCAAGAATGGCTGAAACACGGCAAGTCCTGGCTGAAGCTGGTGAACTACGTTGAACTACTGGCACTTCCTACGTTTGCGAGCTCACATTCCCCGTCACCCGCTCCTCAGGAAAATTCGATACCGCCATGAAAGCGACACACCAGACTCTCACTGGCTTCATAGCTGGTAATCTGAATCATAGCTGAAAATCGGTAAGATCAGCATTCATGCATGGTGCTTTTTTGTTGAATTTTAATGTAAGAGTGAATACCATTAAGAGTACGACAAAGGAAATAACCTTGCGATTCTATAAATAATAGGGGGGGCTTGTCTTTGCCCCTGCCTTCTTCAGACAGGATGTGATGACGTCATGCAGTGTGTCTATGTTTCAGGTGTCTGTAGCAATTCTTTGAGCGTTACTGGAGAAAAAGTGCAGCATCAAAAATGGGAGGTTGGTCGATGGTGCGCATTGTCCTGGACAGATTTACAATGAGCATTGTTTTTGAATAAGAGGAGTCTGTCTGTTTAGTACAGTTGGATGCTGGTTTTCCTCTTTGTTCAAGTGGGCTAGGGGGGCTCGAGTCCCCCACAGGCTGAACACACAGGCTACTTGCCACAGGCAAGTAGCCTGTAGCGGAAATCGTGCAAATCTGATGAGAAAAAATAATATATATGGAAGGGGGGTCCAGCGTGACGATCGCAAAGCTTCTTGCCGTTACCGGCGTCTATCGAAGCAGCATACTTGAATACTTTTGAAACTAACAACAACTTTATTTTCAGAAGGAGAGTGGGGAGGTTCATCGCCAGAGGCGATACTCTACCCCATTGCTGGTGGGGATGTGGGGTATGAAGATACTGAGCCCCTTCACAATAACGATCGGAGTCCGATGGTGTCCAGAAATGTCAGAAGAGCTTTGAGCGCAGAGCGTTGCTGGGCTGGATTGGGCCAGGGACCAAACAATTTCGAGAGGGAGAAGGGGCGAGAGTCCAGATGACGAAGAGACTCGGACAGTGAGGTCCGGGAAGGTTGGTAGTGAAGGCAATGAAGAAGAATATGGTCCAGATCTAGACCAGGGGGCTTGCGGCGGTATAATGTCCTGATAAGGACATTATACCGCCGCAAGCCCCCTGGTCTCTGCCGGTACCGCCGACCTTCGTAAGCCTTCCGAGCCTTTTGGAAAGAAGAGATCAGGTTCCCCCTCAAGTTCTTCGAGCCCATTTTCATGCTCTGGTAGACGAGAAGTTTTCTACGTTCACTGCAGCATATACAGATGGCGCATCCCGAAACAACAAGTCCGCCTAAGCATTCGTCATACCATCCGAAGGACGACGCCTTTCACATCCAACCTCCTCAACAGCTGCGGAACTCTATGCCATCCTTTTCTTTCTACAACACATCGCTGACTTTACCCCGCGGGCATGGGCAGTTTTCCCAGACTCCAAATCTGCACTTCACGCTATTGAAAATTCCGGCATACGAGGCCCATCCGCACCCCTGGTCACAGATGTGTTAATGGCTTACCAAACTGTCTACGCAGCAGGCCACAGGCTAGTTCTCCAGTGAGTTCCAGCCCATTGTGGTGTCGTGGGAAATGAGCAGGCCGACAGCGCCGCAGAAGAAGCACTTTCGTATCGGAAACGGACCTGTATTGTTCTGCTGAGAGGAGACAGTCGTTCCATTCTGCCACGCCTCGTGACACCTCTGGCTTCCCGCCAATGGACAACCGACATTCTCCCCCCCCCCCCCATCTATGTTGAGCAGAGTTGATGCAACGCTCGCTTTCCGCATGCCATGAAGCACCTCTCGTCAAGATGCTGCATTAATCCATCAAATGCGACTCGATGTGGCCTTATACAGCTCAGTGGCGTTACCGCTTGAGACCTGCTGCCACTGTGGTGCTCTAGAGGATCTGGGCCATATTCTTCTTCATTGCCCTCACTACCAACCTTCCCGGACCTCACTGTCCGAGTCTCTTCGTCAGCTGGACTCTCGCCCCTTCTCCCTCTCGAAATTGTTTGGTCCCTGGCCCAATCCAGCCCAGCAACGACCAGCGCTCAAAGCCCTTTTGACATTTCTGGACACCATCGGACTCCGATCGTTACTGTGAAGAGGCTCAGTATCTTCATACCCCACATCCCCACCAGCAATGGGGTAGAGTATCGCCGCTGGCGATGAACCTCCCCACTCTCCTTCTGAAAATAAAGTTGTTGTTAGTTTCAAAAGTATTCAAGTATGCTGCTTCGATAGACGCCGGTAACGGCAAGAAGCTTTGCGATCGTCACGCTGGACCCCCCTTCCATATATATTATTTTTTCTCCTCAGATTTGCACGATTTCCGTGGGTCAGCCTGTGGCAAGTAGCCTGTGTGGTCAGCCTGTGGGGGGCTCAAGCCCCCCTAGCCGACTTGAACAAAGAGGAAAACCAGCATCCAACTGTACTATACAGACACACTCCTCTTATTCAAAAACAATGCTCATTGTAAATCTGTCCAGGACAATGCGCACCATCGACCAACCTCCCATTTTTGATGCTGCACTTTTTCTCCAGTAACGCTCAAAGAATTGGTACAGACACCTGAAACATAGACACACTGCATGACGTCATCCCATCCTGTCTGAAGAAGGCAGGGGCAAAGACAAGCCCCCCTATTATTTATAGAATCGCAAGGTTATTTCCTTTGTCGTACTCTTAATGGTATTCACTCTTACATTAAAATTCAACAAAAAAGAACCATGCATGAATGCTGATCTTACCGATTTTCACTCCAAAGCCTTATCATGGTACCCATGGGACTTTCAATCATCAGAATCACAACAGTAGTAAACTACCATTGCTCTTTAAAATAATAATTGTGACCCTGGCACACAACCTTTTCTATGCTCATGTACTCGCTGTCTGAGGCTACACCTGGGAGCAAAAAGGCGCGAAAGCCTGGGGCAAAGTTCCATTCGAGGATGACGGAGCACAAGACAGAACGCTTTTACAGGAACTGATATATGATATGATTGCATTCCTACTATATTAATGATTTTCATTCTTGCATTGCAGTTTCGAAAAACTATCACAAAAACTCTGTACTGCTCTCAACTATAATTTTAGGAGCCTTCAAATTCTACTTTTTATGGAAACTATAATTGCGCTGTTACTTGGACTATTATCAATCAAGCTCTTTAAGTTTTTCTCTCTTGCCATTTCAGCCTACCGTGTCCTGTCATGCTGTGAAGCAGACTCGCATCCAAAAAACAATTAATTTACATTCAGGGTAGCGTGCTTCATAGGAATTTCTACCCTGAGCTCAGATGCAAACATTTCTGCACAAATACCTAACTGCAAACAGCCGCTTCAGGAAGGCATATCAAAACAAGGACTTCACTAGGGTCGCGCGGCCAATTCCATTAAAAACGCTCATCCAATCCAATAGATTACAACGCAAACGCGATGATAATTATTTTTTAAACTACTATTTCACTCAGCAGCACATAAGTGTGTCGCTCCACGAAAAGGCAAACACAAAGCATTTATTTGTCAAGTGGGGTCTCAGCTTCAGAAAAGTACGCACGCGCACACACTCATATTTTTTGTAGGCACAACAAGCGCAAACACAAAGTCTATTTCACTACCACATGAATCCATATTATTCCTCAGGTCAATAATTATCCGACCATCGTCAAGAGGCGGTAAACACATACATGCGAACGGGAAACAATAGGTCTTCGTTCCGGATGTAATAGGATATCGCCAGTCGACAGTCGCGAACCAAAAAAGAAAGGAATGCATGTTTGTTATACATCCGGAAAAGAGAAAACGGTGCCGTGCTTTTGCGCAACAATTACGATACAGAAGAGAATTCACTTCTTTTTGCTTTTATTTCCTTGCAGCCATATATTTTCCAAGAATACTACACAGGGAGTCTTTTTTAGGCGATACAGATTTTTCATCGAAAAACTACAGGGTTATTCTAGCAAACGTTACACATTTCGATCGTCCTACAAAAATAGAAGACTGGGTTTGTCCCATTTACAGCAGTAGCCATTTTAGAACTATATCCTACAACACTAGTCACGTCATCCTGTAGTGGACCCTGCGCAGCGTCAACCAGATGGAACATTGCACGCAAAAGCTATTTGGCTGAAAAAGATTGGAGTATTTTCTGGACGCATATAAAGAAGCAATATCGTCGCCCCCCCACTTATTTACTCGTGGATCTTCACAACCATATGCATGAAAGTCACAGGTTGCGTACCAATATCTTTCCGGGAGAACGTCAATAATATCTAAGCTCCAAAATGAATTTCCGCCCTCTTCTCACTTTCCTCGAAATGCTCTCCATTCTACCTCCTCTGCACCATCGTAACATCTTGAGACGTTCTTCCACATCCGACATGAAACACGGCGCGTGGTCATTCGCACAGCTAAAAGAAAGATCACGAAAGCGCCCAGGTACACGAAAAATAAATAAATAAAAGAAAGCCGTAAAAAAAAAAAAAAAAGAAATTGCTAGCCGCAAATTCAGAACACATGCCCCCGCCCCCAATAAGTTCGCAACACTGGCCACGTGTAACATATAGAAGACTACTACTTCTGGAGCAGCGAAATCCTTGTTCACGGTTCAAGCCCTGGCTGGCCCCAAGCACGAGGTGTGCACTGTTTTCCTCGGCGGACGGAGGGCCGAGGGCTGTCCACCAATTAGGGATGGCGAATTTTAAAAATATATTTCGAAGCGTTTATTCTTCAAAGTTTATTTTTCGGGGTTTATTTCGACAGCGTGGATTTTCTCATGATTTATATTGAAGACTTTACTCTGCAAGTTTGATCTTTAAGAGATTTATTTTTCAGCGTTTTACTTTTACGTGATTTATTTCGAAGTCCTGGCTTCCAAGGTATCCCGGAAAGAAGCGCGTTGACGGAACAAACATGAAAGGCATTATGTGGGTTCCTCAGATATTAAAATACGCCCCTGTAAAGGCCGTGCAAAGCCGTCATCGCTGTTGAAGTTATTCTTTGATTATCGGTTAAAGCTCGTCAGAAACAAATACGTTGTGATTTCTTGTAAGAACAAGTTGTGTTGTGTTCGTTCGGGCTTTTCCGCCGCCGTCGTTCGGGCTTTGAAGGAAGGATTCAAGATCACCACAAAATCAAGATAACCTTACTTGTGCCTCTGTTTATACAGCAGTATGCTATTTTGTTCTGTAAGACGTATAAAATTGCGAAGCAGATGTTGTCACGTGACTAATGTTTTCCCATTTCTTCTTCTTTCGTTTTCATGTCCTTCGCAGGTTCACCACTCGATACACACGATATACTAGTGTTTTTGTAGAAGATCACACGTCATGTTTCCTGAATTTTAGCTTATTTTCGGGAAGAGCGGATGCTTCCCTCACTATACACTAACTGAACCATTATCTACCTGTATGTACGGGTTCGAACCGTTACTCTTCGCTTTCCTGAGCAGAACCGAAACTTCTGAACCTAAACCCAAACCGAACCTTGTTCTTTTCGGTTCGACATCCTGGACAAGAGGTCTAAACTACGGATAGCAAAATGAGGTATAACGAAGGTATAATCCTAGCATACTTCCAAAAAGGAGGTATAAAACAGATCTATGTCTAAACTTCAGTGTTCATGCATGTCTAAGAGCCGTGACTAATTTTAGGCATCATCTCTAGAATAGGTGAGAATCATGTCTACGATCATAGACATTCAATGTCCAAGTAGGCGGCTAATAGACATTAGGTCTAGCCCCAGATATCCTATAGTCATCCCAGATGTCTATGGTTAGAGGTCACATAGTCATCTATTATTCCACGATGTGCTGCCTGGGTTATGAGTTATGAACTGTATTATTGTGATAATTTAAGACACGAACCGCTGCATGTTTGTTGCAGCACGAACGAAATGTACGTGCATGAGATAATACAGAGTGGCTCGAATTATTTTACGCGAACAAAGCAAACGGCCAAAGTGTGTCGAAGAAAGAGTTCACTCTTTCTTCGACCTGGCAGATGGCACTGCACCACCCTTGAGGAGCGCAACCAATAATTATATTAATTTTTATCCCTCTTGCGACATCCACGTAGCCTGGAAATACGTCCTAGAGGAAACCGGGAAAAAATACCGGTTCAACTGTTTGGTTACCGGTAACTGCAACTACTTATTATAGAGTTTTAGTGCATCGTACGCTGTCGCATCGTTTGCGCACATAAAGGATAGCGAGGTTCTTCTGCGCAATGCGCGAGGCTGTCTTTATGTTTTACACGTGCGCGGAGCCACGAACGCTATCTGTTACGTACGCAACGGTGATAGTGTACGATACACTAAAACCCTCTATTAAAACGGAGAAGCCGGTATCCGTAACCGCTGTCGGAGATCTGACACTGAACCGTAACCGTAACCGAACTGATATATATATATATATATATATATATATATTTTTTTTTTTTTTTTTTTTGCTTGCAGTCGTAACCTTACACCTCTGGCTCGCAGTTTGGTATGGTTTCGAGGAAGTCGCGGATATTGTAAAGGAACGCTGATATAAACCGCATCAGCGGTGCAGACCGCCTGACCGCCCTCATGTCTATTTTGTAATAGTTAATTTATGCTTATTTAAAATATGGCGCCGTTTTCTGGAAATGAGGAGTGGTTTTGGACACAGGTCGATATAGGCTTCCAGAGGTTACCCTCGGAGCTGACATTTAAGTAGTTAAGAGAGGACAAAGGGTAGAGCTCTGCCTTCCTTTATCAATGGCTGCGCGCAGGACAATCAGGACAATCATACATCAGGACAATCGATACTGGAATGTTGGCACAAGGGGACATGAGAGCGGGGAATCATGCTCCCTCTGAACTTCTTACTACGTCACATTGAAAGTGTAGGAAAACCCTAGTGGGCGCAAATACGACCTGTCAGCTGGAACTTATGTATCTGCGCTTTGCCATGCGCTGTTAACTTCACGTTATAAGATAAATTATCTTAGGTCATCGTCAGCCGGTGATCAGTTCATTTGCAAGCAGAATACATGTAAGAATGCTTTATTTCCTCTTCAGAACATTTTCCTATTTCATCTGATTCTTGCAGAAAGCCGGGTCTGTGTCCGGGGCTTCGTAGTCATCCAGCTCCCATATGTAGCTCAGTGTTCTTTGGAATTTCTTGTAAGTTAGTCCATGACCGGGACCGGCGCGCACACCGGGACATATCTGTGAATAAATTCAGCATAATTATGAATGGGGGAAGGGGAAAACTTTTCTTTGTTCTGTCACGTTTCAAGTTGGTTTCACGTTGGTTAGTTGCAGGCAAAATCCGCCAGGCGGGCCACCATCGCGTCTAGGCAACGCCACCTAGATACATAAGGCCCTTCCACCGCTCCGTGACGTCACTCCATACCATCCGACGGGAATACAACATGGCGTCCACTAGTTGTGGTTGTTTTCGGTAGACATGCTATTTCGAAGACGAATTCACTTGTTTTCTCGATGTCAAACAGCAAACCAGGGTGTGCTTTCGAAGAATGGGATTCTACTGCAGTGTTTGAATTCATAACTTACAGAATAGTTGTGTACTGCGAAGCCAAGCAACTACAGCTTCTTTTGATACGCGTACACGAAAGTACAAGCTAAGGTTAGCTGAACAGCTTTGCTACTCGTTTGGCCTCGTGGAGCTTTTGATACGTCGTCCAATCGTGGCCGTAACAATCTGTCAACAGCATACCACAAGATACGTGGAAAACTTGTACTCTGAGGCGCACAATTGTAGGTACATATGTTTTTGGATGCCCAATATTGATTATGTTATGAATGCCATAGCAGCCTTTTCTTCCTGGCTCGCCGATCAAGCAGGTGAAACATAACAAGTTTCTGGGTCTCGTCCTTGACTGCATCTTGTCCTGAAAAAATAAATAAAAATAAATAACAAAACATATCAACCACCTTGACAAGAAGGTTCAGCGGTGGACGTCCATCCCTTCGCCATTTTGCCAGCGCCATGTGTTTGGATGAGCAATCACTCCTGGCTGTTCATAAGGCTCTTGTTCATGGTACACTTGTGTATAGCCTTCGCGCTCTTCACGGCATTTCTAAGACGCAAGTTTCATTGGCTTCGGTGCTTCCTTGCACACAGCTTGAGGATCCGTCCCTGGAGCTGCAGAATCGCGGATGGTAATAGCCGAAGCTCATGACACACCAATTGAAGTCCTCAGGACATGGGAGACTATATGTCTGTAGCAGCAGCGTCATAATCATCACCAGCACCGCCATCGGTTACGCGCAGCACTGCGCGTGACCCGAGCTTTCGTTTTCGGTTCATCGCCATTAACCGTCATTAAACCCATCAACCTCAGTAGAGCCTGGTCGCCTCATTTCTCGCTCTACAACTGGTGACCCGGACGTGATCCAACGTTCCACCATCATGAACGGTGACCAGCACTCCACCAGCTCTTCGCCTCCCAGCCGGCCACCGCCACTTCCATCGCTTGAGGCTTCTGTGGCACCGCTCCGCCTGCCGCCTTTCTCCATCTCCGATCCTCAGCTGTGGTTCGCGCAGGCGGAGGTTCTCTTCGACGGACGCCGCGTCACTTCTCAAGCCTCAAGGTTTGGCTATGCCATCGCAAACCTTCCTCCCGAAGCTGCGGCGGAAGTCCGTGACCTAATAATCCACCCTCACCCCGAGTTGCCCTACGACACCTTACGGGACGAGTTAATTCGCCGTACATCTGCTTCGGAGGAGCGGCGATTGCAGCAGCTTCTGAACAGGGAAGAGCTCGGCGATCGACGACCCACCCAGCTCCTACGCCGCATGCGCGACCTCGCCGGCAACCCTACCACGGACGACTCACTACTACGCGAACTCTTCCTACAACGTTTGCCCCACAATGTCCGCATGATCCTGGCCGCCGGCGAAAATTCCCGCCTGGATGACTTGGCGAAGATGGCGGACCGTATTATGGATTTTGCTGGCCTTCCATCTCCAGGAGCCGTTGCCGCCCTGGCCCCCCGCACCTCCCCTCCACCGGTGGACGTTGCAATCAATGCCATCAGCACGTCGCTCCAGCAACTCCAGACTACGGTGGCGGCCCTGGTGAACCGGGTGGACGCCATTCCCCCGCAGCGACCACGTTCCCCTCGCCGCCCGTTTTGCCGTCGCTGCTCGCCATCCCGTCAACGGTCTCCTTCGCCCTCTCAGCACCACTTCTGCTGGTATCATCGAAAATTCGGCGATGCCGTAAGGAACTGCCAGGCCCCTTGCTCGTGGCCGGGAAACGCTCCCCCCAACCATTAACGGCTGGCATGGCTGGGGGCGACAACAGCCGACTCTTCCGGATCACGGACCGCGTGTCCGGCTGTCGCTTCCTGGTGGATACCGGGGCTGACGTGAGCGTCGTTCCACCAACCCCCGCAGAAAAACGACACCGACAACCAGACTTGGCTTTGCAGGCCGTCAACAAGTCCACCATCTCAACTTACGGTCAACGCTCCGTCACCCTTGACCTCGGCCTGCGCAGAGTATTTCGTTGGGTTTTTACCATCGCCGACCTCCCCTTCGCAATCCTTGGCGCCGACTTCCTCCACCATTTCGACCTTCTTGTGGATATTAGACGCCAGCGCCTCGTCGACAACACTACTTCTTTGCACGTTTATGGAGCTCCAGCGCATATAGCCGCCATTAGTCCCACCATACGGCTACCGTTGCCCACTGCTTTCGCCGACATTGTCACGGAGTTCCCCGCTGTCCTGCGCCAATCGCACGCCTCTTGCCCACCTCGCCACAGCGTCACTCACCACATCGTGACACGGGGCCCCCCTGTCTTCGCTCGCCCCAGACGGCTGGCTCCAGAGCGCCTCGTCATTGCCAAGAGGGAATTTGAGCACATGCTCGAACTGGGGATCATTCGGCCTTCCTCCAGCCCGTGGTCTTCCGCTCTCCACATGGTGCCCAAAGCAACACCTGGTGATTGGCGCCCATGTGGGGACTACCGTGCACTCAACATCGTCACGGTACCGGACAGATACCCGCTTCCCCATATTCAGGACTTCACCGCGAATCTTGACGGAGCGACCATCTTCTCCAAGATAGACCTCATCAAAGCCTATCACCAAATTCCCGTCCATCCCCCTGACATCCCGAAGACTGCTATAACCACCCCTTTTGGCCTCTTTGAATACGTGCGGATGCCCTTTGGCCTGCGTAATGCTGCGCAGACATTCCAACGATTCATCAACGAAGTGCTCCGCGGCCTGGACTTCGCATTCGCATACATGGATGACATCCTCGTCGCAAGTCCATCTCCGGAGGCTCATCGCGCCCATCTGCGCGCCCTGTTCTCGCGCCTGGAGGACTACGGAGTCTCCATCAATGCCGCGAAGTGCGAGTTTGGAGTTACCACCCTTACCTTCCTGGGACACACCATCACCCCGCAAGGCATCCGGCCACTCGCATCCAAGGTCCAGGCCATCCGAGACTTTCCTGCCCCCACTTCTCGCAAAGGACTTCGTTCATTCCTCGGCCTCGTGACTTTCTACCGACGTTTTGTGCCTCGCTGCGCTGCCTTGCTCCAGCCTCTCTACGCAGCTCTCGGCGCTGACCCTCCGAAAGGGGCCCGTGCCGCCCCTCTGGAGTGGACACCGGCAGCAGAACGCGCGTTCGAAGAGGTCAAGCAGGCCCTGGCAGATGCTGTGCTGCTCCACCATCCTCGTCCTGACGCCGAGACAGCTTTGTTCGTCGACGCCTCCACTGCTGCTGTCGGCGCAGTCTTGCAGCAGCGTCAGGATGGCCACTGGAAACCTCTCGGTTTCTTTTCCCAACGCCTCTCGCCAGCCGAAACACGCTACAGCACCTTCGGGCGTGAGCTCCTCGCCGCCTACCTGGCATGCAGACACTACCGCCATTTTCTCGAGGGCCGCCCGTTTGTGCTGTACACCGACCACAAGCCTCTCATGTTCGCCCTGCGATCGGCCTCCCTCAACCACTCGCCTCGTGAAACCCGCCACATGTGCTACCTCTTGGAGTTCACGACCGATGTGCGACACGTCGCAGGCGAAGACAATGCCGCTGCCGACGCACTCTCGCGGCCGGACGTCAATGCTCTCCATCCGCCCCCCGCGGTCGATTTGGACGGCATCGCCCAGGCGCAACAGGCTGATCAAGAGCTCGCCGCCCTTCGTTCATCCCCCGCCTCATCCACCACTTTTCGGGAGATCTCGCTCCCCGGTTCGACGGCAAGTCTATGGTGCGACACCTCTACTGGTACCCCGCGCCCTTTCGTTCCCCTGGCCTTCCGCCGGCATGTTTTCAACGCCCTCCACTCGCTGTCCCACCCTGGCGTGCGCGGCACGCAAAAGATCGTCGCAGAGCGCTACATATGGCCTCGCATGAATGCCGACGTCCGTGACTGGGCGCGGGCCTGCCTGGCCTGCCAGCGGTCCAAAATCTACCGCCACACCATCTCGCCTCCATCGCGGTTCCTTCCGCCAGATGCACGTTTCGACCAGGTCCACATCGACTTGGTCGGCCCGCTTCCTCCGGCCAAAGGCTACCGCTACCTGCTCTCGTGCATCGACCGCTTTACCCGCTGGCCGGAGGTAACGCCGATCCCTGACATCACGGCAGAGACGGTGGCCCACGCATTCCTCTTCTCCTGGGTTTCCCGATTCGGCGTCCCGTCCACTGTAACCACGGACAGAGGACGCCAGTTTGAATCGGCCCTCTTCGGTCACCTGTGCAGCGCCCTCGGAACCCATCACATCCGAACCACGGCCTACCATCCGGCTGCCAACGGCCTGGTCGAGCGCCTTCATCGGCAGCTCAAGGCGTCCCTCCGCACCACTGACCACGGCGACACAACCTGGCCCGAGCGTCTACCCTTCGTCCTGCTTGGCCTTCGCGCCGCGATCCGCCAGGATGACTGCAGCGCGGCCCACATGGTCTACGGCTGCCCGCTCCGCCTTCCCGGAGCATTCTTCACCCCATCGGCCCCGCTCGTGCACGACCCTTCCTCCTACATCGACCGTCTCCGCCAGCTCTTCCGGGACCTCAAGCCCACGCCTACCCGCTCCGCTCCCGCAACACGCGTGTTCGTGAGCCCCGACCTTAATCAAGCCACCCACGTCTTCGTCCGCCGGGACTCTGTGCGCTCCAGCTTGCAGCCTCCCTATGACGGCCCCTACAGGGTCATCTCGCGAGCCGCGAAGTTTTTCCGCCTCGATCTTCCACGGGGACCTGACACTGTGGCCATCGACAGGCTTAAGCCCGCATTCCTGGAGTCTGCACCTCTGGTATCGCCCGACCCGCCCTACCTACGTCCGTGCTCAGCTCCTGCCTCCAGCATTCCTTCCCCTCCACGTCGGGTGCATTGGGCGCCGCAGCTCGCACACTACGAGCCGCCCGCCGCCTCGGGTCCGGCTCCTGCACTCCTTGGCCTCGGCGCCCGACCTTTCCGCCAACCTCGGCCCTCCTCGCCAGCCTTGTCATCCGCCACGGGGGGGAGCCCTGTAGCAGCAGCGTCATAATCATCACCAGCACCGCCATCGGTTACGCGCAGCACTGCGCGTGACCCGAGCTTTCGTTTTCGGTTCATCGCCATTAACCGTCATTAAACCCATCAACCTCAGTAGAGCCTGGTCGCCTCATTTCTCGCTCTACATGTCTCTATTTACACCTTATAGCTCATCACCCATTGGTAGCGAAACTTTATTGGCGCAAGAAGAGCAGGCCTTTAAAATCGTTGCGGAAGCAAAGCATCAATTTACCTCGTTTGTAGTAAAGCCAACGGTGTCTTCGTCTCCAAAGTGGTCTCTGTCATTGCCCTCGATCTCTCACCCAGCATTCCGGGACTCAATGTTAAGAAAAGCAAGTGCCGCCGTCACCCCTTCGCTAGATGTCATTGACGTGATGTTAGGCATCTATGCTGAGTATAGACTGCCGTCTATACCAACAGGTTCTCTACACCTGTAAGTTAATCGGCGGCCTTCATTATTTCAGCGATCCAGATGCCTCACAGGTATCGCCTCGCACATTGCACATCCTCTACGTCCGCAGAGCTTCAGGGCATCTTGTAATTCCTGCAGTATGCTCTGCACGAGGCTCCGCGAATGCGGGTTGCATACACAGACTCCAGGGCAGCTCCGAAGTGCATAGAGATCATGGGCGTACGAGGTACCTTAGCTCCAATTGTCACGGACTTCCTCCACGATTTTCAGCGTCTCTGCGACGTAGGTCACTCCACCTTTTCAGTGGAATACAGGTCACTGTGGACTAAACGGAAATGCTGACAGAGTGGCTACTGCTGCCAGACGGTGATACCAAATATGTTGACTCGTGGTGACAGGAGGGCATTCTTGTTGGCGATGATTCAACCAATGGTGACTCAACAATATCGTCAGGACATTACAGACAGGTTCTCGTTGCATGCCGTCGATCCAACTTTGTCGTTTTTCCTCCCAGGCAATTTGCCTCACTGTCTCAGCTCCCTTTTGCGTCAACTTCGCGTCAATGTGGCCTTCACCCCACAGTTCAGACACAGACTAGGGTATACTTCGCCCAGCTCGTGTTCCAACTGCGGCATGGTGACAAGCATTGAACACGTCCTCATCAACTGCCGGTTGTGCAGTTCGGAGAGAGAAATGCTCTACTCCCAACTGACCTGTATCAACCAGCCCCTCAGCTTTGCCGCAATCTTGGGTCCTTGTTCTAACCTGTGCAGCACCGTCAATGCCTGCACTCATTCATTACGATTGGCACTAATAATATTTCCAATTGTATTTATGTGTATGACTGTTCTTTCTATGGCTAAACTTGCACGCGCCGCCCACAGGCAAGCGCCCGGACAGCCCTCTGCAAAGCGCCACCCACCATGCGCAGAAAAATTCGCGAACGAAGTCGGTCCAGGCTGAAAAATCTGTGACACCAAGCGTACGGGCAGCCCTTCGCCCATGTGCCACCCACCGCACTCAAAAAACAAGTCGCGAACGAAGTCGAGCCAGGCCAAAACATGTCTGACAGTAAGCGTCCGCGCAGTCCTGAGCCCACGTCCCACCTGCCGCATGCAGAAAAAAGTTAGCGAGAGAAGACGGCCCAGACCTTCCGCACCGCCTGGCGTATTTTCCCTGCAACGAATCAAGGCCCTATACTACTGCTGATAACGGATTTCTTCACATGGCGATGTGTATATATTGGGCCTTGTGTTTCTGCTTTTTTGTTTTTATTTGGAGGTTTGAAAACCGAAATCATTTCAGGCGATGTGTATATATTGGGCCTTGTGTTTCTGCTTTTTTGTTTTTATTTGGAGGTTTGAAAACCGAAATCATTTCAGAAGCCATAAAACAGGACAATATCGCGCGATATCGGGTAGTAAACCATACCTTTGTTCGGGTGGAAAGCTAAATGGAAGGTTTTTTTATTTTAGATGACCATGGGATGTGGCACAGTTTTGCCGAGTTAGCAGTGCTTCTAAGGAATTTTGCCAAGTTGTCGTGTTAAGTGTTTTTAGTGCTTTACCCTGATTGCAACCACACAAACAGCGGGATCGAAAGAGTTTCACACTGCCCAACAGGCTCCCCACTGCGGCTGAACAGACGTACTGTACGGGTGATTCTCGCTCTGATGTAATACTTGGACATGGAAACAGCCGTACTGATTCACGAACATCCCGATCTCAACAAATCTCGAGACGATATCTAGCATGAACCGCTACTGGGTCTACCTTCTTGAGATGTTTACCGTGAGGAGGTTATCGGCCCCACAGGCTAACGTTCCGGCATGCGGTATAAACACATCCTTGCATATGACGAACTCAGCGACGAGGTACAAGAGACAGGTAAAATTACTTCCGTCTCCTTTTGTCATCCTTGCATTTCAGAGCTAAACACAGTAAAACCGACTCATGGCCATAGACTGACGTTCTCGTCGCCCATGTCCATTTTACTACTTCAGGATGAATTGTTTCTTTGGGTATAAGCCAGGAAAACCTTGCTCGGTGAAGTATAAACTTGCCCCAGCTCCAGGCGTTGCAGCCATGGCAAATTCTTCACACTTAGGGACGTGGAGTGCCCAGCACTGCCAATCAGCATCTTAGGTTCACCTACAATATAACTTGTGCGACATCATCCACTCATCCGAAAGGGCAGTAATGCGAGCAAGTTGGGTCCATACATTAAAAGACATGACAGAGTAAAAACGAATGACGAACACAATCACAAATACCATCTATAGCTTTCTATTGCTTTCTATTCTAGCTTTCTATTTCTATTCTTTACGAGGTGGTCGTAAAGAAGCGCTGTTGTGGAGCTTGACTATAGGTTCCTGGCCTAGAAATTTCATAGGCCTCCATAGCTCCATAACCAGGAAACTGTGCCTCCCATCATCCACCCGAAACCCTCCACGTGTAAATAAACCATATGTCAGTACTCGTGGTGTGTCCGTCCTTTGTTTTTGCTCCTTCATATCTGTTAGTACAACAAATTCTTCACATTTTTGTTTTCATGATCGTAATCATGACCTAGCTGTCTCATTACCACAGGTGAGGGTCCCGAACCTGCTGTTCGAGATCATATCGGCTGATATTGCCCTATTTCACAGCTCCTGGAACAAAACTCTGTGTTTACACTGCGATATTATTCAAATAGTGTAAAACAAAAACAAAAACAACAACAAAAAAGACAAACACACAGGGGTCTAAGTGTAATGTGTCCCTGAAGTGATCCACACGCATATTCCAGAGTGCCACATGCCATTCAAACGAAAGCTTCTACCTGTCAAACAGATAGAGCTCTCAGAAAAGGGAAAGAGGATTCAACATTATACTAGACAGCTTTGCTTTCGGAACAGGCTTGACATCATGTAAGGGTGTGTAGGACAAAAATATGAAATGAAATACTGACCTCATCATCTGGTCGAGGACAAGCAAGGGACTGAGTCTGAGTGAGTAAAGACAATAACGATTTTTAGGATTGCGTCTGGAAATCGATCTGTGACAAACTGACATTCGTTTTGTGAAGAGTCGGTTGACACTGCTGCATGGTTATAGTCAAACTATAGTAGTCAGCAGAATTCTACCAGAGTACTGTGATTCCTGATATCAAACATTAAACGCAACACGGATATTGCGAATGATGATAATTCAGTTTACATCATAAAAAAAAAAAAAAAACACACGAGTTAAAGGTACCATGAAATGATTTTCGCGAATTCCGAGTACTCTGTAGGAAACCGTTCTCATGATCCCTCACTATCGTACACACGTCGACTTCTAACCGTATTCAGTACAGTTTTCAGACAAAAATTGCAGGGCGTGACCGCTGGATATACAGTCAAACCTCGCTTTACGAACACCCTTCGTTTCTCAAAAAATCGTTCGTAAATCGAGGTATTCGTAAATCGAGGTCCGAGGTGTGCAGTGCACAAATACCTCACCAAACCACGGGAAATTGATTTGAATAAGTTTTATTTTTGAAAATACTGCGTAATTGTGCTTTGCACCATACTTTCTGCAGGGTCTATCCTGTTTAGAAGAGATGACAGAAGTCTGACACTTGACTCATCCACCCGGTCCTCAAAGTACCGTATCGCGCGCGTATGAGACTGCTTCCAACAGCAAATATCACGCTTGTCCCCGGCTGTCAGGACTGAACGCCTTCTCTTGGAACGGCAAGATGTTTCCATCTCGGAGACCTGGTCCAAACTCACAACCGTTCGGCTGTAAACGCCCGAATTATACTTTCCGGAAGTGGTGAATCATGTTTGTGGAACGTAGTGGCGTTGGGACATTGTATGTTGGACCTTGACAGCATGCACTCGGGAACTTTCATTATCCTCCGGTCCATTGGCCTGTCCTCTGTACGTTCATGACGCCCGTTCGTATATCGAGGTCAGAATGGCTTGGCTACTTTGGGTCCGTTCCCTAATAATCCGTTCATAGTTCGGATATCAAGGGTTCGTAAAACGAGGTCAAAATACACGGAAAAAGTTTGGTTCCCTGTGGAGCCGTTCGTAAGTTGAGGGAATTAGTATATCGAGGGTTCATAAAACGAGGTCCGACTGTATGCCTTCGAAGCGGGCTCTCCAATTCCAATCCCATTCTCTCAGCCAGCTGTGAACGACGAGGTGGACACACCCCGCGGGACCATGTGGGTGCATGGTTTCGGTTTGGACAACAACGACGTCTTATATTCACTCGTCGAAACCACTTGAAATATGGCGAAAAGCAAATTGTTTGCAATAGAGGAAGAGATTGAGAAGAGAAGCGGTACATACAGCTTCTAGGGATCGTTCAGTAGTCAGCGCAGCTCGTAAAATGTCACCGATGTATGTTCCGATAAAGAAGTTCAAAGAGGAAAACGTGCTCCGGTAACCACGCTGACAGTCAACGGCTAAATTACATTTCTCGTGGGATTCTGTGTCAACGGTTCGATACAATCTTGTCTCCAGGTCAAACTGAAACCTACTTCATGGCTTGTTTGCAAATTTTGCAGTTTGCTCGCAAAAGCCCTTCCACGAATCGGCAAGATGTTCTGTGTATGATGTCACGGCCAGTTCGCCTCGGAGGCGTGCCGTAGCAGCTGCCGTTCGCGCCCGTGGATATAGAATATCTTGGCTATTTGTACCTTTTTCAACTTCATATTTCACAGAGTGAATGCTTTAGTACAGGGAACAAATTAAATATGACCGTGGGCTTGTCAAATATCGTTTCATGGTCACTTTAAGATTTTTTCTCCAGTATTGCTTGATGTGTGTCATCCATGCACAGTTCTTGCATCGTTTACTTATTCTCAGATGAAAAGCCTTATATCAGACTAGATGCTCCAACCACATGAAGGCCGCCCTCGGTGGCTCAGTCGGCAGAGCGTCCACCTGTCAATCTCAGGGCCGCAGGTTCCAAAAAGCCGGGATGATTTAGTGTATGGGCACAAGTTACTCAGGACTGGCACCGCTGCTGATCACCATTGTCCCGCCACGCAATGCTCCGAATTATGGATGCATATAACCCAACCGTGGATCCTTTTTATCACTGCAGACTCAGGGCTTTGAGTGTCGGTGTACACTCTTAAAAATCAACATCAACACATAGGACGCTCCTGGTCGACCTGGTGGACGCATCTCGAACGACGACGTTCCCGCCCCTGCTTTATCGAAAGAGGGAGGCACGTACGGTCTTTTTGGTAAGTGACTTGTCGCCATACAGGGTGATGGACGGACAGTTGACTGCTTGGAGGCTGCTCAGGTAGTCAGGTAGATATTGCTTCTTTGTTTCTTCAGACATGGGGATGATGCATACTATGGCTACGCTGTCGACCAAGAAACGAACACCAGTGTTATGGTCAGAAAGGTGTATAGAAAGGTGGATGCCGTGATCATGATTTCTGACATTTACGCGCTTGGTTGCCAAAAGATTGATGGTACTGGCACTCATCAGTGTTCGCCCGTTGCTGCTACACTCTTAAAAATGAACTTCACCGCATAGCACGCTCCCAGCCAAACATTATCTCGAATGATATCGTTATCTGCCCTGATTTGTTGGAAACGGGAGGCGTACGCCTTTTTTGTGACACTTATGCTGTTCATAATTGTCACAGAAAAAGGCGTACGCCTTCCGTTTTCAACAAATCAGGGCAGATAACGATATCATTCGAGATAATGTTTGGCTGGGAGCGTGCTATGCGGTGAAGTTCATTTTTAAGAGTGTAGGGTGAGGGACTACGACGGCGACGCAATAAAGCCTGTGAGCGAGTTGCAGGGCTGCGAGGTCTTCGAAATCGAAATTGGGAACTCCATCGCGCAAGTCCTGAAAATCCGACACTGATGGTACGACAGGTTGTGGGTAAGCGGCTCACACGGTTGAGGGTGGCATGTCAATCATTTTATGTGTCATTTCAGCTAAGGCTTGCAGTGACACGGCCTCGGATGTGGTTAAGATCACGCGCACTATGTTTGGGGGACTCCTTCGCCAGATGTTTGGGGGACGTTGCAACAATAGTTTCCTCAAGATCAAGTCGTCCAGCGTGGGTGCCTTGCCTACCAATAACTGTTGCATCCGGCGAAGGAGCTGTTCCCGTTTGTGGTCTCCAAGAAGTTGGGCGGTGAGGAGTTGCCCAAGGCGCCTTTGATCTGTTGCCGTAGTGCGATTCGCTAGCACCGTCTTCAAGGCTTCCTACGGATTGTCCGAGGGAGGGCCTGTGATGATCTCCCTCACTTCGGCTTGTTCTGTGGAACCCAACGCGCCGACGATATGTAGTAACTTCATACTCTGAACTGTGATGGCCCGAAAGGCATAATCAGCCTCAATGTTGGCAAACCACAGCTGATCATCAGCACAGTAGAATGAACGGTGGAATTTTCACTGCACTGTGATGCAGTCCTGGGGGTGTGGCTTCTGTTGCATGGGAGGTAGTTGGTGTGGACAGTAGCCATTTCCACGTCTCTGTCACCAGTCTGTGGAATGCAACATGCTTATACCCAATGCTTATACAAACGCAA
Organism: Ornithodoros turicata; assembly: GCF_037126465.1. Lineage (NCBI taxonomy): Eukaryota > Metazoa > Arthropoda > Arachnida > Ixodida > Argasidae > Ornithodoros > Ornithodoros turicata. The sequence goes on from NC_088210.1 coordinate 8,516,407, forward strand.
AGGTAGAAATATATTTATTGTTGCACAACATCCTCCCATAACACCTCTGTAGAAAGCACTAGCGCCATCACAACACCAAAAGTCCTCACGTATGATAACACCACAGCTATCAGACACTGATAGCGGTGACGCCGCTACAGTGTCTCTCTCTCTCTCTCTCTCTCTTAAAAATGAACTTCACCACATAGCATGCTCCTAAGCAACCATCATCACGAATGACAACGTTCTCACCTCTGATTTGTTTAAAACGGAAGGCGGAGCCTATTTTGTGCTCATTACGCACGGCACAAAATTCCGGAGCGTGCTATGCAGTGAAGTTCATTTTTAAGAGTGTACAGTATCATTAGTATGGCATAATTGGTACAAAAAAAGGCATGCACCTCCCATTTTTATGCAGTAAAGGGAGAGAACGTTATTCGGTATTCTGGCTGGCTAGGAGCATACAATATAACTAGGGTTCGTGGTTTTCGGCATTTTCCGAAAAATGCCGGAAAACACCCCCCGAATGATTTTTTTTAGATTCGGAATATTCCGAAAAAATCCGAATTTCTCGTACCTTGACAGCTGCCATTCCTGGAACCGCAAAGGGAAATCCCCTTAGAATCTCCCGTTGTCGACTATTTCTCGAACTTGGCATTATCATCGGGCTGTGCCCTTGTTTCGTTGTGCTTAAAGGAGGATGACCTCAGCTTTGGCAGCACACGTACTTAGTGACACACCTATCTTTAGTGAATTTACTATTCAGAACCTATGTGGTCTGTTGTTGTCGGGTTAAAAAGAGATCACCAGTGTACGGAGCTCCCAAACGGTTTCAAAAGCCGATCGCAGATCCCCTGCCCTAGCCTTCTACTTAATTTTTGTGTTCTTTGTATTCCTCTATCTACTCCCCTCCAGTTACGACTTGGAGTGACTTTTGTTTCCGTTCATGAGGCACTTCAAGGCACTTCGAGGCACTTCACTGTATGAGGACTTAGTCTTTTTTGACTAAGACTCGTTTGATGAATCTCGTGTGGATGATATAAAGCGCGAGTTTTTCGAATATGCTGCATGCCCTGCCCCTCAGGTGGATATATCTCCTATTATGTTTTGGACGACCCCTTCCAACACATGGCCTTTGGTATCGCAGTGCACCTTAAGCATACTGGCTATTCATGTTTCTAGCGCTAATGTTGAGCGCGCGTTCTCTAAACTGCGTGTTATTAATCGCAAGGAGCGAGCCACTATGACAGATGCGAGCATGATGATGTACGCTTGCATCTATTACAACATGAGCTAGTCTCCTTGTTTGCTGGTTTGGCACAGGCAATGAAAGACACTGTTAATGAAACCATGAATCGATTCACTTCTTTTCGATTCGTTGTTACTTCGCGCGCAAAATAGGCTTTCCTTCATGCGAAATAAATAGATGCCCGTATTCGGGCATTTATTTTTTGGGCGGAATATAGATGCCGAAAAAATCCGATTTATAGTCCCCCATATAAATGCCGATAAACACCCCCCGAATTGGGTTGAAAATAAATGCCGAAAACCACAAACCCTAAATATAACGTTCATTTCTGACATGGCCTTTCACCACCACAACCACCTCATTTTTGAATCTGTAGGAGGGATATCCATGAAGTGGGGGGGAATTGTTGTTCTTTTTAAGAAACAGGGAAATACCTTTTCTTCATATAACCTTACCTTACTGTATATTTCTTGGTTTAGAACATCTTGCCACTCTCTTCGACGCCACTACGCAATATATGTCGTATGAGCTTACCCAATATTCCGCCGATTGATTCTTTACCCAGCCCGTGGGTGTGGTAAACCCGAAGCGAAAGAGGCCCTCAATGCCCCAGCATGCAGTGGTGCAACGGGGGTCCCACTCGTTCTACAGGAATGAACGGAAGACGAACTGTTAAGAAGCGGTCTGCCTGAAGCAATCAAACGCGAGAGTGTTTTGTTATTCAACTACGTTAGCTCACTGGCTGTGCGATTATTGTTTGTCACATGACACCAGAATAGGAACCAGTGATGGCCAGTAGTTAACTACATCTAATTAAAGTACTTGTTAAACTACCTGATTGTAGTTAAAAAGCAGTTATCAACAACTTGCAGAAATGTAGTGGCAACTACTAGTTAAACTACTGTTTCAAGTAGTTAACTACAGTAGTTAGGTTACTGCAGGCGACAACTACTTCCGATTTTGCCGCAAGCTTTACGACACGACTGTGCTTCCGACTTTTACCTTGAGCTACGTGTTTGATGAGAACGGAGGTGCAGAGCAATTGTGCCGTGCATGTGTACTAAATCTTCACTTTTAATGCTTGTCTAGTGAAGCCTCATTTGCATGAATTTGCATTGAAATAGGGTGGCTACGTGATCGATCATCGTGGCTAAGCGATTTTACGGTCCACAGTGGCGCAATCGGCACCCATCACAATATTTGTGCGTGGCGCATTGACCTGTGACGAAGGAGCCTGAATGTAAATCTCGCACGTACGTGATGTTGTACGTACCTTTATAGCGGAAACTTTCACTCCATAAAAAATATTTCCGCAGCAAGCTCTTTTGTCGGCGCATAATATACAAGAGACAGGCAGTGGACTTTACGACAGCGACGTAGGCACAAGAATATATTTTAAATATCGTTATTGCTCCTTTTGATTCACATTCACAAGAACACTACAAGGGGTTGGTGTTGATGGACAACGTTAAGTAGTTATAGATGTATTAAAATGCATTGCAGTAGGGAAAGAAGTAGCTTTGACTACTCCCCTGAAAGTAGTTAAACCACTAGTTACTACTAGAACTAGTTGCTACTTGAACTACTAGATAAAATACTCTATCGCAAAGTAGTTAGTAGTTATAGTTAAGCTACTGTAGAAGTAGTTGAGGCCCATCACTGATAGGAAACGCTTGACAGGGACTTTCACCTAGCAATATCTACTCCCAACTGTGTTTCAACAAGGCAGCGGTTGCAGAAGGCCACAAATGAAGCAGTGCTATGAATGCGTGAGTTTGTACAGGGTGTCCCACCGAAAAAGGGCCAGGGGCTAATGAAAAAACAGAGTGATCTACACAAATGGAACCAACTGTACGTGTTTGGCTGTTGTGTGGTCTATCCAAAAATATATTTTTCATCGCCCCTTGTCAATTAATTAGTGGTAATTAATTTTCCAACTTTTTAATTATCGGTTTTAGCTCTCAGATGTCAATGAGGAGGTTGTAGTACATGTCGAAAAAGACGCAACTGAAGTGGTTCGAGGTTGCTATGGCTTGTGGTTTAGTTTTTTCCCGGGTTTAAAAATTGGTTTCAGAAGCCGCGCGCACCACAGAGCGCTTCCCATAATTCGGCGCCCGCGTGCGACGATTGCAGTGCACTCTGATAGGTGTGCCGTGAAACAGGTGAAATATCTTCCTCTTGTGTGAAGTGGCCCAAGGATGGTCTCCAAGTGCTAATATCAAAGTCAATGTACGCCGGAGGGCGCTGGAATCGTCGCGCGCGGGTGTCGGATTGCCGGACTTTTAAGCTCGGGAAAAAACGAAACCACAAACCATAGCGACCTCGAACCACTTCAGTTGTGTCTCTTTCGACATATACTACAACCTCCTCATTGACATCAGAGAGCTAAAACCGATTATTAAAAAATTGGAAAATTAATTACCGCTAATTAATTGACAAGGGGCGATGAAAAAAAAATTTGATAGACCACACAACTGCCAAGCACGTACAGTTGGTCCCAATTGTGTAAAGCACTCCGTTTTTTCTTTAGCCCCTGGCCCTTTTTCGGTGGGACACCCTGTAGATGCTTGCATTAGTATGCGGTAATGCAACTCAAAACGATAACGGCACGCGAATGTGGCGCTGTTCGAGTTTCAGTATTCTGTGGAATGACACCGTACGGTGAAGAGGCAGATCCAGGCCATTGATTTGGGGGACTGTTTCTTTCTCAGAGAGAACGCGTTGTAGGGGAAGGAAGAGAGGGAACTCAATGTACTAATCTGGGGGCTTTTTTTTGGGAGATCATCCATCCGCAACCCCCCTTTCCTTCGATTTGCCACTGCTCTAGACCACTCGGTTAAAGCCGTCAAAACAGCCACATCCACATAATCGAGTTGACCGACAATGCCTCGGTTATTTCCGGGTCAATATCCTGTCTGATTCTATGGTGGAGCTGCTGGCACGGACCCTGTTGTGGAGACCGGTGACTGTGCGTGGCCCATCAGAAGAAAGTATTAAGGGTGACACACACCCATTTGGTCTCCCTTAGTATAACTGCCTAAAGATCTCAGGTGACATTCCCGCATTTAAGTGATTACTTCGTAATATATCTTAATATAATACTGTTAGCAGAGGACGTTATATCTGTTAGAAGAGAGCGACAACTACTGTGGGCGTGCGTGCACTTTGTCGCATGCCTGAGTTCTTAGCTGGTTTTGGACTGCCCACCCGCACAGTAAAACCTGTCTTGTTCGCTGGCACTGCCTGGTCTTTGCGTTCCTTCCTACAGGTTATGGGCCCAGGTTGCGCTCTTCACCACTAGTTACCCTCGTCTAGTTTGCTGGCTCAAGCCACGGGAGACTCCAATAAGTTCACAGTGGCGAAGCTGGCGGCTGGAAACTACCAGGCGTGGAAATTTAAAATGAAAATGCTGCTGATCAGAGAAGACACCTGGACGCACATTGCGTATGCTGCATCTGAAAGTCCTCTCAGTTCGTGGGTTGCTGGAGATCGTAAACCCCAGAGTACCATTTGTCTCAGCATCGACGATAGCCAAGTGCATGTTTGCAACTGTTCGACGGCAAAGCAGATGTGGGACGAGCTTCGGAAGGTACATCAGGCGCACATTGGATTTGGTGGAGCGATTAAGGGGCATCGGGCAGGAAACGACAGATTTTCAAGTGGCTGCCCTCCTCCTAAGCTGCCTTCCAGAGACCTATGAGGCGCTCGTCACAGCCGTTGATGCGCGCCCAGATGACGACCTTACTCTGGAATATGTCAAAGGGAAGCTCGTGGATGAATTTAAACGGAAGCAGGAGTCGGCAGGTTCGACACACGACTGGGAAGCAGCGCTTCAAGCTCATGGCCAGCGGAGTTCTAGGACAGCGGCTTCGACAAGAGAGTGCTATTACTGCAAGAAGCTTGGTCACTTCAGGAAGGACTGTCCTGCCTGGAAGACTCGGGAAACGTCCACAGAAACAGCGGGCTAGGACAGCGATGTCTCAGCATTCATCGTCGTCTGAAGTTGCTTTCTTGCTGACGAAAGATTCTCCGTCGAAGAACTGGGACTGGTACGTGGACTCCGGCGCCACAAGTCACATGTGTAACGATCGGAACTTCTTCACTGAGAACTACAGTGACAGGATAGAAGTTGTCTCCGTGGCAAACGTGCCACAGGTTTCTTCCCAGGGAGTTGGTGACGGCATCCTGCACTGTAGAGTATTCCCATCAGCAGTGAAGAAGGTTCGCGTAAGGAATGTGCTCTATGTACCCTCCTTGGACAGCAACCTTCTATCTGTGAAGAAGCTCGGCAACGTGGTGTCGTTTCGCGGAGAAGAGTGCACTGTCACAAAGAGCAAGGGTGTCGTTGCTACAGGGATGATTCATCGTAACCTGTACCGTCTCTCGACAGCTAGTAAAGAGATGGCGAACCTCACGCAAGTGTTGGACCACCGGAATTGTATCCATGTGTGGCATCACCGATTAGGGCACCGGAATGCTGATGCGGTGAAGCGTTTGCGTACGGAGAGTCTGGCGGATGGAATCAATGTCGAAGCCTGCGACCATGTTCTCAAATGTCAGAATGTACTTTCTCACACTCATCGACGACTCCTCCAGATACACTGTTCCCTACCTCCTGAAATCGAAGGACGAAGTTGCCTCGAAGCTTGAAGAGTACCTGGCGTTCCTGAAGAACAAATTTGGAACTTACCCGATGGTCCTACGTGCGGACAACGGAACCGAATATACTGGCGGAAGAACACGGCAGGTTCTGCGTTGCCGTGGCGTAGAGTTACAGACCACTGTCCCGTATAGTCCAGAGCAGAACGGCGTAGCTGAACGAAACAACAGGACTTTGTGCGAGAGCGCACGAAGTATGCTCTTTGGGGCGGACTTGCCAGAGGCGTACTGGGGTGAAGCCGTCCTGACCGCTTGTTACCTTCACAACCGTCTTCCTCGTAAGGCCGACGGCAAGACTCCGCATGAGTTGTGGCACGAAAAAAAGCCCAATCTAGAGCACCTGCGAATGTTTGGAAGTCGAGCATTTGTGCATGTCCCAAAAGAGAATCGCGGGAAATGGGATTGTCGTGCTGTCGAGGGCACTCCACTTGGGTATGGGCGAGCACAGAAGGGATACAGGATCTTGCTCAAGGGCTCTCACAAGGTAACAGTGACTCGAAATGTGGTCATCGACGAGAGCCCAGTCATAGAGAAGTTCTGTTCCAGGTCGTTACTGAACAGGCCAGCGCGTCCTCGCCCCGCGGAATACCCAGGTGACCGCATCAAGTGTGGCCTGAATTCAGCTCTGAGCGGAAGCGTTTCTCGAGAAAGTAAGATTTAAGTGGAGTTATGCTCAAGCTCACCTGCGACGCAAGATGGAGCACACGATGTCTCTCCCACAGGGGATGAGACCGCCACAGAAGCGCCTGGACCTCGACGGTCAGCAAGGAGCAACAAAGGCGTCCCTCGTCCAAGTCGCCTCACATATGTTGCTCAAGCAACCGTACCTGCAGACCCGGTGAGCTGGAGGAAGGTGCAGATGTTGCCTCTTGCTGAAAGGACCAATTGGATTGACGGCGCTCATGAGGAAATCGCGACACTCCATCAGTTGAACACATGGGTCCTTGTGGAGTTACCCCCAGGAAAACGACATTTCGCCTGCAAATGGATTTTCAAGACTAAGCGGGATAAGGAAGGCAACGTTGAGAGGTATAAGGTGAGGCTTCTTGCCCAAGGGTACTAGCAGAAGTATGGGGAGGATTATGACGCTACATTTACCCCCGTTGCGAAGCTGACTACTCTGCGAGTACTCCTTACAATATCAGCGGCACAGAAACTAAAGTTACGCCATTTTGACGTAAAGACAGCCTTCCTGAACGGTGACATTGACGAAGATATATATATGAAACAGCCAGAAGGATTTGTTGCCAAAGGGGAAGAACACCTTGTTTGCAAGCTGCAGAAGTCTCTTTATGGGTTCAAGCAAGTCGCGAGAGCATGGAACGTAAATGCAAATAACGTGCTCCTGCAGGAAGGATTCAGCCGCAGTGAAGCAGATCCCTGTTTATACTCGAGAACAATAGGTGGCGGTCGCATGTATGTTCTGCTGTACGTAGATGACATGTTGATCTGTCAAAAAGATGGCCTAGTCATTACCAACGTTTGGAGAAGCTTGAATCGGCATTTCGAGCTGAAGGACCTCGGTTACGTCAGCCGCTATCTTGAGATTGAGGTGGAAAGACCGAAGGATAATTGTTTCTTTATTCACCAGAAAAGCAAGATCGACACTTTGGTGGGAAAGTACCACCTGGTCGACGCCAAGACAAGGCGCACTCCAATGGACGTGGAGTATCTCAAGCTAACTGGGGATAAGGACGTGCTGTCCAGCAATGAACAATATTGGCAGGCTCTAGGAGAGCTTCTGTACCTTAGCACGACCACCCGTCCGGATATTTCATGCGCAATTGCGGTTCTGTGACGCAATCAGCAAACCGCGGCAGCGAGACTGGGATGCCGTCAAGAAGTTGTTGCGGTACCTCAATCACACTCGAGACCTCAAGCTGAAGCTTACGGCAGACCCAGGCATGCAGCTAGTGTGCTACGTAGACGTGGATTGGGCTGGAGACTTGTAGGATTCGTAAATCGACCAGTGGATATCTGATACAATTCGGAGGCAGCCCCATCTCCTGGTCAACAAAGCAGCTTTCCGTTGCTCTGTCTTCTACTGAGGCAGAGTACGTCGCGGCAGCGTACGCTTCACAAGAAGTCCCTTAGGCTACAACACCTTTTGCCAAGTTTTGGTCACCATCTGGCTGAGCCCACTGGCATGCTTGAAGACAATCAAGGCTGCATCAAGCTTGCACTTGGAGAAGGTCTGACCGCGAGAACGAAACACATCGACGTTCACCACCACCACCTCAGGGACTTGGTGCAACGCGGACTCGAGTTCGAATATTGTCAGACGGGCAAGATGGTTGCCGACGCGTTGACGAAGCCTATTCCACGACAGCACTACGAGACCATCAGAGAGCGCATGGGCCTTATTAAGCCCTAGTTGTCGACGGAGGGTGTTAGCAGAGGGCGTCATATCTGTTAGAAGAGAGCGACAACTACTGTGGGCGTGCGTGAACTTCGTCGCGTGCCTGAGTTCTCATCTGATTTTGGGCTGCTCACCCGCACAGTAAAACCTGTCTTGTTCGCTGGCACTGCCTGGTCTTTGCGTTCCTTCCTACAAATATAACAAACTATATGACAGACTTATGACAGCCCAAGTGAAATTTCATAGATGTTCAATGTGATGGCACATGGCCATGGACAGGATTTGGGATCAGAGTTATGTTTGAGGGTCTGCGACGAACTTACTCTCTGCCATGCACTGCACTGCACTGCACTGCACTCTCTCTGTTACTCTCTTACTCTGCACGCTCTGTGCCAACTGTTCTTAGCAATTATAAGGTTACCGCATCTAACTGAAAGAGACGGGAAGGCTTACGGCTTTTTGTGTCAATTTTCATGCATGTGTTATCAGCATCCATTCAGTACACATTTTGCAGTGTAGATCAAATACTCACCCACTCGTGTGAAAATGCCCTCATATTCTGTATGCAATAAGGTGCTCTTCTCAAATTAAAAATTCCAAAAAACGATGGGATACAGCAAGTATCCATCGTGTTATAACACTGCTGTTCGTTTGTCCCAGTCAGGGCAGCCCTGCAAATGAAACAGGACATTTTGCATTATGAGTCAGTAGTACGCACTGACCAGTGGCTGCCGGCAACACACAGGGGAATGTGGACACCATTCAATTAGCAATTATAGCTAGCTATAGAACCTGCCACAGTAATTGGGACCATGCAGGGAGTCAGTACTCTAATTGGGGAGCATCTAATTTACGACCACAATACCCTGTGTATTGCTGGCAACCAGTGCATGGTCATAAAAAAAGGATAAAACAGATTGAAACGGAGTGAAAAAAACCACAACAATTTATTCGAAAATCGAAGAAATCGCTTCAGAATGGCCGAGTGATTGCAGAGATCGATGACAGGTGTCCGCCTAGTTGCAAGGCATCACACCAGATAGTGCCACAGTCATAGCTTTATGCAAGAAAGAGAGAGAACAACAAAATAATACAACCACAAAATGCTAGGCACACACCACTAAACATGTGATAACAATTGGTTTCAAATTGGTCATAGCTGTAGTTGAAATGTTTTCCACCCAGTTCTTGCAAGAAGTTATAGGGAATTTTCATGATGATGTTCTTAAAATCGTACTCGGCTTGCATTAGCTGGGCGTTCATGGAAAGCATGAAATGAGACAGGTCGTAGTGACAGAATTTGTAAGGGCTTGATTGGAAGTCAGACCGAGAAAGTCAAACGCGCAGAGCAGGGTGACACATAATTTGGAAGACACCCTTTGGGGCTAAACATTTTCGAAGTGAGCGTCCAAGGTCCTGGCACTCAAACTTTGCACTTCGGTTTCCAATCCGAGTAAGATGTAGATGGCTGGTGTGGTCTGAAGCCGCCACTCGTATAAAAAAACAGAGAAGGTGCCAGCATCACCTGAAGTGTAACATGACATCTTTATTGTCCACCTTGTAATTGTATGTTTTCTTGTCACTAGGGGCGATATGAGATTAAATTTGTTGTTGTTTAACAGGAAAATGACGTGAATGTGAAGGCAGGTACCATCAGGCAAGGCTGTTGGAACAGTTTATCTGTTGGAGCAGGTATTTATCTGTCTGACGAGGTCTCTTGACCACACACACGGTCCGACCACAGTCTTTTGAGCCATGTGGAATGAAGCACGACGTCTAAAATAGGCGTACTACATGTTAGAAGTGATGAGCTCGGTGTTCGCATACATGGCTGCCGTCTTCAACATGCCACTCAACAGATGCTTTATTGAGAAATTGACGCCTTTCTCGTCCATTTCTCCTCTGTCGTCGCAAATGATGCGCATGGTCAAAGGCACGAAGCTGCTATAGAAATCCAAGTGTGCCCTTTGCAAATTTTGAATAGAAAATTGGATCACAGTATTATTTACCCCATTGATTGAATAAAAGAGTTGGAAAAAAGTATCTTCCACTCCGTATTGAGCAGATTCATCAGACAGAGTGGTGACCATTGCAACTGTTTTTATCTTTCATTGATATCATGGCCAGAACACGATGGATGTGTGACCCTCACGCTGAACCAAGGAAGCGTCGTGTGTCGGTGCTTTTCATGTCTTTGGCATCGTAGCCTCCCATTGGTCTTTCCAGCGTCCCGCATGGTATCCTGCACGTCTCTCCCCATTGTTATAGCTCTCCTTTTTACTGCGTCCAATATTCCTCCGCTGTTAGTGGAATTCCGTGCCAAGCGCTTCAGCGTTTTCTTGGCGATCGGTTTTAGTTGTTGCTAGATTGGAATGATAAACTTGGATATAATACACAGCAACCACCTCCTCGCTGGGAAAGGGGTCCCGTATACATGGGAATTATTTCGGGAGAATTGTGACACATAGTTGAAATGCAACATTAAATTGGTTCTACCTTTGGAGCGCAACAGTAAATGCTTTTTGTTTCGTCCACCAGAACAAGTGCCACCAAGGGAATTTCAAATTGAGACAGGTTAAAGAGACTGTAAAGTGAAAAATAACCCCCATATTTTTGCCCACTATCGTGTACAACATCGTTGTTTGATAACACACAGAAAACATTACTTCACAATTCGGCATGTTTTTTGCATACAAATATCTTGAAGATTGCTGGAACATGGACGGTGCTGCCAACAATCGCGAAAAAAGAGCAACTTGGGTTTCGGGTCTAGGGCTCTCAGGGATTGGTCAACCCTTACCACGTGAGAGTTAATTTTGTAGAAAACAAAGTTGACACCATTACCTTACAGCCAAACACTATCTTAAAAATGACTCTCACTTCCATAGTTTCCACATTGATAAAGCATTAATAAAGCATTCAGTTATTTCGCCGCTACGATCCGCCGCGACATCTACAAGGCCGTCTGTGTGTTATCGTGTTTATTGTCTTCATTGTGGGTGGTCGTGTTGGTCACGTGAAGCAGAAAATGAAAGTAAATGGCGTGTTTGTGGATGCTGTGTCAAATATTCGAGAGACCTACATGTGCCGTTCATCTTTGACGACGGACGTGTTCTAGCAAACATGACCCGCATTTAGGCACATAGCTTGTTGTCTGCCTAACAAACTTCGGGTGGCGCACAATGGCGCATTTATGCGTGCGAAATCTGCAGAAAAATTGTGGAAGTCATACTCAGCTTAAAAAATAAACGGAGCAACGAAAACGTCTGCCTCCGTGCATCAGAATAGGGCAACATGGTGGACGCAGGAGAGTTGTGTTCAAGTACCGCCAGGGGAGCTATCGGTGCATAAATCGAAACGATGTCCCACATGGATGCTCATCAGCAGTACCCCTAGCGGAGCCTGCACATAACTCTCCTGAGACCGAAATGCACTACCATGCACTGTGATGACCGCCCTATTCTAATGCATGGAGGCCCATGTTTTCGCGCTCTGTTTATTTTTTTACGCTGAGTATGGCTTCTACGATTTTTTTGTAGCTCTCGCACGCATAAATACGCCATCTTACGCAACAGGAGTTCCTTGGGTAAGTAGACAACGAGTTACATGTGAAAATGCGGGTCACGTTTTTATGCACACACCCTGTACACATTTTAACCATGAAACATAACAAGATTAAATCAAGAACAGGCAAAGGTGTGTATATGAATAAAAGTATGTCATAAAATGCAAATTTTTGGCCATCCGTAGCATTTTTCTGGCTATTTGCCTGTGATCGAGTCTTTACTAGGCCTAACAAGGACGACGACGAAACATAATATTTTTAGGTAAACATCAACACTGGAGCGTAATTTAAAGGTGATTTGCAAGATAACTGCAACAGAATGTACTTGCGGAATAAAATTGAAGTAATTTGTGAAAAAAAATTGCCATAAAATCCTCGCTTTGCCGTTCCAAGCTACGCCCCCATTTTCGTGAAAATTTTGGTGTCATGGTGGCCCGCGTAGGAAACGGCAACCAATGAAAAACGCTCAATTTGATTGACAGGTCGAGCCTCTTTTTTAGGCTCCTCCTAATGACCAGACTCCCTTTGGCATACACAGCACTGGTTGATGTACTTCTCTACCATTAAAGGTGTTTGTCAGTCAGTGCTTTGTCTGTTTTGTCTCTCTGTGTCCCCTGCACTGGGGTTTTATCGCTTTTAGCATTAATGGGTCATGTCTATACCTGAAGCTCCATCCACTTTTTTGGCTTTCCAGTGGTGGTTGGTTTCCACCAGTGGTGTCTTGAAATATTGGGCGCTATCAATCAAGCTATCCTCACTATTTGTCCCTGTATCTAACATGGGAAGCGCCATTTTGGGTCGCAAGTGGATTGGATGGGATTGAAATGAATATCTCTCGCAATCTGCAAAAGCAGTAGATTTTTTGTGCAAATTTGGTGAACGCCACTTAGGGAGCGTAACATACGTCGGGAACTTTCGTCTGCTTCCACCGTTGCACAGCTGCTGGCAGATCCACCTGCTGGAGCAGATTCTGTCGTCGGAATGATTTTTAAACACATCTGTATGAATAGTTGGAATATAAAAGGCAATACTGTTTATATCCATGAAATCCAGCAATTAAATATATAAGATTGTACAGCACAGTGCAGTTTTTGTTATGATTTCGTTGTGGTCGCCGCGATCGTCGCGTTCACTAGGCCTAACATATGCGACAAAACGTATTATTTTCGCTTAGATATTGATGGATGAACCAGCGCCTCCTCTATGCCTCCTCTTGCCTGATCACTGGCTGGTGCACTGGCAGGCATTGTCCCCTCCAGCTCACTGGAGAAGTCGTCCTTTTGCACTCTGTTTGCTTCAATGGCTGAAATCGGAGTCGCCGTCGGATTACTGTTCACTGCACTGACAGGCGTTCTCTCCAGCTGTTCACTGCAAAAGTCATTTCGTGCTGTGTCACTCACAAGTGGGCCGGGCTTAGTGCAACGTGCGTCTGTAGTAGACGGAACACGCTTTCGCTTCCTGATGCTCTTGTCATCACGTTCAACATGTGGAACCGGTTGCAGATATGCAGGATATCCAGGGAAAATCGAAGGGACGGCTCCTCTCTTTAGCTGGCGGGTTTTGGTGTTTTCCTTGAAGTCACTTGCTGCAAAATGTTTGCTACATACTACAGAATAGTTCGACGTAGAGTTCGGCACCCAGTTCTTACGCGATATGACCTTCAGCCACTTGCTTCGTAGCTCGACATCAGCGGGCACCTCGTGAAACGAGACGCCGGGCTCCTTCTTCTTCGCGCTCGAAGTACAGAACGGCACGAGGCAGTACCGCATTCTCGCCTTTTTCCCGCGGTAGCATCCACAAGTGAAAATAACTTCGTAGAGCAAACACACAGACACGATTTTTCTGGATTTAGCACGGCATACAGATGATACAAACGCTAGTACCCGACGGCCGAATGTCAAGGAAGGGAGTGTCAGCCTGTGGCGCCCCATGCGGAGAGTGTCGGCGTAGGTGCGAGGAGGTTTGGGAGAGGGCTGGAACTCGCCGTGGTCGCAATCCGACAGGCATTCCACAGTATAGAGGAGGCGCTGGATGAACGCAAGTTGAAACTGATTTCTGAGAAAGGTATATGTGGATTTACATTTGCAGCATAAAATTAGAGTAGTCTGTGAACATTTTGTGTCACGAAATCTCCGCTTCACTGCGTTTGTTTTCGTCGCCATTTTGGATGGCAGTAAGGTGTCATGGCGACCCCCTTGGCAAAGAGCAAACCAACCAGAGGAGCGAAACTGTGATTGACAGGTCGAGCCTCTTTTTGTGACTCCTCCAATGGCCAGACTCCCTTTTAATATACGGCTCTGCAATTGTTGACAGACTGCTCGGTTTCCTACTAGGTCCCTGGACATGCAATCATGGAAAATTCGATTACACAAAAACTACAGCGATTTCAGCAGAGTTTTTTGATATTTGAACTTTTGAAGGTTCAAGCTTTTCGCTGAACATAAAGTTACGATAGGTTTATATTCACTTTTCGGTCCCTTTAAGATACGGGGTGTTATCTAACATGTAGATGATGTCGTGCTTCTGTTTCTTGTAATAAAATGGTAGTACTTTTAATATCGTTTCTTTCTGCTCTCCACAGGGTTCCACGATATTTGTGTAGCCATGTTGTAAAACAGTGTTCCAGGAATACTTGGCATCCTCTTTCTTCCCTGTGAACGCGGTATGCGATTGGAAGCCCAAAAGCACGGCCAGGTACAAGGAAAGTGCTAAGGTTGAGGTGCCCTCAGAAAGTCAAATTTTACATTTCTGTTGGGCTCGATCGAAGCTGAAGCACGCTTGTTCGCCATATCGCATCCTGGAGTGCTTGGGGTGTAGCCTAGTAGCTGGGAGGCAAATGTACTTGCAAAGGTCGAAGGATTTTTCATCTCGGTAATTAAGGAAAATGACACACTACGGGGAGACAGACGAGTTTCTTCATGTCCCTCGACAGGCGTGAGCCATAGCAGCTTTAAAAAGGGTTGTGGCATGTGCAACTCTTTCGGCGTTTTCAGAGAGTAGACATTATCCGCGAATTATAGTAAGGCATCGAGCTTGCAGCTGGAAAAACTTGTTGAGTATGTTACATGGGGACACGGTTTCTGAATTCAAAGTGATATCACCAAAAGCAACAGGCGCGGCATGCTCCAAGAAAAAGATTCCGTGAAATTCCATGAAATCCCAGGCGAAAATCTGGACTGGTCCCAGAATGGTTCCAGTTGAATCTGGACTGGTTCCAGTTGGATGTTTGATGGTCCCGTAATGGTTCCAGTTGAATGTGGATGGTCCCAGCTGGATTCCCAAGTGGGGTGGTTGGTTCCACTTTGGTGACATCAGTGGTACCACTCTGGTCTCAGATGGTTCCAGAAGTTGCAGCTGGAGCCTCACAGGTACCATTTTGTTCCCAGAATGGTCGCTGAGACTCCAAGTTGGGCAGCTTCCCAGCTTCCCCCTTTAAGATTTCATCTTGTCCACACTTGTCATGTTTTGTTTGATCTATTACTCTGATCTATTGTAGCACAGGCATGGTCTCTTTTTATTGCTGTTTATCCAGGTGCGCGCGTCTGCGAATGCTGTAACTCCAATTCGTGCACATTCTCATCTGAGGTGAATATCATAACATATTAAGTACCAGGGAAATGTAAAAAAATACATCTCAACAACAACAAAAATTAAGCTAAATACTAGAAGAAAGACAACAACAACAAAAAAGAAAATGTAATTGCAGAGGCTGATGCAATGTGAAGACGCCACGGCAATTCAAACTTCAAACGGCGAGAGCCAAGAGGGAGAGGAGAGAGCGAGAGGCGAGCGACGGAGCGAGAGGGCGAGAGTGGCAGGTGTGGCAGTTGGAAGTTAGTACTTCGACGCGTCGCAGCAAGTTGGTTTTCTCTTCAGTAACCGTCGCAAGGATCAGGCCTCCACAGCTCCCTGCATTTGCGGCAGTAGAAAAATAAAATTACGTCACAGTCACGTGGTATTACATCGTCAGGCATCATGACGGATGCCCATTGGCCGCAGGAGGATGCGCGCTCCGGGATTGGTTGATAAAGTTTCGAAATATCTGACAGCTCACTTTTCGCGGGCAGTCGGCCAGCTGAACGACCAAAGAGGAAGTGTATGCGCGGGTTTGTTCGTGAGTTATAGTGACTCTGGCCATGTACTGATCTCCGATAAAGTGTCAACCTACGGACATTCTTGCCGAGTCGGAACTTGAATGCTTGGTGAGCTGACGCCTGAGGAACACTTTCGAGCGCTGTCGCATTTTCAAATACAGTGACTAAGAAGAGAGTGTTCGTAAGGACAAAAGTATTTCCCGTGACTGTGTGACCCACTGTGCATCGCCAGAATGAGAAGAAGATGCTCATCTGTGAAACGCACGCACTCGTGGACTTCGCTCGCCTCCAGAAGTAGACTGTGTGTGTGCTTTGCAAGTTCGAACTTGGTTTGGTTGCTGTCTATTCAAGGAACGAAAGGTCCTGTACGCACGGTGAATATATGAGTCAAACATTTGAGTTTATACGTTGCATCAATAAATATGTATTTAGCCTATCAAAAATGTCTTTGTTATTTTGGAATAACGGGCGCCAGGTATGAAAACCAGTAGAAGTCAATGACAGCCAGGGCCGGCCGAAAGCCGAGCCAAACGGGGTGGTTGCTGATTGGTTTGCTGCTAGGCATCACGACGCATTTTCATTGGTCGTATGTCCAGTGTTGCCTGAATTATCTCAAACTATGGGCTCTATGGGGAGCTGTGGGCGCCTGGCAAGGATGGTGATGGTGTATCTCCTGTGCAGTATTTACGTGTGTTTCAGTGCGCTTTGTAAGACAATGCGATGACAATGGTTCCTGTGCAACATTGTCGATTTCCCGGAAGAGTTTTGACGCAAAGAAGACGTAAACGGCGTAGAGGCAAGAACGCACTGTGAAACGCCAATCGGACTGCACGTCGCGAATGTTTGCAGGTATGAGTGATGACCGTGATGTTTTGATTACTATTAATTAGATGTTTCATTTTAGAAACTTCGGAGGAACTTGAAGAAAAAGAGGATAAGAAGATTCCGAACGTACGGTGAAGAGGAATGGGGTGTATGTCGCGACCTGCATAGAAAACAGGAGTGTCGTGTCATCTTCTCTAAGAAAATACAAGATGTGAGGTGGCCAACGAACGAAAGCTCCCTGTGGTCCGTGAGTGCATTGCACAGTCAGGCATATGCTTTGTCTAGACAAAGTGAGTGATCAGACTTATACTACATGGTATGTAAATGTAGAGATGTATTGATTATTTCTTTCTGCTCAGTGTATGCTTTTAGCAGAACAAACGGTAATTACTTGAGCAATATGTGCATTTCTACGCATTATTTTCGGTCATGCATTCAGTGGTCCCAGCTGCTAAGTGGCCGGATCCCGGACCACTTAGCAGAGGGGACCACTGGATCAATTCCACTGGTTCCACTTCAAGTGGGACCATCGTGAAGCTGGTTCCACTTTCAACTGGTCCCAGTCACTAAGTGGTCCCACACTCAAAGTGGGACCTGTCCAATAAACCACTTTGAAGTGGTCCCACTCCAGATTTTTGCCTGGGAAAGATTTCCGAAGGCAACCTGTGGTAATTAAACGTAAATAAAGGTAATTAAAGGGGAAGTAAGACCACTTAAAGCAAGTAAACGTAATTAAAAGGAATTAAATGAAATTCAAGATTATGTCATGTGACCTGCGGTTACCTTCGGTAATTACACGTAATTGAAAGTACCTAGTTGAGACGAATCTCCCTCTACCCTCCACCATACCTCTATTTCACAACTATCGCGGTATAAAAAAAGCCCCTTGCAAAATGTTTTCACAATGTTCTCTATGTAGTTCTAATGCCAACTGCTTTGCGATAAAGGAAAGAAGAAAAGGAGGCGCCCAACGTCTCTTCGACAGAACGCAGAAGCGTCGGGCAAGTGACGAGACGATAGGGGATGAGCTGTAGCTTCTTGGGAAGGACGCGGGGGTCATTACCTGAGTACTCCAAGCATGCACCCCGCAGCATACCCCGCAGGATGCACGCGGGAACGCGTACAGGAAGTTCCTTTAGTTCTGTTAAGGGATTTTGTGGAAGAGGGGACGCCCTGGAGCACCAACTTAACGCCCCCAATCTCGGCTTCACTTTTCCGCACAATAGAGCACCACCTCTCCTTCCTTCCTCCATTGCAACGGCGACTACAACTGTGGCACCATATAGCGGAAGGAACAGAAACTGTTATGGGCAAAAAATGTTAAAACAGCCCGCTGTTTTATAGTTTTCTCGGTATTATAATATAATCGCAGTCCGCACATCCCACGGCGAAAGCTCTAAGCACCCTGTTCATCAAGGCGTACCTCAATGAAACATTCTCAGTCCTACACTTTTTAATGTGGTAATGGCAGGCCTAAAATCGATAATTCCTCGCAAAGTAGCGTTCTCTGTGTATGCCGGTGACGTTGCCCTTTGGATAGTACGCGAGTCACGACCATCCATTTAGCGTCGTTTGCAACAAGCCCTAAACAAGTCCATCTCTACCTTTCGCGACTTGGAATGTACCTTCTGCCCAAAAAGTGCGCCAAGCTCCCTTTCACTCATAAGGCTATCAGTAATTTCTCTCTTTGGGTGGGTGCAAAGAAGCTCCAGCCTGTGCTTTCCCATCGTTTTCCTGGTAGAGTCCTGGACTCTAACCTGCGCTGGACTCGCCACATCAAGCTCCTTGAAACCAATGTGCAGCGATGGCTTCCTGCGATACAACATCTTTCTGGCTTGAGCTGTGATTAACGCTCCCTTCTAGCCGTTCACGCGGCTTTGTTGAGGGCAGCTGTGCTTTACAGCCTTCCAGTATTGCCCAGGGTTTCAACAACATTGGTAAATACCCTTCGGACCCTGTTGGCCCGATGCCTTCGTCGTTGCCTTGGAGTTCCAAGAATGGCTGGAACATGGCATGTCCTAGCTCAAGATATCGAACTTCCCGTGGAGGTCCTCAGTGAGCGGGAAACGGCTCGACACTTCCTACGTTTCCGTGCACACATTCCCCGTCACCCACTCCTCGGGAAAATTTGATACCGTCCTGAAAGTGATTTCGATCGGGTTGCGCAGAGGAACGCCTGGCTCTCACTGGCTTCATACCTAAAGAAGTCACATTGCCGAACGCCCCCTGGTCTCTGCCAGTGCCACCCACCTTCACACGCCTTCCAGACCTCCAGAACCGCAGAGATCAGGTTCCCCCTCAAGTCCTTCGAGCCCATTCTTATGCTTTAGTAGACGCGGAGTTCTCTATCTCTGCCACAGCACCCACCGATGGCGCATCTCGAAATGGCAAGTCCACCAAGGCATTCGTCATCACATCCAGGGGCGGATCTAGGATTTTTCTGAGGGGGGGGGGGGCGCTATGGACAAGTGCCAGGTGCATGCTGGGATTAGTTCATTGAACCGTATGTTTAAGTTTGGAATTGAGGGGGTCCGGACCCCTGCCCCCCCCTCCCTCCCACCCTAGATCCGAGCCTGATCACATCCGAAGGCGTAGTGAAAGGATGTTGCCTTTCGCATCAAGCCTCATCCACAGCTGCGGAACGATATGTCATACTTTTGTTTCTGCAGTACGTCGTTCACTTTCCCCCACGGAATTGGGTGGTATGGACTGATTCAACATCTCCGCACCGTTGGTTATGGATGCATTAATGGCTTACAACCTTGTCTGCGAAGCAGGACACAGGCTGATTCTCAAATGGGTTTCAGCCCATCGCGGTGTCGAAGGCGAGGAACAGGCTGACAGCGCCGCCGAAGCAGTTCTCCTGTATTGCAGTGCTGAGAGGAGATTGTCAGTTCGTACTTCGAAACCTCGTGACTGCTCTGACTACCCGCCAACGGACCGCTGACATTCTCCCCCCAGCCGTGCTAAGCAGGGAGTTGATGCAGCGCTCGCTTTCTACATGCCTGCGCATACTCTCGTCAAGATGCCGCGTTAGTTCATCGAATGCGCCTCGATGTGGCCTTCACAGCATAGTGGCGCGCTACCGATTGAGACAAGTTGCCTCTCCCCACTGCAGCCACCGCGATGCTGTTGAAGATCTAGAGCACACTCTTCTCCATTGCCCACGCTACCAACTTCCCCAAACCGTATTCTCCGGATCCCTCAACGAGCTGGACTCTCGCCCCCTCTCTCTCACAAAATTGCTTGGTTCCTGGCCACATCGAGCTCACCGACGCTCTGCCCTCAAGGCTACCTACACCTTTCTGGACACCACGGGACTTGGATCCATATTATGAAGGGGCTCGTTATTTGATTCCCCACAAGCAATGGGGTAGAGTATCGCCCCCGGCAATGAAACTCCCCAGTCATCATCCAGTAATAAAGTTGCTGTTGTTGTTTCTAGCCTTATGTGCACAGCTGTATAGTTATTAATATATCATCAGCCACGAACACGTGTCTAGGTGTGGAATGCGGCATTCGAAGACACTTCCAGCTGGAAGTACACACTTGAACCTAAAAGAGTGAGCGCATAGTCGACTGAATGCATTGATAGCCAGCCTCTTGCTTGTGTACATTCACTATAGTTTTTAGAGAAAATAGTGGCATTACATATTACTTCTCCCAACTAGACTTACTTGTAGAACTCCCTCAGTTTCCCGCAGCTCATCTTCTCGTCCCATGAATAGAAAGTGGGTAGCATCCTTAAAAGCAAATCGATATTCATGTAAGACGAGCCCCGATCACATAACAGAGCAAACAGACCCAATTAAATTGAAGGTCAGAATGGGAATCATTCATCATTTCGCATCACTGTGGTGCACTATGCAGGGGGCATATTTGAAGTAACTACATAAGTAAAGAAATATTTATAAGCACACAAAAGAAGGAAGATAAAGAAAAGGAAAGGTCAGGTGATTGATACTGATAGGCTTACTGCACTATAAAAACTGAACTACACCGCATCACACGCTCTGCGCCAACCGTTGCCACGAATGATAGGGTTATCACTTCTGATTCGAAGAGAGATGGGGGCGTACGCGTTTTTGTGTCAATTTGGATACATCATAATTGACACAAAAAGGCGTACTCCTCCCTCTCTCTTCGAACCAGAAGCGATAACCCTATCATTGGTGGCAATGGTCGGCGCAGAGCGTGCTATGCGGTGAAGGCCAGTTTTTAGTGTGTGCTTACACGAATTACATGATATTGATGAAATGATGCATGCTGATAGCGCCAGTGTGCTCAATCCGTTTCAAGTCCTACCAATTCCAATGCAACGTATAATAACCAGTAGAGAAATAGGCATAAGAAGAGTCAACCCATATATTCGTGTGGCGGTTGTAGCGTGTGGCGATAAATGTGTACTCTACATTAATTTATTCGGGGCAATTTCGACCACATGGCGCTCTTTAGCGTCACTGCGGAGTGGCTGCAAAATTAGCCACAAAAAGTAGTTTATGGAATGCCGCGAGAAAGTTCTTGACACCATTCTCTTGACATGCGGAAAGATACAATATGGGGTGTACACCTAATTGGTGCGCGAACTGCATACACCACATGAAGGAAAACCGCCACAAGGTAAATGCTGCAAAAACCAGATTGTCTCATTTACCTGTAAAAAAATGCTGCTACCTTTCGCTACCTGTCTAGCACTTAAGTTTCGCGATTTCGCGGGTCAGCGCTCTATGTGATCTTGAAGTTCCTTTTGATACCAAACTGACGTTCCATGCATGATCACGTCGCTGCAGTGCGTTATTCCATTCTTCGGACATTGGGTTATTACGTGCAAAGTTTTTGACACTCCCTTTTTTTATTAAACTCTCGTTTTACCACAGCTAGAATACGTAGTTACCTTGTTTTCTCTTTTTCATTGTCCTCTTTCAAATATCGCCTGAAATATTGCGCTTTTGGAGCCTCTTCCATATCGTTTTTTTTATGTCTCCTATATATACGAAACATAATTATAACATATTATATTATATATATTATATTTATATTTTATATCATTATATTTATATTAGATATATAATACATTATATAATAAAAAACATATGTTTTTATCTGTATGTATTTATTTTCTTTTAACCATCCCAGGCCTTGGAATATTGCGTTTCTGCCATTTCTTTTCTATCATTAACGTGTGTTGCTGTATACGTATATTACTGTAATCTGATAGTGCGCCAACACCAAAGGCTCTTGCGGCCATTCCTGGCCACCCCCAATAGAGTCATTCATTCATTCAATTGGCTCACCACCCAGTAAAAGAAAAGGGTTATAAGGAATGTGATATCGAGCAAATGCCGGGAAGAAAGTGCGCCGATGGTATTCATAAAAAGGACATGCCAAAAGAATACGATTTATTTTCAATGCTTCGCACAGTGATGGCATTCTGGCTGTTGTTCGCCTAATAATAAGTGATGATGAGGTTGGTATGAGGTCTTGCAAGTATAACTTCATAAAATCTGTTTTTGTTGTGACTGCTACCCCCTTCACTAACTGCTGATTTGATCACATGTATCTTTCCTGACATAACGACACTGCTTGGTAATCCTGGGAGGGTATCAGCATATAATTTGTAGTTCTTCAGCTTGTACTCTTAGATAACAAATGGGCCGTTGACGACGGCCTAGTGTTTAACATGGGGTGCTGTCGCTATCCTGTGGGGTTAAATGGAATAAAATGAGCGTATTGACAAAAACATTTTGTATTAGTGATATTAGCTTTATAATCCCTGCATTAATACTAAACTTGTACATAGAGCAAGTAGGCTATGTAGCGTGTCACATGCAGACAAATGCTTCTGCAGAAACATTAGTCTGAACCTGTATTGTATTTTCCGTAACCCCCACCGCCGTACGTGACTCGATGTTTGTTCTATCTTGAACATTCACGACAGGGTGTGTGGTCAGAGTGGATTTCAAAGGAGATGAATTTTAAGTACAGTCGCGACGTGTCAACTGCCCAAACGGTTGCCAAACATTCCAATTCTCGAAGAGTGTAGTTCCTCTCTGCGTCGCTAAAAGTAGCACAGAAGTAATTTTTAACACCCAGTTTTCTCCCTATAAAACTGTTAAGTAGGCCAGTAAGATGTACCATGCGAAGTAATTTACACCACAGTCATAATTATCTCGGAAATTGAATTTAAAACACGCCGCAAAAAGCGACCGTGCGCAACAGCGGTGAACAGCAGTACCGGCCTGTGATCTGCCTGGAACCTCGCGCTGATTGGTCTAGAGAAATGTTGTCTGCTACTCGGCTGTTCGGGGTTCTGGAAAAGCCTTTCCCCTGGCTCGCTCATGCTTCGGCAGCTCCTTTCATTCCCGGGACAACTGGCAAAGCAGGTTTACGGCGGCAAAAGGACAATGCGCTGACTCCCACTGACCGGCGAACCAGAACGAGTTCTCCTTATAGCGTCGTCGGTGACGCGCATCATACCTCCTCATCCTCGTTACAGTTGGAGTGGCGAGTTAAGGGTGAACGCGCGGAGCCATGTTTATGTGATTTTTTTTTTTCTGGGAAAAAATTGCACACATCAAAACCTTTCGCGCTACTCAGCATAATGACACACACACTCTCATCAGATGTCTAAATCTGAAATTTTTTTGGATGGCCCTCTGTTCTCCTTTAAGGTCCTGGCTGATAAGCGAGACGGGACACAGCTGGTCATTCATCTCTGTAGTAGAACACCTGCAATACCGGTGCCATTGGCATTCAGGTTTGGAAATATGAGGGCTACCTCTCCATCCAGGTTAGGTTTCAACCTTTCAAACGGCACTTGCTGCTCAGTACCTCACATGCAACGTGCTCCCTTTTTCAGCAATGATGTCAGAGGTTTTGCCTTGTCCGAAAACCAAGACATAAAGTTCCTGCAGTATTCCACCATTCCCAGGAACACCTGGAGTTCTTTCGCATTTCTATGGGGGGGATATTCCGATAGAGCGCGCACTTTATCGCGATCGGGGCGCCACTCACTCGGTCAGATTATGTGCCCGAGAACCTTCAAGGGCGTCTTTCAAAAGCTCTCTTTTGCTAGATTCACTGTGATGCCAGCTGACTCAATCCTACGGAGAATCTCCTTCATGTGTTGCATGCGATCTTTAAAGATCTCCGAGTCCAGGAACGCCATCACATATTTATGCTTGCTCCATCAATCACTTTATTCGTCAGTCCCTGGAACGTCGCAGGGCCCCAGGCAACACCAAATGGCATTTACTTCAACTGAAAGGATCCCTTGACACAGAGAGACATTTTTCAAAATGTCCTCTGGGGCATGCGGCAGTCGGAAGAATCCTTGAGGCAAATCAGGCTGCTGAACCAACGTGCACGTCCAAATTCAGCAAGATCCCGCAGTCCGTTTATGGTATATGGTATACACTGCTGCATTTGTCCTGAGATTCAGTAAGCAGGAATCCACCGCAAGGCGATGTCCACCTGTTTCCTTGACGAGAACAGCAGCACTGACCCAAGGCTTTGGTCTAAGGGAACATATCTATGCACTGATCAAGGATCTCTGGATGAAAGATCTTAGGCAAATTGAGGCTTTGTATGTATTTGTCCCTTCTATGTTGTTCCAGCCTCAGAACATCAGTTCTTTCAAGGATCTCTCGTTTCCGAGCGTTGGCTGTGCCGAGATTATAGCGAACTGGTTGATGACTGGCTGTTTCGCGGACCATTAACGATATGCAGCCTGGCTGCGTAGTGGAAGCACGTTGGTTGCTCTCAAGAATCTCATCAAGCTTTTTTTTTTTAATTCTTAGCAACATCTAAATTATCGGAGATGTGACCACATTGGTCTTCCTTCAGTTTCTTGTCAGGCTGCTCTTCTGTAGCGAATAGTGCACGTAGATACAGGCTGAGATCTTGGTCACTAGCGCAGTCATCTATCTGTCTGTCTGTCTTTCTTCAGGGCAGTTCCTCCATCAAGTACCTGGACGAGATGATGATATCGCAGATGTTCTCCTTACCCGTTCTTTCTTACTGAACTTTATTAGTTGGTGCTGATCCGATGTCCGTGTCAAGCCCCTCCGCAGCCCAATATCATGCTACAACTCCGGTAGTAAAAGAAATCGTTGTTTCCTAGAGGTTCCGTGACACTTAATGTGGCAGTGCACTGACCGGCCGGACTCCGGCCAACCACTTGCGAGCGTCCGTCTCTCTTCCCTGACTGTAGCCCCACTCCGACGGCAGGTAAACGTAGGAACGGCAGGAATGGACACAGTTGACAGCTTTTGTGTTTACTGTTGTCTTTGGGGCTTCAGAAGATTTGAAATTCATTCGTGTCGGACATGTGTCACAACAGCCACCGCACATGGGCTTGTCGGTCAAAGGTGCTACATTGCTAGGAAGCTCGTTTGCTACAACAGCGGTTTCAGTGTGCATGCATTCAAATGTTGAGAGTAGCGCTCTCTGTGTGTGTTTTCCTGTTCTTTAGTGAATCTAACCTCATTGAGTCAAAATAATCGCGCACGCAGTGGGACGCGGATACCTAGCAATCTAGAACCTAGCTGCAGCAAACGAAGCAGCAGGACTGGGCTGCGTGAGTCAGGGCGCGGGAGAGGCCTTGTCTGTCGCTGGTGCTGCCACGAGCCCGGACCACGTGGCTCGGATTGCCGTGCACTTCACAAGTGAGTTCGAAGGAAGACGAGGTGGAGCGACTCCGCAATAAAATCGCCACAAGGATTGTGACATAGCAGTAACCCTTGGGGTGTCAGGAACATACGTACGAAATATCACCTTCCTAAAGTGCTCACATTTTGTTGGAACGAATTATTATGATGTGTGCGCTTCGCCTCTGTGAAGCAAGAGGGCGCTGTAAACAACAGTGCTGACGTCATCCGGCGTGGAAGGATGCATGCTACGTAGCAGGCGACAATGCTGGGTGACGTCGCAGTATCTTCCTTCGGGACAACGGCTGTGCGCTTTGCATTTTGGTTTCGCTGTGGTGTTGTCATCATTTACCAAATAATTATTCGCACAAAATGAATGCTAATGTTCTATTTGGTATCGAGGGAGCAGTCCGTGTTCGGTATGATGCTCACCTATTCTTTTTTCGAATCCTCGCCAAGTCTCCTTTTAAAGGCACGTGTAAAGGCGACGTTCAACCTCATGCGGTAGAAGAGTGCAGTAAAGGGGCGCGCAGTAAAGAGAAGGCGTTAGGTGTACAGGAACGAGAAGGGCTACGCCGTGTTTGCATTGAGCCTGCGCCTTGAGACCTGTACATGTCGAAAGTATAGCTTACGGTCATCCGGAGACATCATTACGAGGGGAAGAGTTGCGAGCTGATGGGCGCCAAAGACGCCTCATGAGTTTGAATCAAAGGTGCAGCCAAGAAAAACTGAGCCGCGAGGGTTACAATAAATTATAACACCGTAATCACAGAAAGGTAATGACAAAGAACGCTACGCATAAAGTGGGCGTACAGAACAAAACATTGGCTATCAGGAGCTCCAAAAGCCATTAAAGACGTTTCCTTAGAGAACAATGATGCGCATTTTAAAGGCAACTTATTTGCTATAGAAGTGAATGATGACTCGATGACTCACATGTTAATAAATTCATACTGCAGGTCATACAACAATGCATAGGAGTAGGGTATGTCCTGGAACACAATTATCTTGTCGGCAGAGCACATTCTTGCGTCGGGGTTGCGATCTGGAAAAAGGGCTACTGTTACTCCTTCACATATCTTCTTATATATATATTTACAAGTCGAGCGTGCCAGAATCCCAGCTGTTGACAGCCGTTCCGAGCTTGTTGGCTCTCATCGGCACAGCTGGGGATGTGGCACGTCCTTTGGTCAGCACGAACACTGTATCTTTGCAAGACATCAGTGTTCCAGCGTGTTAGTAATACCCCTGGAGGCCGCAGTGCAAAGCCAGTAAGTACAGACAAAAATATAAAAATAAGCGAATGCTTTCAATTTATATTTTATAATCTTTATACCTTACTCCGTCCTTTACTACTCTATTACTCCATCTTACCATCTTTATATTTTACTAATCCATCGAAAGCTGTGTATGTGCTCGCGAAGCAAATATGTGTGTGTGTGTGTGTGTGTGTGTGTGTTTTGGCTCCTTCCTGCTACCTTCATGTGTGCTTTGCGCTCACTGTTTATATTTGAAAAACAGGAGAGCACAAAAACAGCTGACGAAGCAATTATGTTGCGCAGCAAATGATCTCTTTCGTCTCCACTTCAGTTGCAGATACTTCGCTCTGTGTGAAAGCAAGCTGTTTTGCGTGTGCCTAAGCAATACTACTTGAACCACATGATTTCTTTTTTAAAAAAGGTAATGTTTCTTCTATATTACGCCTCGCAATGATCCGGGCGTCCGAGCTCAATGATGGAATTGGTTTATCTCAAATCCCAAACAAGGGTGGCGGTGGATGGAGCAGGCAGACATGGTCAGGGTTGTTTGTGTTTTATCCACATAAATTTTACGCTGTGAATTTTTTTTATTTGATGTACACCATTGAATCCGGATTTTTCGAGACGTTGTCCAGTTGCGATGTCAAGGACAATGTTAATTCCACATCACAAGGAAAACTCACGCTTTATTTTATTGTAGTGTTGGCTGTTTACAAAAGCCCAAGTGCGCGCAACATTAACTTCTAACTTTTTTACCTTTTTAACTCGACTTTTTCAACTTTTCAGATTTAACTTTTTTTCCCGTTTTCTTCTCTGATGCCATGATAGTTCAGTACTAGCGGTGCGCGAAACCACTTTCAGCTTCGCGCTCCACAGCGGAACCGATCGAAACACAGAACGCGCGCGTGATATCGGCGCGCAGGTTTGGCGCCAGCGCGCGGAGAAATGGCGGCGGCGGCGCACAGGTCTACTGGATGTGATGAGCGAGCTGTATGCAGGCTTTACTCCTGTTTTTACGGACGGCTCGTCCACAAAAACCAGCTCCGCATGCGCCTATATTATTCCATCCGAAGACATAAACTGGTATCTCCCGTCGCTCGTATCCGACGTCGTTGGAGTTGAAGTTGGACGGACTAAAAATAATACGGAGAGGTTGAACTTGTCACCTGACAAGTTCTGCTACTCCGAGAAAAAGCTACGAAAAACAACAACAGGGAAAGAGAGATGACTAAGCTAGGCTGCACGGCGCACTGTTCAAGGGCACATGACCGTCAGAGGATCGCGCCACACAGGAACCAGGGCGTCACGCACAGATGAATTAGTACTGAGCATCAAGAGAACAACTTGAGATGAAGCCTACGAGAGCCATGAATGCGGCGTCTCTCTGGTTGGCGTCCCACGTCCCCAACACCTTCTCTATGGAGATAGCTCTGCTGTCCAGACGAGTTAGTGCCCAACAGTGTCTTGCGTTGGGTCTGATGTCCTCTGCACTCCATAAAAATATGTTCAGTATTTTCTTCCATCCCACACACTGGGCAATCCGGGGAATCTGCCTTGCC
Source organism: Ornithodoros turicata (assembly GCF_037126465.1). Taxonomy (NCBI): domain Eukaryota; kingdom Metazoa; phylum Arthropoda; class Arachnida; order Ixodida; family Argasidae; genus Ornithodoros; species Ornithodoros turicata. Next base: position 8,544,603 of record NC_088210.1, read on the forward strand.
CACCATATGCAGGAAATGCCGGCCGTACGGGACGTTCAGGCGTGCACGATGTAGAAATGTTGCGATACTTCTGGCAGTCCAGGGAGGGATGCTGAATTTTAGTTCCAGGTCAATTCTTCTAAGAAGAGATGACCCACCATCACCTTGTAGCCATTTGCGTTTGCACATGTCGTCTGTCATGGACCTTAGTAGAAGTTTGATGTCCGACCCAGTATACATCACGAAGTATTTGGTGGAAGCCAGGTGTGGAATTCCAGCTAGCTCGTCTGCAGTTTCGTTACCGCGGATGCCAATGTGCCCCGGGATCCATTGGAAGATAACGTCATGTCCCAGGTCTGAACATCTCTTGTATTCCGTTAGGATCTCCTTCACCGTTGAGGCTGTCCAACTGTACCCCAAGAAAGGCAACATGGACTCCAGACCAGCTTTTGAGTCGCTGTAGACAATCCAGTGCGCAGGTCGCGCGTGCGTGCCTATGTCTCTAACGGCAAGGTGTAGAGCTACCAGTTCCGCTGTCGTGGAAGAGGTCCTATGGGATAGCCGCACTATACCCTCCTTGGAGTGCTGCGGCACCACGTATGGAGCTGCAGATCCGGATTTCGTCGTGGAGCCATCGGTGAACATAGCGATTCTTGGTTGGTTGTTCTCCAACATGGACAGTGAGTATTGTTTCAGGGCCGAAGGCGGCAGATTTAATTTTTGATGATGGACACTTGGCACCGTGGTGTGGATGCGAGGACAGCCAAGCGACCATGGAGGATGTAAGATCGCACACGAAGCAGGGCTCTTAGGCAGAGTCTTGCGGTATGGGAAAACGGCCTCAGGGAAAGAAGAGTTTCTACGGTTCACTTTCGGTACCAGATGATGTCTGTCGTGTTGCGTGCGCAGTCGGATGTAGTGCCGCAGAGTCTCTTGCGTCCTCAATACATCCACCGGTGGTTCTCTGGCCTCCGCTGTAGACAGTGTGCCTCCCTGTAGACAGGAGGAAGCAACGGGTACACCTAGGCAGACTTTGAGACTTCTTGCCGGGACGCTTTGGAGCGTCTTCTCCGAGGTCTCGCTAATGCCATGCAGGACCGGTAGATGATATGCCATCACCTGGCCACTAAGTGCTTTATGAGCAGTGAGGAGGGACGAGGTCGACATTCCCCAGTTGGGACCTGCGGAATGACGCAGGGTGTTGGTACGCGCGACGACTCTGTCCTTCAAGCACTTAACGTGAGCAGCCCATGATAGCTGACGGTCGATAACAACTCCTAGGAAACGGTGATGTGGCACTCTCTGAATCAGCTGATCGGTGAGCTTCAGTTGGAAGCTCGTCATCTTCTTCTTAGTGAAAGGCAGGTACGTCGTCAACCTGTGCTGAGCTGCATGCTTTGCTCTTTGCCATGTGCAAGATCCTGCAGTGTTCAGCTCGGCCATGGGTCTTTTACACAAACTCGAAGGCTGCTATCCTCGCCGGCCCCGCAACAATGGGCATTCCCGGTCCTCTCATGTCCATTGTTGCTGACGTGCTTGGAACTTACAAGGAACTGCTGGACCTGGGTCAGTGCATAGTATTACATTGGGTACCTGGTCATGTCGGCGTGTCCGGCAATGAAGAGGCCGACCGGACTGCCCGTACGGGGTCATCAGATATTTTCAGCCCACTCTATCATCTTGCCCAAAAGTGATCGTCAGGCCCTCGTCCGTGCTCTCTCTGCAGACAAGACAAGATCACAGTGGCTGCATGACATTACACCCTGCTCTCTCCTCCACGCAGCGGATCCGTCTCTTTCACTGTCGCTTCCTCATCGCCTTCCGCGACACTACGCATCCCTTCTTTGCCGCATGCGGCTGAATGTTCCATTTACACCAGTTATGAGGCAGCGTATTGGCCGCGCGCCACCGGACCTTTGTGCATTATGCAATGTGCGCGCAGACTTGTACCACCTACTTATGGACTGCCCGGACTACCAGAGGGAGCGCTAGATCTTGCAGCACGAACTGCATGCAATCGATCATCGCCCATTTACCATAGGCAAGGTGCTGGGTTCATGGTCCAGTACCGCTCATACGCACCAAGGTCACAGTCACATTTGGGATTTCCTGTCATCAATAGGCCTCTCCACCCTGCTTTGATTACCGGACTCCTCGTCATGTCCATCATCATCAATGAGCCATCAATGAACCCTACTTCACACCGTGTGCACGAACTAACTATGGCTCACAGTTGGTTTCATATAATCTTCCACGACATATTAATTCCCATATCCAAAACAACATTAACATCAGCTGTCTTTCAATTCGCTCAATAAAGGCCATGTATGTTCACTAGGATAGTCATATTATTTCGTGTGTTCTCATAGCTTTTTTGTTTTATGCATCTTAACGCATTGTGTTCATTACCATTGTGTAACTCCGTGATTCATCTGGTTTGCTATTTGTCATTGCTGTTCGCTTCGCATTGTCTGGTTTGCTGTTTTGTCATTGCTTTATCTGTCGAGTGTACAAAGGGGGGTCAGACCTCGTCAAGCTGCAGTTTTTGCAGCTTTTTGTCTGTACCAAGTGTCATTGGTGAATCTCATTCATCTTGGTATTAATCTTCAGAATACAGAACAAGGATCCGGAATTTCTTTGTCTTCCTGGCATGTATGCATTTTCAATGCTTTCGACGATGTTAGCTGCTGACTCATGTAAACTACGCAAGCCATAGCGGAGAAGAGAAAAGTCTCATGAAATCAGAACCAGTCGATCTTGCAGTCCTACACAACAAGAAATATTGCAGAACCTTTCTCTCTCTTTCTTTGTCCTTTTGAACCTCACGAATACACACGTATATTTTAAACGTCAATATATGTACAACCTACAAGCTTCCGGCGAAAACACGCGACTTTCACTCCTTCGCTGTGCGCTGTGATATGGGCACTCCGATAAAGCGCGAAGATTGCAGGATCAAGGGCTCGACTATTGGTTGAGGACATTCACCTCTGTTCTTCACGCCGCGTAACGACCAATGATAGGCCAGACACAAAGTAATCTAGGTCGATTAAGTTAAATGTCTGTCATTGTGATTGTGTCACGGTCCGGGATTAGGGCGGAGAGGCTGCGAAGGAAAACACGGGATAAATTTCCATTGAAACGGGCAGGACCTAAGGGCGAAGTATCGCGTGGCAGCGCCCCCGTACAATTTGTGACGTAAAGTAATCGAGGTCGATTAGTTCTGACGAGGATAGGGCCCCAGATCGAGACGCTGAGGCGTATGTCCGTCGCGAGAGTGGTACTCTTGGTACTTTAAGTGTGTTCAGGTACCACGGGTAGATATCGGTTAGAGAACTTGCGAATCAATGCGCCTGCATCGTCCTAATAGCGGTCTGTTGTGTTCTTACGACCATATCGGCATGAGCATGCGGACCAGATGGTCAGCACTATGGTTATCGAAAAATAAAGAGAAAGAAGTTGATCTCCTCATGGACGGTCGCGTCATGCAGGCTCCATGGAAGTTGGATTCGTTCTTACAAAGGTAGTTATTTCCTTCCGACCGACACCACATTGGCGACGAGGGCTTTGAGAAGAGAAGGTACTGCACCACGTTGAAGATTCATCATGAGCTTCGGCGGTATTACGCCTCCGCCCACGTTCTTATCCACTCCCGGCAAGCCTAACGTTCCATGGACGCAATGGAGACAACTTTTCTGCAATTTCTTGGGAGCCTCAGGAGCTGAGGAATTCACATCAAAAAGAAAGAGGCAAATCCTTCTACATTGCTTGGGGATAGAAGGCCTTCGCATTTATAATACGCTTCCAGAAGTAGTACACGAAGCTACGCAAACTGCATCACGTGAAGCCGGCGCAACACCGTCTACAAGTACCGAGTCAGGAACAGTGACGCCTGTTCCTGACGAGTACGAAACGGCCCAACGTACTTTAGATGCTTACTTCGCTACCACCATCAACGTTGTGACGGAACGCCACAACTTCAGGAGAAGAACTCATTGACGATTTTGTTTTGGCCTTACGGGAGTTATCCGTTTCATGCAACTTTGGCGCCCAAACTGAAGACAACTTGCGAGACCAATTTGTACAAGGAGTATCTTCGCAGCAAATACGTGGGAGGCTTCTCCTTGACGGATCGGCTCTAACGTTTTCTCGTGCCGTGGACATCGCCAAGCATTGTAAAAAGGTATCGGACGAAACCCAGTCCTTCGTACATGGTGATGTCGTTCAAGCCATCGGCAACGCTCCGGCGTCGAAGACCCGAGGGCGTCAAAGTAAAGGACAAACGCGCCAGCTGCATCATTCCCAGAACTCTCAGCGCAAGGACGGAGCGCAAAGACTACGCTGCTATCGGTGCGGGTCAACGCAGCATCTCGCAAATGCTTCGAACTGTCCAGCGTTTCACAAGCGTTGCAACAACTGTGGCAAGGTTGGTCACTACGCCACGGTTTGTCGAGCGTTGAAGACACCGACGAAAGTACAGGAGCTTTCTACAGAGGAAGATGAAGTTCTAAATGTCGTGGTACCTTCAAAGGAAGGGCAAGATCTCTTCATCGAAGCGCGTCTTTTGAAACTGTACCGGTAAAGTTCTTGATTGATACGGGATCGTCAGTATCCATTCTGTAAGAAGATCTCTTCAGGAGACATTTCGCTCATCGTTTCACTCTGGTTCCACCACGCACTGCTTTAGTGGATTACTCAAGACGGAAGATTGATGTAAAGGGGTGCTTCGAGGCTGCCGTCACTTACGAAGACAAGCACCATGCTGTTCGCTTTTTCGTAGTTTCCAGAGGAACAACGTTATTGGGACTTGACGCCATCCAAGGACTCGGCATACATATTGAAGGTGGAACACTCAGCTGCTATGAAACGTCCTTCGCTTCATCAATGCTACCAGACTCACTTGCACAGGACTTCTCAAAGCTAGTTTCAACAGAGCTGGGTTTGGCTAACGGATTTACCCACAAGGTGAAAGTTCGTCAAGATGTCCCACCCGTAATTGCTAAACTACGTCGACTTCCATTGGCAGTTCGCGACGCTGTTACGAAAGAGCTGCGTCGCCTTGAAAAGGAAGACATAATAGAACGGGTTGAGGCGTCAGAATGGGTTTCCCCCATTGTAGTAATTCCAAAAAAGGATGGAAAGATTCGCGTTTGTGTGGACCTTCGTGAGGTGAACAAAGCCATCATACCAGACTTGTTCCCTCTTCCACATACAGAAGAGCTGCTGAATGCGCTAGCAGGAGCCCAGTACTTCTCTCGAATCGATTTAAGGTCAGCGTACCATCAAGTCCTCCTGCATCCTGAAAGTAGGAGCTTGACCACATTTATTACCCATGATGGACTCTACAGATTCAAACGGGTCTGCTTCGGACTTTCATCTACGCCCGCCATGTTTCAAAGAATGACGTCTTTGATACTCAAGGATTGCTCCGGAGTATTATGCTACATCGACGACATCATTGTGTTTGGGAGACACAAAGCTGAACATCAAGGAAATCTTCGAAGAGTGCTCACCGTCATTCGCTCAACCGGATTGAAGCTCAATGCAAAATGTGTGTTCGAGACACAGGAGCTGGAATTCTTAGGGCACCACGTAAGCACTGATGGATTACGTCCGCTTCGTTCTCAAGTGGAAGCAATTACACTTGCACCAGCACCAAACGATGTTGCTACCCTACGTTCGTTTTTAGGACTTGTAGGTTTTTACTCAAAGTTCATCCCAAACTTTGCCACGCTCGTGGAGCCTATGCGTGCCCTACTACGGAAAAATCAACCCTTCCTGCGGACAGACATTGTCAATGACAGTTTCAATGCTGTGAAGTCACCCTTCAGAGAAGACCGTGTCGTCCACCCGTTCCACCCTACACTACCAGTAATCGTCACGACAGACGCTTCTTCGTACGGGTTAGGAGCTGTTCTGCAACAAGTGCAAGGCAATATGTATCGGACAGTTGCTTTTGCTTCACGTACCCTTTCTTCGCAAGAGCGCAAGTATGCTGTAGCGGAACGAGAAGCGCTGGCATGCCTATGGGCGTGCGAGCACTGGCACGTCTACCTTTGGGGTCGTCCTTTTCTTATTCGCACAGATCACCAAGCCTTGGTGACCTTGCTATCGGCATGCGGCACAGGAAGACGTCCACTGCGACTTAGTAGATGGACAGAGCGCCTTCTTCGTTACAATTTCACAGTCGAGTACTGCCGGGGTGCCGACAACAAAATAGCAGATGCGCTGTCGCGATTGCCTCTGTCACACGATGCCCAGATTGAAGAGCTTAATCAGGAATTCGACTTTGTTGGCCAAATCGAAACGTCTGTAGCGAAGACAGACCTTCAATTAGCATCACGGAATGATCCGATCTTGAAACAAGTCATGGAGTTCGTGATGGAAGGATGGCCGTTAAAGCAAGACTTGATGCCGAGTCATCAGCCATTTTTTCGAGTTCAAGAGGAACTCACGATATTCGAAGACCTCCTAATACGTGGATATCGCATAGTGGTACCACCAGCGTTCACGGGACATCTCATACAGCTAGCCCATGAATCGCACCCAGGCATCGTGCGCACCAAGCAGCGTTTAAGGGAGAAATACTGGTGGCCACAGATGGATAAACAAGTTGAGAATGCTGTCAAGTCGTGTAATATTTGTCAAGACGCCGACAAAAGTGCGAAGGCGGCTGATACGCCACTGCAACCCATTCCGTTTCCAAGCAGGCCATGGGAGAAGGTAGCCGTGGACATAATGGGCCCTTTTGAAAAAGCTCCTCCTGACTGCAGGTACGCCATCGTGATGGTGGTCTATTTTTCTAAATGGCCAGAGGCCAAGTTCTGCGCGAATGTGACAGCATCAACAATTTTGGACTTCCTGAGATCAGTGTTTGCACGAGAAGGCTATCCGGAAAACCTGGTGTCCGATCACGGACCCCAGTTCATTTCACATCAGTTTGAACAGTTCCTCAGGGATAGAGGCATTCAACATTCATTTTCATCTCTGTATTATCCACGTGCAAACGGGCTTGTTGAAAGGTTTAATAGAGTTCTGAAAAACTATGTTCAAGCCACGTTCTTGGAAGGAAGACCACTGCGACAAACCGTCACCGAGTACCTGGGACTGTACAGATGTACCCCGCATGCAACTACCGGAAAATCACCTGCTGAACTTTTACATGGCAGGAAACCACGGACACGACTGGACATCGTAGGGATACCGTCATCTTTACTTGAGAATGATCCTGCTGCAGCAATGACCAATCTACGTGAACGCGTGCGCAGGCATCAGCAACAGAGCAAGACCTACACGGACCAGAAACGTAGTGCCAAAGCGCCAAAATATAAAGTAGGAGATTACGTTCGGGTACGCAAACCAGGATTCACTCCAAAAGGAATGCCGTCATTCTCCAAGCCGCTCAAAATCATCCGACAAAAAGGGAGGTACTCGTTCCACCTAGCCGACGGCAACACATGGAACGCATCAAAGTTCGCACCAGCGGGTATTCAACCAGCAAGCAGCAACCCCACACCTTCCACGGAATCCTTCAGGCTGGATTATCCCACCTACATTACTACGGGTATGGATGCCTCCGATCCGACACAACACGATGCCAATCAAGAAGCGGCACCACAAGCTTACCCCCATGCTACTGGCATCGGTGCGCCAACTGATGTGCCAGGAGCAGGATCACGTTTGCCTTCGAACGAAGGTGCAGGACAGCAGACACGTCTGCCGCCTCCGAGACATCGACGTCCTCCCAAAAGATACGGGGACCCCGTCGGTCATTAACATCCACGTTTAGTTGTCGCGTTTCAGTATACGTGTGCGTTGGGTATTTCACAAGGACTTTTTGTAGGGGGGGGGGGGAGAATATGTTGTGTTCTTACGGCCATATCGGCATGAGCATGCGGACCAGATGGTCAGCACTATGGTTATCGAAAAATAAAGAGAAAGAAGTTGATCTCCTCATGGACGGTCGCGTCCTGCAGGCTCCATGGAAGTTGGATTCGTTCTTACAAAGGTAGTTATTTCCTTCCGACCGACACCACACGGTCATCTCTCGCATCAGCTTTTTTTTAGGAGTATACGTGTCGACAGCATGATAAGTGACTGCGTGAAAATCCCAGTTGCCCCAGCGAATCCCAGTGAGGACATTCGCCCATCGCTGGTCGTGGCAACTTATTCTGGGTAAGATACCCAGAAGAAACAGTCGTCCTACACTCTAAAAACAGAACATGACCACATACCATTGCCACGAATGATACGGTTATCGCTTCTGATCCGAAGAGAGAGAGAGGCGTAAGCCTTTTTTTGCGGCTATTGTCATGTATCCAAATTGACACAAAAAGGCGTACGCCCCCTCTCTTTTCGAATGAGTAACGACAACCCAACAACAACGAATCAAAGTTGAGTTTTTAGATCGTACGTACAACTATAGATCACAAGCAGAAACATAAATATAATGTACTTACGTGCACCATTATCCCCTATACCATCAGGTAAGATGTTGGACCTGGAAAGAATTGAGTTCTAGCAAAATTGTCACATTTCAAGGATACCACTTCATGATATACATATATAATGTTTTCAAAACTGTACACTCTTAAAAATGGACTTCACAGCATAGCACGCTCCGAGCTTTTTATGTGACACTTATGCTGTTAATAATTGTCACAAAAAAGGCGTACGCCTCCCGTTTTCAACAAATCAGTCCAGATAACGATATCATTCGAGACTATGGTTGCGGTGAAGTTGATTTTTAATAGTGTACTTGTGTTTGACTCTCACTCTAAAAACAGAACTTCAGCGCATAGCACGTTTCGCACCAACCATTGCCAATGAGAGGGAGGCGTACGCCTTTCTGTGTCGATTGCCATATATACAAATTGACACGAAAGGGCGCACGACCCCCCCCCCCCCTCTCTCTCTTCGATTACCAGAAGGTATAACCCTATCAATCGTGGCGATAACTGGCACACAGCGTGCTATGCGGTAAACTTGTGTGGTGGGGATCATTAGCTTATCGTGGGAAATGACAACAAAGAAGGGGGACAAACAAAACTCTGCAATTTTAGAAATATTACTTGGCCTTCGAAAACAATGTCATTAGGAAAGCTTGTTTCCCAAGGCAAGTTTTTACCAATGCCGTACAAAAAGGGCCCTGACTCCCGTTTTCATCAAATCAGGGGCGTGAACGTCGTCATTCGTGATGGTGACTGGCTACACTCTTAAAAATGAACTTTTATGTGACAATTATGAGCACCATAAGTGTCATAAAAAAGTCGTACGCCACCCTTTTCTGAACAAATCAGGGCAAAGAACGATATCATTAAAGATGTTTGTTGGCTAGGAGCGTGCATTGTGGCGATGTTCATTTTTAGGAGTGTAGGATCGCGCTATAAGGTGGAATTAATTTTTAAAAGTCTGGAAAAAAGAAGCGTAGGTTCTGCATGCACTTTGTCTCTGCCCCTTTCGTTGGCTGTCCAGACTGAGGAATACGTCGTCCTCACATGTAGGCAATGAGCTCTAGTGTACTTATTGACTATTGTCACCGATGCAATGCTCTGCCCCGTGTACTCTCAGAACAGAACTTCAAGGTATGGCACGTTGTGCGCCAACCACTGCCATGAATGATAGGGATATTGCTCTTGTTCGAAGAGAGAGAGAGGGGGTATACGCCTTTTTGTAGCAATATATCTAAATTGCTGCGAAAATACTCCAAAAGCCGGGAGATGACATCACGAAAGAAAGAGAGGACTCCGACTTAACCTAACAAACAACGAACTTTAAGCAGACGTTCCGCCTGTCATAAGGTACAAGTGTCGGAGGCCCGACTACGGAAGGACAGCACCCTGCCATCACGAACGTCACTCACAGTTGAAGAGGTAGCTATTCTCCTGAGATTCTGCCTCAATCAAACTCATTTCACCTTCAACGGCAAGCCTTACCATCAAATCGAAGGATGCCCTATGGGAAGCCCTGTGTCAGTGACGCTGGCAAACTTGGTTATAGAGCACATTGAAGAGACGGCCATGGAACGGTTCTCCCGCCCAGTTAAGTTCTGCCGCCGCTACGTAGATGATACGTTCGTCATCCTAGACAAGGACCACGTCGATGAATTCCACTCGGTTCTCAACTCCATTGAATCATCGATCAATTTCACGTATGAAGTTGAGCAGAGCGGCAAGCTTCCTTTCATGGATATATGTGTATGCAGGGACAGCACGGGGGACCATACGTGTGTCTACAGAAAGCCCTGCGATACCGGCACTTTCCTAAGCTTTGGCTCACATCACCCCACAGAACGCAAGCGAAGTGTGGTGCGAACTTTATTGCGCCGTTCAGAGCAATTGTCGTCTTGCAGCGAGCTACCGGCTTGTGAAGATGCGACGATCACCGCTTCCCTGGACAAGCGAGGCTACCCACACACCCGGAAACGTATGCAGCTACGTAAACCGCAGGATGAGGACCGTTCCCGCCTGACCCGGGTCACAATTCCATATGTCAAAGGCGTTTCGGAATCTGTCCGCCGGGCGCTACTTCCATTGTAAATCTGGACGACCTTCCGACCGCGCGTTAAACTGCGCAGCCTCATCTCCAAGCCAAAGGGCACTGTCGCCCCAGAAGACCAGTCTATCGTGGTGTATAAGCTACAATGTCTAGGTTGTGACGCGTGCTATATTGGCGAGACAGGCCGGAAAAGAAGGACCCGCATAAAAGAACATAAGAGCGACGTCCGGAACGCAACACATGCCACACGGCTTAGGAAGGAGGAGGAGGAGTGTCGTTGGGAGGAACCCGAGAGGTCTGCCTGCCTGATTAGGCGGCATGTTTCTCGGGAAGGGAAAGGTGGTGGAGAGGAGGAGAGGAAAGGGTGAAGTGCAAGACCGAGCGGAATCCGCTCGGGGGGAGGATAGCTGCGTCCATGGGCCGACTTCAGGGGAACTGTGCCGGCATATGCCTATTACACATCTGAGGGAAACCCAGGAAAAACCCCAGACGGCACAGCCGGCCCGCGGATTCGAACCGCGGACCTCCCAGTCTCCAAGCGCACGCGTTACCGCTGCGCCACCGGAGCTGGTCCACACGGCTTAAGACCGAACTCAGCGAGCATTCTTGGAACACGGGGCATTGTTTCGACTACGATAACGCGCTGACCTTGGCATGCGAGCAAGACTGGGACCGAGGAAGCTCCTGGAATCGTGGCACATACGCGCTGATCTCTTGCATTGTAACAAAAACCGTGCCCCCCTTCCCGAACAATACTGTCATTTAAGTAGCGACTGGCTGTCGACTCTCCCGCTCAGTCTTGCACTGATGATGCCCGTCGTATGACAGGCGAAACGTCTGCTTAAAGTTTATTGTTTGTTACGTTAAGTCGGAGTCCTCTCTTTCTTTCGTGATCTAAATTGCTACAAAAAGAAGTACGACCCTCACTCTTGGAGTGGTAGCCCCATTCGTGGCAACAGTTGGCAGACAACGTGATATGCAATCAAGTTCTGTTCTGAGGGTGTGAACCGGTAATGTTGCGGTAACTTTACTGTACAAATGACAGCAAACTCTGTTGCTGGCATATATGTCGTATGCCATCTGCTGCACACAATTCGTTTCGTGTGCCCTTTCACGGTTACGGACGCAGTTACGGCTTTCGCAGTTTAATATCCCTTTAACGTAATTGGAGCACTTTTTGCTTACGGGAGCTGTCCAGTGTGCACTGAAAACGATTCTTTTCCAATAACAACTCTAAGTCACATATAACGGCAACACAGTAAGCAGCAGTTTTTGCGTAAGATTAGGTACTATTTAAAGTGCATCATACTCACAAATCAACATAAACAGCTCTTGCTGCTTTATTATGTCTACAAGTTTAGTTGACTCAACATATATATCTGATATATCTCTGATATATCTCGTCGTCTGTTTGTTTATTTAACCCGCTCACCAACTGACACGACATAAGTCAGAAGCATACGTTGTTATGCTAGTTGGTGCATTGCAGTAGTACTAAGAACAGCGCTAAGATAGCGCTAAGAACAGACGACCATATAGTATATGTAGACGCTACTCTGTTGTCGTCCGTTCTTAGCGCTATCTTCTGTAATACGACATAACGACACACGTTCTGAATAAGTTATGACATTCCGATATTTTTCATTCTATACCACTAGACTTTAAAGGTCAGCTCCGGGGGAAACCCACTGTCACAGATTACGACAGAAACTTGCAAGCACAAAAGTCTGATGCCTACTTAATGCACTTCCGAAATAGTTTGGCCGAGTACCCGGTATTTGCTGCGAAATCTGTTTTTTGTTTATTGTCCGATCGTCCGCTTGAACAGCTGAGGTCACGCTCGGCTTTCGCTTTGGCTCTTCTTGGCTGGTATACTGGCTCACAGTTTCGCAACCGCCCTATAAGCTGTGGCCTAGCTGTGTGTAGACCTAAGGGCTGTTACATCAGAGCTGATTGAGTTTCGCTATTCAAGGTACCCATTTTCTACACACTATTCCCACCTTGGTTGAACTTCGCGAGGATCTTGAGCGTATAATGCTCCCGTCGAACGCACAGCTGGATGTGGATTTTTCTCTGCCAGAGCTTAAAACTGCCCTTCGTTTGTCCCGACCCAAATCGTCCCCTGGTGCAGACGGGATAACCTATTAATTTACGTCGCTATATTATACGAAATCTTGGCGCTGAGGGCCTTCGAACCTTGCTGTTTATATGCAACAGCTCATGGAGATCTGGCGAGGTACCCGCAAGCTGGAAGGAAGCCATGTTGGTCCCATTGCTGAAGCCTGGCAAGCATCCGTCGCACCTGCTCTCTTTCCGTCCAGTTAGCCTTACCACTTGTGTTGGTAGGGTGATGGAGCGGATGGTTCTGCACAGGCTGGAATGGTGGTTGGAAAGGAATCACGTTTTCCCTGATGAGATGGCGGGCTTCCGTCGGCACCGTAGCTCAGTTGGCTCCCTATGGACCTTGTGACTGCTGTTGAAGTCGCCAAGAGCTGCAAGCGGATTGTCGAGGCTGTTTTTCCTTGATGTCAAACGTGCCTATGATACGGTCCGTCACACTTATGTATTGCACACCCTCCTCCGGGCTAGAGTGTCTCGCAGGCTTTTTGTCTGGATGGCTGACTTCTTGTCCTACAGAACCATTCTTGTCCGCACCCGGGATGGTGACACGCAAAAAATAATTTTGACACAAGGCGTTCCTCAAGGAAGTGTATTAAGCCCCACCCTCTTCAATTTGGTTATGGCGGATATCAAGCGTTGCGTTCATCGCAAAGTTCAGCTCTCTGTATATGCAGACGATGTGTGCGTTTGGACCACCGGTAAATATCAAGGCCAGCGATTCAACGCCGCCTTCAAAACTCGTTGGATGCTGTTCAGCATTACTTCACCAAGGCTGACATGGACATCTCGGCTGAGAAGACAGTTGTGCAGAAGCTTGAGGATCCGACTCGGTGTACCTCGCCCCGCTGAAACGCGCATGGTGGTGGCAGAGGCCCGCGAGCTGCCAGTAGAGGTCTTACGTCTCAGAGAAACTGTGCGCCATTATCTACGCCTCGTCGCGGAACACCGTCGTCACCCCTTGGTTTCGAAGCTCAAAAGGCGGGGGCAGAGCAACATTTCTCACTGCATCGGTGCTGTAAAGCCCTTGCTACGGGCTTTTGTTGGAAGACCAGTCGTCCCCAGGTCCCTTTCATGGGTCTTTTCGATACCTTCGATCTCCACTACCATTCCTGGGCTCAAGAGCAAGAGGAATCACGTTGCAGCACCCGTGTTGAAACAACTTGCGCTAGACATGATGCAGTGCCGTTACCATTCGCACACTGCAGTATTCACAGAAGGGTCGACCAACTTACACTGCTCCACTTCTGCCTTTACAATCCCGACTATGTCGTCGTGCCTCGCATACCGTCTCTCGCACCGCACCTCATCCACGTCTGCAGAGTTGCGTGCCACTTTGTTCTTCCTCAAGCAGATTGCATCCGCCGCTATCAGCAGCTGGGTGATATAATGCGACTCCAAGGCATCTCTCCAGTGTATAGCGAACAGGGTATAGGGTATTCGTGGATCACTTGCGCCTGTGGTGGTGGACATACTGGAGGAACTAAGCCGTCTTGAGATCAGCGGGCACTCTATCTACTTCCAGTGGGTTCCTGCACACTGCGGCATCCGCGGCAATGAAGAGGCTGACGAGGCTGCAGCAGTTGCGTATCATTCCCGATCAAGCGCGCGGATTACCCTCCCCAAAGGCGACAGGCGAACCTTCCTAAATGATGTGGTGAGGCCTCTCGCACATGCGCAATGGTCTCGGGACGTTCCATCAAGAGTTCTGATGCGTGAAGTGGATCCTGACTTTGGCTTCACCATGCCTTCTCGTGTGCCTCGCCATTTTGCGTCCCTGATACACAGGCTTCGTCTTGGGGTTGCATTCACCCCCCATTTCAAGCATCTGATCGGCAGCTCTGACTCGATGCTCTGCTCTCGCTGTGCTGTTTTGGCGGATACCAAGCATGTGCTCCTCGACTTCCATCTGTACACCTCCCAAAGGGCAGCTCTACAGTGTCGCCTGCAGTCGATCACGGCCGCACCCTTCACATTGGCAACTATCCTGGGCCCTTGGTCTAACCATATTGACCATCGCCAAGTTCTAGAGTATTTCAAGATTTTTCTCCGGGACACTGGTCTCCTCTCTACCCTATGATCTGCCTGCGTACCTGTGTGCTGTGTGTGTGTTTTTGTGTGCTGTGGTTTTGCCTGCCGTTCTGATGTCTTACTGACTCCACTGACTGTCGACCCTATTTAGCATCGTTCATCACCTCACCATCAGGACACACCTCATCCTGCCCCATTGTGCGTTGGGGTAGTGGGCCGCACCTTAAGTGGCGAATTTCCCCTTTCATTATTATTCACTTATTTATTGTTGTTGTTGGTTGTAAAGCACACATTGGTACAAAGAAGCTGTTACGTTCATGTGGCACGATGGTGTTGCAGCCTTTTTCACCTCATATTGCAAGTAAGACTCACCACAAAACACCTCAACTGCTCATGTATTCTGTCCATCTTGGGGTGTACTTGTTTACCTATTGTGAGGGATTATGGGGGCTGAGGTAGTTCTATTATCTCTGTGTATTCAATAAGATTATGGTCTGTTGCTAATGCAACGGGAATATCATGATCATCATACACAGTTGAGCGCATGTCGCGCACATCACATCTTGACTATCATCATTCGGGAAATAAACGTCGTCGTAACAAGTCACGTCTCTTCTCGACTTGGTGTCAACAGAAATTGGTGCCGTGACTATACGACTATGTTTATGTGGCTCTCCGCAGTTCCCTATAAACAGTCAAGAAAGATAATTCTAGGCACAACAATTGCATGCGCGAAGGGACCTCAAAACACATGCTGGGTACGCGTCCTGTTTGACAGCGGTATAGCCAACGCAGCTTCATCACCGAAGAGCTCGCGAAGCAATTAGGATGCCACTCCTACGGAGTCGAAAAAATCGGCATAGGGTCGTTCGGTGGAGCAACAGTCACCAAGGCATTGAGCAAAACTTCGGACAAGCTGCAAACTACACAGGGCACTGCTGTAGAAATTGACGTCCTGCAAACGCAGCAAATATGCGCCAACGTACTTCCTGTCATCGATCAAGAGCATCTCAAGGGCGCCTTCCTACTTGAGGAAGCTTCGAATGTCACCACTGCAGATCAAGAACTTCCTATCTCCATTCTCATTGGGACCGATTGGTACTGGAGACTCGCGCAAGATGACATCAGGAGAAGTAATGATCATTTAGTCTGCGTCCCTACCGAATTGGGATGGTTTATGCATGGCGTCGTAAACGATATGATGAATTCTCAAGCCCAGCGGAAAGCTGCTCTGTCCCCTGCAAGGCCTGCAAAGTCAATTCATTAACAACATTTGGGGTCCAGAGGACGAAACCGATTACGACGACAAAATCGCATGTGAAGTATTGAACTCGTTTAATAGTGGATCCTTCTCTTTCACTGTCGCTTCCTCATCGCCTTCCGCGACACTACGCATCCCTTCTTCACCGCATGCGGCTGAATTTTCATTTACACCAGTTATGAGGCAGCGTCTTGACCGTGCGCCCTCGGACCTTTGTGCAGCATGCAGTGTGCGTGCAGACCTGCACCACCTACTTATGGACTGCCCGGACTACCAGCAGGAGCGTGCGATCTTGCAGCACGAACTGCATGCTATCGATCATCGCCCATTTACCATAGGCAAGGTGCTGGGCCCATGGTCCAGTCCAGCTCATACACGCCACGGTCTGCGTCACCTTTGGGACTTCCTGTCATCAACAGGCCTCTCCACCCTGCTTGATTACCGGACCCCTTATCATATCCATCATCATCTCCATCACGTACAAGTGGCACTGGGGCAGCGCCCAGCCTGCTGGCCGGCATCAGCCCCATCTCATCATCGTATCTCTATTTGTGTGTGTGTGTGTGTCGTTTAATAGTACAGTCAGGAACGTCAACGGAAGGTACGAAGTACGGCTACCTTGATAAGACGACGTACACCTTGGAACAAATGAACGAAACGCATGGGAATGACTTAAAAGTTGACGGGCCGTTTACTTCGTAAGCCCGACCTGCTCAAGACGTATGATCTATCCGCAAATACCTAATTGACGGCGTCGAAGAAAAGGT
The DNA here is from genome assembly GCF_037126465.1 of Ornithodoros turicata. Lineage (NCBI taxonomy): Eukaryota > Metazoa > Arthropoda > Arachnida > Ixodida > Argasidae > Ornithodoros > Ornithodoros turicata. The sequence continues at coordinate 8,561,256 of NC_088210.1, forward strand.
GCCAGAGAACGAACACAATCATGATCAAGTGGATAGACCATCAGTGTACTATTTACCTCACCACGCGGTCATTCGCACAAACTGTATTACAAGGAAATCTCGTATCGTGTTTGACGCTTCCGCTCATGAAACTCAAGAGATCAGCATGAACGAGAATCTTCACATCGGACCCACTTTGAACCCGAATGTAAGCGTTCTCCTACTGAGAGTTAGACTGCATATTGTTGCTTTTACTGCCGACATAGATAAGGGATTCCTCCAGATACTCATCCACAAAAGGGACCGAGATGCGTTGCGATTTCTTTGGTATAAAGCTATGCCCACTGGAGTGGATGATAAGTTGGAAATATGGAGAATGACGAGAGTCACGTTCGGGATTGGTCTTAGCACATTCCTGTTCGCGGCGACATTGAAGAAACTGCTGGGAGAGTCCGAAGCAGAGTATCCGGAAACAACGAGACTTTTGAACGATTGTACGTATGTCGATGATTTTATATCTGGTGCTGACTGCGAGGAAGCCGCTATCAACGTGTACAACGAGGTGAAGAATATAATGCAGAAGGGAAGCATGGACATGAGGAAGTGGACTTCCAACTCAGCACGGCTGAACGCTTTGTACCTGCAAGACCCGGAGGAAGTCTCGCGTGATAAAGGTTCTGGGAATGAAGTGGGATACGGAACAGGACTCCCTCTTTTACAATGCTACCAACCTTCTTCAAGGTCGAGGGCCTGCTGTATGGACGAAGAGGAAGGTGTTGCAGACGGCTCAAAGCATATATGACCCGTTAGGTTTGATGTCACCGTGTACGATTCCTGCAAGGATCTACGTGCAAAAAATGTGGCAACAAAGTCTTACTTTGGATTAGGGTTGTCAATCCCGAGCCATTTTTGCAGTCCCGGGAATTCGGGATTTTTCGCTGTCAGGCCCGAGTCGGGGTTTCGGGATTGTGACAAGTTCAGGTGGTGCTTTGAAGTAAGTCCTGCACGGGTCAAAATTATTTGATCCGCATCCAAGCCGTACTCGCGTGTACAAATTCGCACCCGACACGCCAACCCGCCTCCCATTACAAATTACACCCGCATCCGCACGCGATCCGCATATTCCCCCCTCCCCCCCCCCCCCGAAAAGCTCACGCGCACCCAACTGAAAGTACTCCCTGGTCTCTTTCTGATGATTAGATATGTCTGTGTGCATGGTTTCTTGTACGACATCAGCGTAGGGCGCAAAAAGTAGCAAATGTGTGTTGGTTTATCACTTGAGAAATGATGATACGAAACGCGACATGGATCGAGAATAGCACAAAGGGCGTTTTAGCGTTTGTTCCGCCCTCGTCAGCGACGTTTTACGTCATATTTCGAGTCACTACAGTACAGACGCGTAAGAAATTGGGCAACTCGGTGTACTTCCTAATAGTGTTTTGGTAAAACGCGCCGACCGCACCCGACCAGCTGCCGTCAACAATGCCGCCCGCACACGGTTCGCCACCTGCACGACACCGAAGACCTAGACCCGAGACACCACAACAAAATGCGGGTCACCTGCGGACACCGCGGGCCGTGTATAGGACTCTACTTTCAATTCCATCTACCTCAAGTGTTTATATCGGCGTGTTCTGCGCAGTTCATGCGCGCTTTGTCAATTCTACCCTTTCCTGAACGAAAACACTCAAAAATTCGCAGTGTAATCACATTGGTAAAATAGTGACAGCGAAATAGTTCCATTTTATTTATTTATTTATTTTGCTATGATATACCACTTCTTTTTTTATTTTACTGCGTTTAACTGTTGCGCGTGAAAAGAAGGCCAGTCCCGCTACAGTCGAAGCATAACAGGAAGTATTACTTTATAATTTCCTCAAACGGTGTAACATTCCACTTGAATGAAGAACAGGAACCTACACAAAAAAGAAAGAAACGAATGGAAAGAAACGAAACACTAAATGGTTTACAGCACCGTCGCCGCGTGCGTACAACCTTGCACAATGATTAACACACGACCTGGGTAAGCACAGAGAGTCGAGGGTGGTGTCCCCCAGTTGGGAGCGAACTTTTGTGCAAATACTGGCTTCTGAACTGAATGTCAGTTCAGCTTCTACGCCAGAAGAAACGACAGTCAGCAAATATCTGTACGCATGTGGAGGCAGCGGTTGTCAGCCACCTCTGGTCATAAAAAGTGTCATGTCCTCACGAAGGAGTGAGTCTGCGGCTGATGACATGCAGGTGCTTGATTTTCCTGTCATATCTGTTCTCACGAAATTCCGGGATTTTCCGGAAGAAATCCAGGGACTTTGGGACGTCAAAAAATGGTCGGGGTCCCGGGATTTCGGGATTCGGGATATCCCGATTGACAACTCTACTTGGGATCAACCTATTCCGGCGGACCTACAGGAGAGTTGGGAAAGGTGGTATGAAGACTTGCAGTACCTAACTAAGATCAAGGTCAACAGGTACTACGGCATGTGGACGACGAATGTATCGTTGCATGTTTTCTGTGACGCAAGTTGTAACGCGTATGGCGCCGTTGCGTACCTGGTTGTTAAAACATCGAACTCTGCTTCTTCAAAGATAGTGCTGGCAAAGTCCAGGGGAGCACTAGTCAAGGAGCAGACGCTTCCAAGGTTGGAACTCCAAGTCGCTGTTGTAGCTGTGAAAGTATCAAGAATGTTGATGGACGCATTCCCAGGCATCAAACAAGTTTCTTCTGGACTGACACGACAATCGTACTGTATTGGCTATACGGTAAGAGCGAGAATTGGAAGGAGTACGTTCGAAGGAGAGTTAACGAAGTTAAGAACTGTAGGAAGCCAACACAATGGAGGCACTGTCCTGGGACTGAAAACTTCGCGGACATGCTCACTCGAGGCCTTCGACTGACTAAACTGTCGACCAGCGACAAGTGGTAGAACGGCCCCAATTGGCTCACAGATGAAGAACCATGGCCTGAACAGTCCTCCGAAGCACCAAGCTGCCGCGAAGACGAAACGAAACATGACCAAACAACACTAGCAACAACGACAGCGTCAGCGGAAGAAATTACTTGCCGCACGAACTTCAGCTCACTAAATAGACTCCACAGAGTAACAGCGTGGATAAAGCGATTTTGTGGAAACTGTAAAGGGGCTTCTATCGGTGAACCACTTCGAACGGAAGAGATTAAGAACTATTGGCTCCGACATGTACAAGTCACAGCTTTCCCTGGCGAATACCAAACCCTGAAGGCCGTGAAATCACTAAAAAAAAACGACACTTGATGCAGAATTACAGACCATTTCTTGATGAGAACGGCATAATGAGGATTGAAGGGAGGTTATAGATGGCAAATCTTACGTTCGATAAAAAGCACCCCATAACCATGCCACGAGATTCTCACTACGTCTCAATACTCGTCGAGCAAGCTCACCCAAGGGTCATGCATGGATGAGTAGCAGACATTCTTGCAAAGCTCAGGGAAAACTATTGGATAGTTCGAGGGAGGCAGGTGGTGAAGAACATTCTTCATAGGTGCACCGTTTTCAGAAGACCAGGCAAAAACGTCTGAGAACACGCCATCACTTCCTGCTGACAGAGTACGTGCAACAATGCCATCCATTTGCTGTTGTAGGAGTGGACTTTACAGGATCGCTATACGTTAGAGACACGCACAGTCATCAACGCAACGTAAAAATGTACATCGCCATGCTCACTTGTGCTGTCGTAAGGGCTGTCCAACTAGAAGTTTCCCGCGACATGTCGGTAGCAAGCTTCGTCCACGTACTACGAAGATTCTTCGCATGGCGAGGGATGCCTAGAGTGATATGTAACCACAACGCACCCACCTTCAAAAGATCCAACAAGGAGCTTGCTGCATTATGGTTACATATACCAGACGATTAAGTGCTGAATTGGCTTGGGACCAACAGCGTCAGCTGGAAGTTCATTTCTACAAATGCACCGTGGTGGAGTGGGTTCTATGAAAGATTGATCAGGTCCGTGAAACAGGCATTGAGGAAAACCATCGGCAGCTAATCATTGACGTATGAAGACCTGGTGTCAATCGTAGCAGAGGTGGAAGCCGTCATTAATTCTCGACCGCTTTCTTACGTGTACGATGACCCACATGAGATTCTTCCGCTAACACCAGCGGAGTTCATCACAGGGAGACGCCTTACCATAGTGCCTCCAGTGATGACAACAGAGGAACCCATCCATCGCACATGGCAGAAACGTGCAACATTGCTCCAAGCAGCATGGCGAAGGTGGCAGAGGCATTACTTCATGGATCCGCTCACCGAACCAGTGCAAAGAAGGCAGGGGAAAAACTATGTCGCCAGGAGACGTGGTGATTTCAGAAGAAAGAAAGCCAAGGATGATCTGGCCTCTGGTCTGCATTCAATCCAGACATAAGCGACAAGATGGGACGGTACGCTCATATACAGTGCGAGCGTCTACTGAGCATGTGACTAGACGCGCTAGCAGGCCGCTGTACCCACTTGAGGTACAACAGCATGACGTTGCCGGTCCGCAGTATGTTGCTAATGCAACTGGCATATCATGATCATCGTGAGTACTACACGGTTGAGCGCATGTCTCGCACATTACATCTTGACTATCATCAGTCGCGAGCGTTATTCATTCGGGAAATAAGCATCGTCGTAACAAGTCACGTCTCTTCTCGACTTGGTATCAACATGGTCTATTCAATGTTATGTGTAAAATTACAGTACCTCTGGAATGTGTAGAGATGTGCATTGGTACAGCTCCGGTCAACCTTAATAATAACACTGGTAAAAATTCTGTCTCATTTTCCAGCGCGATAACAGCCACCCTTGGAGCACTGGAGGAATGTTAAGTGAAAAAAATCCTGGTGTTAAACTGACAGAATAATGTTGTTCAATTAAGATTTCTTCATGGCCCCAAGGGTTGCTGTAATCGCGCTCGGGAACGAGACCACATTTTTCCAGTGTTATTATTAAGGTTGACCGGAGCTGTACAAGAAGTAACTTGGCTCCTGAAACCAGCACGTAGATCCAGATGCAATAATAGTGTGGATGACGTATACTAGCAACTCATCATCTTAATTTTTGCTTCCTTTTTCTCTCTTTTTTTTTGTGTGTGGTTGATTAATGTGTCTGTGTATGGCTGCATTGAACTAGTAAACCAGCCGAAATAAGGTGCGAAGATATCCCTGACAATTACACTCGCACGGTGTCATTGTACTGTGCAGTTTTTTTTTTTTTCATTTCTTTTTCCTTCCTTTCATTTTGTGCTACTCTTGAGCTCTCATGCCCTCATGTAAGTATATTGCTTGTTCTTGTATCTGGTGCTTGCTCTCTAGACAGTGGAAACTTTCCGCAGATACGTTCATGGCAAATCTGCATTAAAGTTAGCATTCAAGCCTAATTCTTACGTATGTTCCTACAATGTGTATACGATAACATGGCGTTACCAAACACAACTCGTTCGCCCGATTATAATACCAAGAACTGTGATTACTGTTCCTGTAACGTCAAACGCCAGGCATTCGAGAGTAAGGTATGCGCAAGTGCATGCAAGCAGCAAGAGATGCAGCGGTGGTGGGCCGTAACGATAAGAGAGTGAAGTCTTCAATTAAGCAATGAATTGACTTACTTTATCAAAGCTACCTACAATGCGAATAAAAATATATTTCTTATGTAGGCGTAGCACAGTTCGGTTGACGATACGTGACATTCATTGTGTTATTCGCCGGTTTGTCGCTGGCCAGAACGCGACAGCATAATTGCACGAATTCTAACTGCACAAGTGGTATCAATAGCGGGTTTTGACATCAGGCAGATCATCCCACAAATAAAAAACGATGCAATCAAGAAGCTTACGTCGATCGAGCAGACGCTGTGCCATGCTCACCACAGGGACAGGGACCGCCATGCCGCTCGGCGGATTCATCGGCTTGTGCTATCGTGGTTGTCATGGGCTCTTCGCAGGAGCCCTCTCTGGACAAGACTGCCGTTTGTTCCCTGGTGCAATACCTTGGCGTCATCATTGATCGGGGTCTAACATGGTCCCGACAGATTACTGCCCTCTGTGCCACCACAGGCTCTTATATTAACGTGCTGCGCCGCCTCTGTGGGTCCTCTTGGGGTCCTTCCTGCACCGGCCTCCTCCAAGTACACATCTCTCTCATTATGAGGACTTTACGCTACTGCTTGCCTGTGTTGCACGGTATTTCCCCCTTCAAGGAACGGCAACTGCTTCTTCAATCTTCAAGCTCGTAGCTTGCGCACTTGCTTGGGAGTTCCGAAGACCACTGAAACTTTCTCTGCTAGCGCGAGTTCCTTCCGTACTTACCATCCGGGACACGGCAACTCTCCAAAGATACACGTGTCTTGTCTTGTACACTTGTCATACACTTGTCTTGTACGGCACCCATGTCACCACCTTCGTGATATTACGCAGCATTGCCCTGCTTCTGCGTACGGCCAAGCTATTCTGCGCCTACAAGGACAGATCCCACCGTCGCATACCTTGGTCTCCTATACGAAGCCGCTGTGGACCTTAAGTCTCCCCCTGTGCACACATCCGTCCCTGGTCTTCTGAAAAAGAGCTATGTCCCAGCTGTTGTGGCATGCCAACTAACGCTGCAACATCTCCACTCCGTGCACTCAAACCGAATGGGAGTTTTCACTGACGGCTCGGTGGCGTCCGATGGATCATCATCTGTATTTTACATTCCGGAGGAGGCATACCAGTGCGGTTTCAAGCTGCTGCCCGCGCTGGCATTAACCGAAGCAGAAGCCTTTGCTATCGTATCTACTCTGCGGTACATCTATAAATAAATAATTGGGTGTTTACGTCGCGAGACAACAGAGGCGGTACATCTCTTCGATGACACCAAGAGCGTGGACTATTCTTTCGGATAGTAAGTGAGCTTTGGAAGCCCTGGCGTCGTATTCGCCCAAAGTTATCAAGGATATCTACACAGAGATCCTTTGACTGCACGCCACACTGTCGTCTCTAGGTCACAGTGTGTGGTTCCAGTGGATTACGGTCCACGTTGGCATCTCGGGGAACGCCCTTGCCGATTCTGCGGCCAGGGCTGCTCGTGCAACTGGGTCTGTCACTTCTGCATTGCTTAAACCGTCTGCTAGCCGGCTAGCCATTCACCGCTACTGCAGAAATAGCTCTCAGGCCTTCTTTCAAGACGGTGCCAGGACGAACCCTTTTCTCCGCTCGATTGACCCTACGATGACCCACACACTAGTAGGCCGCTGTCCCAGGGAGGAAGAGTACTTGCTCCACAGGCCTCGACTCAATGTGGCGCGTACTCCACTGCTCCTTTTTAAGATGGGCCACCTTTCGTCACCCAAGTGCCCCACCTGTCATCTCGAAGGAGATATCTCGCACTTGCTGCTCCACGGCGCCCGTTACCGCCAACATCGTCTTGTCCTACGGTTGCGCATCATTCGTCTGAGGATTCCGGACTTTTCCCTATAGCTACGCTGCTAGGCCCCACACAATATAGTCGGGCGACAAAGGCACTTGTTCAGTTTCTACGGATCAGTGGCCTTCTGAGAGAACTGTGACCAATTTCGTGTTCGTTTTCCCTTTGTTTACCTTTCGTTTGTCTTCCCCTTGTTTTGTCTTCTCTTTGTTTGTTTTCCCTTCTGTTTGTTTTTCTTTTTCTTTGTTTTCGTTTCATTTTTTCTTTTTATTTGCCTCTCTTCCTTTTTCCTTTCTTTCCTGGGAACAGCAAGCCGCCGTAGCAGTGGCTAACTTTTCACTACGTTTTTATATAATAAACATATATATATATAATAAACCAAATCTGCACACGTTACGCCACACCAAAAATTGAATCAGTTTCAGTTATAGGGTATCGTCCAATTACACTCTTAAAAATGAACTTCACCACATAGCACGCTCCTAGCCAACCATCATTTCAAATGATATCGTTATCTGTCCTGATTTGTTGAAAACGGGAGGCGTACGCCTTTTTTGTGACAATTATGAACAGCATAAGTGTCACAGAAATGGCGTACGCCCCCCGTTTCCAACAAATCAGGGCAGATAACGATATCATTCGAGATGATGGTTGGCTAGGAGCGTGCTATGAGGTGAAGTTCATTTTTAAGAGTGTACCAGTGTAGACCAACAAGCCGCACATCCGCTAAGTAGATGTTACACCCTTTCAGAGGCGTGTATGTGTGTGTGTGTGTGTTTGAAATGCACCCTGAGAGGTAGGTGTATTTCATTACGCCTGCAAACTTTTGCACTAAAAGGGGTGCGAGAGATGTTACACGTTACACCAACCCTACACTCTTAAAAATGAACTTCACCACATAGCACGCTTCTAGCCAACCACCATCCCGAATGACAACGTTCTCGCCCCTGATTTGTTGAAAACGGGAGGAGGAGCCTATTTTGTGCCGTGCATAATGGCACAAAATAGGCTCCTCCTCCCGTTTTCAACAAATCTAGGGCGAGAACGTTGTCATTCGGGGTGACGGTTGGCTAGGAGCGTGCTATGTGGTGAAGTTCATTTTTAAGAGTGTACACTGAAAAGGGTACAAACAACTTTAGTGTGAACCCTGACCCTGCGTCTGATACCGACTTAATTGATATTACTACCATCCTACCAAAATTTCTGGGCAAGCTTACATGGCCTAGCTATTTCTAATATTGGTGCCTTCAGTGCCATCAGAAACGGTCCCGATCAGTGGCAGGAGACGCTGTTCGATTGTGGCGGGTCTGAATTACTATATGTTGATGATGATGATGGTTGAATTTTTCTGGCGCAAAAGCATCAACGACCATAGACCGCCAAGGCTGTGGTACTGAATGTAACAAATTAGAGCAAAACAATGTGATTTCAAATGATTAGATTAAAAAACGTAAAATGTAGGGCCGGATGTAGTGGCGCGTGATCCAGGGGCGGTCCCAGCGAAGTACTTTGGGGGGGGGGGGGACGTCAGCGAGCACTTAGCCATTCGCTGTGCATTTGGGTGCGAGAGGGGAGGGGTTCTGGACACGGGCTCAACCTTTTCTCACACGAAATCCTATCACTGGTAATCCATTTTAGGTCTTATGAGTAACAAGTTTGAGGGTGCATCCTCTTCGCTCTCCTTGACAGTGTCACAGGGAAAGAGACGAAAACTGGACCAGGCTACACTCTTAAAAATGAACTTCACTGCATAGCACGCTCCTAGTCAACCATCATCTCGAATGATGTCGTTATCAGCCCTGATTTGTTGAAAGCGGGAGGCGTACGCCTTTTCTGTGACAATTATGAACAGCATAAGTGTCACAAAAAAGGCGTACGCCTCCCGTTTTCAACAAATCAGGGCACATAACGATATCATTCGAGATGATGGTTGGCTAGGAGCGTGCTATGCGGTGAAATTCATTTTTAAGAGTGTATGCTTTGGGGGGGGGGGGGGGCGCCCGCCCCCAAACTCCCGGCCGTCACTGGTGTGATCTCCGTAAAATTCATGAAAATAATGACGACGATGAGGTTCGTGTGATAGATATTTAGAACAGAGAGTTGCACCCGGCAGCATATTCACTGGGGTGCCTCTTCCCTGCGTAGCAGAAAACCATGTGTGAAGTGTGTGTTTGTCCTATCCTGGGGGGGGAGTCGGCTGAAAATTACTTCACATGAACGGTTCTTGAAGCGTATACGAAGAGGGGAGTCAAGTCCTGTAGATCACATAAACAAAATACAGAAACCGACACTGAAGATTTTTGTTTAAGTTTAATTTGTACAAGCTTTCGCGTGGAGGTCCACGCTTCCTCAGGTACAAAGTGAAGTGGTGACACACATAAGTATATATAGTATAGACATATACACGACTAAACATACTGTTGTACAAAGAAAGGGAAGGGGAAGGAGATATGGTGCCACATGTCTGTGTACAATGAATAGCTGGGCAGACGGATAAGTGACCTCTAACCGTTTAAGAACAGTAAAAGGTGTTATTGTGAACAAAAAGGCTCGCCAACCCAGTTTCGCGGAAGGGGGGGTCAGGAGTATGGGAAACGAGTGGCCCAGAATGGACAAAGGGGAAGGTTACGGATTATCTAACGGAGTGCCAGACGATGACTGAAGCGAAGATTCAAGAATTGTGCACAAATAAATATAGATATATAACTATTAAATTTACATAAGCGAATATAACGAGCCAGGACTAAGATTCAGACCATTTGGTGTGAGACACTTGAATTGCGAAATTAAGTAGGACTCCCTATTCTTACGTTTAATGTCGGTGCGGAACCCAGATTCTAACAATATAATTTTCAAATCAGTTTCAAAATCGTGATTAGGTTGATTGTAATGAATGGCGACAGGAGTTTGGCCGTCATTTAGGATATCAAATTTGTGGCCGTAAAATCTTTTTCTCATTGTGTTGGAGGTTTCACCGATGTATTGTGAATTGCACTTGCAGCAGAATATCAAGTAACAAATATTGGGTGAATTACAGTGGAGTGAATGACAAATTTTCAAACAGAAGTCACCCAAAGTGCTACGGGCAATGGTGGACGGCGCGATAAATTTACAGGTCTGGCACCGTGTACTACCACAGGGATAACAACCCGGCGAGCGCTTCATGATGCATGATGACGTGAGGATGTCGCGCAAATTTTTGGATCTACGGAATGCTACTAATGGGGGAGTCGGAAAAAATTCTTTTAATTGCTCGTCAGCATGTAATATATTGAGGTGGCGTCTAAGAATGGAATTGGTATTGACAAGTGATTTATGATATGTAGTGGATAAAACTACATTACTTAAGTCTTCTTTGCGTTTCGGGGTGAATAAGGACTCCCTGGATAGGCTAGATGGGGTGTAGGACAAAATGTCCCCGGACGAAATGTCCCCCAAAAAGGCCCCGGACAAAATGTCCCCAGCTGCCGTCACTCAGCCGTCTGCCAGTCCTCAACTGGATTCTTGTTCGGCGGATTAAAAAAATCAAATTATTCAGATTTTTTTCATTTAAATATGATGAATATTGATTAAATCACTGAGTTGATTTTTGTCTTCTAAGACAGATCTTCACCTCATGGCTTCCGTGTGCCACCTCGTAGTAGCGAAATCACTTTTTGAGCACATACAAACAAGGGCGTCTAGACTTCTAACAGTGCGGCTAACAGTTACTAGCTAATGCAAATGGAGATCTATTTGAAAACTATATATTATGAATTACACCGAATAGTAATAGGAAAAAGAAATAACTGGAAAAGTTTTACGCTCGTGGAATGACCACCCGCCATGTGTAACCAAATTGTTTGCCAGTGTGCCGGAGAGCCACTGAAGGGGTCACGTGACGCTGTTTGCGCTAAAAGTTACTGAAGTATAATATATTTCAGGCTGTGGTTCATTTCCAGGCTCAGTCTCATCTTCCCCAGTGTCTCCAGTTTTAATTTACTATTCGAATTCAAACATAACATAAGGGAGGTGATTTAAATATTGATTACTTAAATCGCGATTAAAATCGGTGATTTAAATCTGACTGATTTAAATCAATCAACCCTGCACATGATAGCATGAAAAACATTTGTCACATTTGAGGTACCAACGGCTGTGCAACCGGACGGCATCTGGGGACATTTTCGGGGACGTTTTGTCCGGGGAGATTTCGTCCGGGGACCATTTGTCCGGGGACATTTCGTCCGGGGACATTTCGTCCGGGGACGTTTTGTCCGGGGACATTTTGTCCGGATCCCTCACCAGGCTAGATGATTTGGCAACAGAGTCATGGATGAGTTCAAATGGGTAATTCCTTTTTTGGAAATCAGATACCATTTGCTGAGCATGTTTTACAAAATCAGTCTGATCTGAGCAGATTCGTTTCAGGCGCAAGAACTGACCATATGGAATACTCCTTTTCTGGTGATTAGGATGATAGCTTTCATAGTGGAGATATTGGCGCTTGTCCGTTGGTTTCTTGTATAGTTCAGTGGTCAGCCTACCAGATTTACATGACACTGTCACATCAAGGAAGTTGATGTGACAGTGTCATGTTTTTACCTTGAATAGTTACAGGTAAATTTAATTTTGCTATGCAGAGAATTGAAGTGATCAAAAAATGACTGTAGAGATGCCTCATCACCAGACCAGAGGACAAAAAATGTCGTCGATGATATATATCTCAGGTTCATCGACGACATTTTTGTCCTCTGGTCTGGCATCTCTACAGTCATTTTTTGATCACTTCAATTCTCTGCATAGCAAAATTAAATTTACCTGGAACTATTCAAGGTCATCCATCAACTTCCTTGATGTGACAGTGTCATGTAAATCTGGTAGGCTGACCACTGAACTATACAAGAAACCAACGGACAAGCGCCAATATCTCCACTATGAAAGCTATCATCCTAATCACCAGAAAAGGAGTATTCCATATGGTCAGTTCTTGCGCCTAAAACGAATCTGCTCAGATCAGACTGATTTTGTAAAACATATTCAGCAAATGGTATCTGATTTCCAAAAAAGGAATTACCCATTTGAACTCATCCATGACTCTGTTGCCAAATCATCTAGCCTATCCCTGTGGTAGTACACGGTGCCAGACCTGTAAATTTATCGCGCCGTCCACCATTGCCCGTAGCACTTTGGGTGACTTCTGTTTGAAAATTCGTCATTCACTCCACTGTAATTCACCCAATATTTGTTACTTGATATTCTGCTGCAAGTGCAATTCACAATACATCGGTGAAACCTCCAACACAATGAGAAAAAGATTTTACGGCCACAAATTTGATATCCTAAATGCCCGCCAAACTCCTGTCGCCATTCATTTCAATACCTAATCACGATTTTGAAACTGATTTGAAAATTATATTGTTAGAATCTGGGTTCCGCACCGACATTAAACGTAAGAATAGGGAGTCCTACTTAATTTCGCAATTCAAGTGTCTCACATCAAATGGTCTGAATCTTAGTCCTGGCTCGTTATATTCGCTTATGTAAATTTAATAGTTATATATCTATATTTATTTGTGCACAATTCTTGAATCTTCGCTTCAGTCATCGTCTGGCACTCCGTTAGATAATCCGTAACCTTCCCCTTTGTCCATTCTGGGCCACTCGTTTCCCATACTCCTGACCCCCCCTTCCGCGAAACTGGGTTGGCGAGCCTTTTTGTTCACAATAACACCTTTTACTGTTCTTAAACGGTTAGAGATCACTTATCCGTCTGCCCAGCTATTCATTGTACACAGACATGTGGCACCATATCTCCTTCCCCTTCCCTTTCTTTGTACAGCAGTATGTTTAGTCGTGTATATGTCTATACTATATATACTTATGTGTGTCACCACTTCACTTTGTACCTGAGGAAGCGTGGACCTCCACGCGAAAGCTTGTACAAATTAAACTTAAACAAAAATCTTCAGTGTCGGTTTCTGTATTTTGAACGGTTCTTGAAAGAGAAAGTGGAGCTGCATATGTTACCCTTAACGAGATGTAGGTTGTTCATTTCCAGAAAGTCCTAGCCTCGTTGCCATGCTCCGTTGATTTTCTTTTTGAGGCACTTTTTAAGGTCTTGATAAGGAACCTCAAAAGGAGTTGAGTCACCACAAAGAGCAGCATCTGCGCGTTCACTGCCAATGATGCCAACATGGCTCGGCACTAACACTCTCAGAAAAAAGGGCAGAGCAGTTGTACCTTTCAGGAGGTAATATTTGTCGCATATGTTGTGCCTAAAAGGTTCCAAAGTTCTAGCTGCTACCTCACTCTCTCCCACGAATGATAGGGTTACCACTTCTGATTCGGTGAGTGAGAGGGGCGTACGCCTTTTAGTAGCAAGTTGGACATATGATAATTGCTTTTACCGCCTTTTTACACCCTGTATGAGACGCTATGTTGACCCAGGTGGTAACTATAGAAGTTACCACCTTTTCACACCCTTTGTTCTGAGAGTGTACAGGTGAACATTATGGAAAGACGTTTATTGCTAGCTCTGAATGCAAGACATTGTGCACGTTGGACAAGTTTTTTTTCTTTCTTTTTCTTTTTTGTTGTGCATGCAGGCTACATATCGCTTGCAAATAGCTGAGGGAGTCCACGTATACAACTGATGATTTGATGTCACTTTGTATGATGTGGTTTAAGGCTAGAATTACACCATATACTTGAGCGCTGAAGATAGAAAGAATGTTCGCTAAGCGATGCGACTTCGTACATGTGTCGGTCACCGTGGCGCACGAGACTCCGGTTTGTGTTTTAGAGCCGTCTATGTAAAAAGCTATGTGCTCTCAGAAATCTTGTTTCATGGATTAAAATTCCTGTTGGAGCACAATTGATCGAGTATCTTGCTTTTTAAATTTTGACAATGACTTGTTACACTCTGGAGAGGGCTGCCATGAGGGATTCGTGCTCCAGTTTCCAGTGTGTCCAAGGTGTCCAACGTGACCACAGGTTAAATGAGGTCATGTTGATTTCGTTCAGTACCCTTGAATTACGTTTACTGGCCTTAATTACACTCAATTCCCATTAAATCCACGTTACTTACTTTTAATTACCGCCGGTAACCTGCGGTCACCTTCAGTATTTTTTATGTAATCTTTCTCTTAATGACATACATCTTACAGTGAGGGCCTTCAAACTCAACGTTCTTGCTTTAATTGCCTCTAATTACCCCTAACTACCTTCAATTACTCTTAATTAACTTCAACTACCCCAATTTCAAATCATTTAGTTCTATTTACATTTACCCTCTTATATCCCTTCTACATGCCTGTATGAGGCTTCACCGTATCACACACGGATACACATACACAAACATACAGCTTTTCCCATTTTGAGACTCGTAATGTAACGCGTTAAAAACAAAAAACACACACAAAAAGAACAGAACTCACGGAATCATAACTACAATGATGTCAGCGGCTCTCGCAGCCGTGTTGTTTTCCACGATGTGTCGCAGACTTTGTAGCTGAGTCCAGTCGACACTGGAACCACCATTGCTGTCGGGATCAAGCTCTGGTTGCCCTTGAGGCACATACCTCAGCGCTTCTAGGTCACTGACCTAAAATGGGTAGAATGTAAGACGGTGAAATGTGTCTTGAAAGATAAATGAAAAAAAGAAAAAGTACACATACCACATGTGTTCCGCTGGTTTTCAACTTTATATCGCACCCTAGGTGTCGTTTATACTTGAAAGCGAGCTGAAATCAAAACGAAATAGCTCAGTCAGAGGAAAATAAATAATCACTCTTGTCGCACTCATTCTGCAGAAGGGCAGTGCAATATTTGAGAAGCATGACGAGAGATGAGGAGTAATGCATTAACACCCACCTATGGTAATTTACCGGTAATGCATTAGTTTTCAGTAGTGAGAAATGGTACTGAATTACATTTTGCCAGTAAGTAATTGTAATGTATTGCATCTTGACTGAGTGGGTGATACTCCTTACTTTCGTCCAATGAACATTCCGCCACGTGAAGGTTAGGAACATGACATCCAAATCTTTCCAACCCATGTTTAACAATGAGCATTGTTCAACCTAGACGGGGAAAGGCGCAGCCTGGGGAATTATACAAGAGGTCAACATTCGGCAGTGTGTTGTATATCATCTCCTTTCTCCTGTACGAATTCGGGCTAAAATAGAATCAACGAAACATAAACCAGCCTCTATTCGGCTAACGAGGGACAAGTTCATTTGCTGCTTTGTTCTTGTACCGTGTTAGTTTGCCTTGGTTCCCGACAGTCAAGAGACTTCTTTCATGCAGTACAATACGGGAATTCCGTCATCGGCTCACGCTGAACGAGAGTTCGGTATAGCAAAAGATGTCCTGATCGCCGGCAAGGCTAGCAGTTGACAACTTTGAACATCAACTACCGCTACCTTGCAATAAATCTTATCCATAGTTTTTGCATATCAGCCTCGTTTCTGCACGGGTTTAGTGGCACCGATTTGGGGAGTATTCAGGTAGGCGACCCGAGCTCCTACGTCATTGATTACGTAACGCTGCCGCGCAAAAGATGCTGGTGGGCACTATCAGTTCTACTGGCTTGTCAGCGACGCGTTTTTACCGCTTTGTTGCCCACCAGAGCAAAATATAACCGCGAACCGGTCTTCTAATGACATCACATGTTTGTAAACGGAATGTCGTCACGCTTGAGCTTTATGCCCTAAACACATAAATGTAATGCCAGAGCAATGACATTACTTGATGGAAGTCATGGCAATGTTAACGCATTACTAACTTCGAAAAAGTAATGAATAAGTAATGACCCTTCTTCCAGAAACGATTCCTCCCTTTTTGAACGACAATGGTGGTTGAACAGTGCATCTATGCACAACTCTTATCGTCGTCGTATCACCCCCTTACATATTATACATAATATAAGATTATACATAATTTATGCCTAAATTTTGGCACTAGTGGCCCATATATTGGTTCATCCAGTTACATGCCCCTCACATGCACGTGCAGGTATGTGTGATTCATGCACAGTATGTCTATACAATTCAAAGAGACACCATGGATGCTCGTACCATGGTGGTACCCGGTACCTCCCAGCCTCGACGTGACATGGCCAGCACGCTAACCACTGAGCCACGGGAGCTGGTGCGAATGTAGAATATCGAAATGCAAACAACTCAGGGAAAAGAGGTGCTGACGCCAGGAATCGAACCTGGGTCTTCAGATTTCCGGTCAGATATGCTACCACTACACCACACCAGCACGCCGTTTTCCTTTGAGCGCCTCTCAAGTACGGGGGGGACGGACAACCAACCACGCTATTCCCATTCTCTCTTACATCTTTCTCACTCACTCTCTCATTCAGACACGAGGCAGGGCGATTGTAAACGACGTAAACAACGAGATTTGGCCGAGGCAGACCAACAATTAGGGACGACACAGACAAGTAAGCCTCAAACGCCCAGAAATTAACGAAATGCAAACAACTCAGGGAAAAGAGGTGCTGACGCCAGGAATCGAACCTGGGTCTTCTGATTTCCGGTCAGATATGCTAACCGCTACACCACACCAGCACGCCGTTTCCCTTTGAAGACCCATCAGAAGACCCAGGTTCGATTCCTGGCGTCAGCACCTCTTTTCCCTGAGTTGTTTGCATTTCGTTAATTTCTGGGCGTTTGAGGCTTACTTGTCTGTGTCGTCCCTAATTGTTGGTCTGCCTCGGCCAAATCTCGTTGTTTACGTAGAATATCGAACCACTGCGCCAATCTGCAACGTTGCAAGCCCATCGTCCCAGACTGTGTGCGCGCTCCGATTGGTCGACTATCTTTTGATATATCATTTTGTACGCGCGCATGTGCGTGCAGCGGCCCGGCAACCGTTTCAGCATAGTTTCGAAATAGCACGTATGGGCTTACACGGCGTCCGCGTCCGTCCCCTTGTGTTTCGTGTTTCGGTGGTGTCAATCGGCAGAACAGTTTGTGATTCTACGCGTCTTGTGTTGTTCCTGGAAACGACTATTATCCCACGAACGGTCTATCAATTACAGAATTGGAATGTTTCGTGAGTTGGAGCGGTTGGAGTGTGAAGAACGCGTTCGGGCGCCGTCAGATTTCGAGAGCTTGCAACAAAGACAGGATTACAATTACGTGCCACACAAGCGCCTCCCGCTCTGCATGCAACGAAAGAAGATGCTCATCATAAAGTCGGCCGGCACGGCGTCCTCTTGTGTTCCGTGGTGTTAGTCGGCAGAGTTTGTAGAAATGTGTTCGCTGGTATAACTTATGCGTCGATGTAATTCTACGCCTGTTGTACTGTTCCGGGACACGACTATTATCCCATGAACAGTCTATCGACTCCGAACTGGAATGATTCATGGAGTTGGAGCGGTTGGTATATGAAGAACACACTCGGGCGCCGTCGGATTTCGAGGGCTGACAACAAAGACAGGATTACGTGCCCAGTGGCGTATCTAGAGAGGACGGCGCCCATGGCAAGCTGTGCAGTTCTGCCGCTATCGCAGTGTATCCCTATGATGTTGTTCGCGATAAACAAGAAACACTGCGTGGGTTGTCGATGTTTTTATTAACCCAGACCACACACAAAAACTAACACATAGAAAGAAAATCAATTGTCAAATCGGACAATTACAACACTATTTTCCAAGACTTGGCTGCTGTCAGACTGTCTTTGATGTAATCGAAATCCATTGTTTCAGTGTCATGTATCTCTATGCTCAGCAGAGCAAGATCGCAGAGCATTCTTTGACCCATGGAAGCTCGCAAATATGAAAGTATGTTTTAATTTACGGAAAGACCTCTCACAGCCGGCGATGGAAACCGCTAGGGTTAGCATCATCTGGATCGCGATACGAAGATTGCGGAATACGCTCTCGTCTCCACACCGAACAATAAATTCAAGAAGGCCCTCAGGACTCGTTATCTTCACAGCAACATTCTGCAACCTAATTGTTTTTCATAGAGTTGCTCCCCATCAACATCACAGTCGTAAAAACTACCAAAGCAGCTACACTTCTCCTCCATACTGTCTGCGTTTGTGCCATAACATAAACCCTCGATATCGAGAAGGAATCCGAACATGACGTCAGTATCACTCAAACGGGTGAATCTTTCGTCAATCTCTCTGCGAAGACGATCACCCACTCACCATTTTTACCTTCTTAGTTAGCGCTATCGGCGCCCCACATGAAACGGCGCCCAGGGCAAGTGTCCCCACCTGCCCCACCCTAGATACGCCTCTGTAAGTGCCACAATGCGCTTTCCGCTCTGCAAGCAGCGAAAGATGATACTCACCATAAAATAGCACGCACTCATAAAGCTGCCTTAGTATTAAGAAATGAACGGTGTGTTCGTTTAGCTTCAAGTTCGAACTTGGTTACAGTGTGTCAACAACGCAGTTGTCTTCGTATTCACAGTGCACCCATGTGTCAGATCTCTGAATCAGTGTTTTGTGTCAAATAAAGATTTCTTTTAGCCAAAAGAAGCTTCAGTTCTTTTGAAGATCAGGTAACGACGGTAGGCGTGAAATCCGGTAGAAGTCGATGGTAGCCAGAACCGGCCGAAAGGTCAGCTAAAGTTAAGGCTCCTCATTGGCCGACTGGCATTGCATAATTTCTACAACGTTGCACCCTCACTGGTCGTGTGCCCAGTGTTGTGTGAATTATCTTTAACTATGGGCTCTGTTGGCTCTATGGGGAGCTGTTGTAGCATGGCGTGAGCTCCCAGCAACAAACCGAGCGCGAGCGAACACGTTTGAACGCTGACCGTTGCGCGGTGGCACTCTGGCGACGCCTTTCCAAACTGGCGCGCCGAGGGCATGGCCACGACCTACTAGATTATAACGACCATGTCATAATCAGCAACCCCTATGAGCAGCCCGTCCGCACGACCCGCTAGGGGCGCTACTCATCGGCACACCACGATTGGACGATGGAAATTTGAATTCTGACCGGACAATGCGGCGCAGGGAAGGGGTGCCTACGACATGATCGTTATAATCTAGTAGGTCGTGGCCGAGGGCTTCGCACCTATTTTCGTCTCACTGCAGCACTCTCGTGCAGTCGTATTTTCTTTTGCCTGCTTGCAATGATCTTCCATTCATTCAGTCTAGGTTGTTCATGGGGTCGGTGCAGATAAAAGTTGAATTTAATCACGTTGAACCTCACTGTTTCAAGGCACACGGATTGTAGTCACTCTGTCGTGACAGCAGCAAAAAAGAACTACTTTGATAATTTTTCGCAGAGCACAAGGCAACGCCATGTTATAGCTCCTGTGAAAATAGTTGCATAAATTTGTGATGCAAGTCTAAATGTGACCAACTTATGACACGCTTTTAGACGTCCAACAGTAGACGTCTACAGCGAAATATCTCGGCTATGTCTCCGGCTATGTAGACCACCCCTTTTAGACGTCTAAATAATCGGTAGCGTTATGGACGGCTTCTAGACATCTAAATTTATCGGTATCCCCAAAGACTCAAGTTATCCCATTTTTAGACGTTTACTAGTGCACTATGTGTTACCTGGGTTCCTATCAAACATTGTGTTTTTACTTGAACTGCCGCATTTCCGTTGTCATCAGAGGAACCAGCGACATTTTAGCCCGAATGAAACGTCTGATCCGAATGTCGCGCACGCGCATTTGTTATAGGACTCGTTATAGGACTCGTGATTTCTCTCAAACAACCACGCTCTGAGTTGGTCCGAGCGATTGGCATTGACATCGTTTGCAAGATGGCATCTGTTTGCAGCAAGTAGAAAGATGAGTTGCTCAGCTGCAGTGCATGTTACAGTGGGATGCCACGTGTGTTGGCTGTTTCGAACAATGTGTATCACCTGTGGGAAGTTGCTGGATGGAACAACCACGGCCACTTGCGCGCGTCGCTTCTTCTCCGACCTGCCGCCAGCACCCAAATTCTACTGTCAGCGAAGTTTCGCTTTGGAGCCGCGGAGAGCGCCACACAGCACGGGCGAGCAGGCGCTGTACTAGCGGTACTGCACCCGGTAACGCGCACGCTTGTGCCTGAGATCCTCGTTGACATATTTTATCTGCGTTATTTTATTTGGGCATGTGTGTGTGTGTGTGTGTGTGTGTGTGTGTGGCTAAGACTTTTCTAGCAACGGTATCGTGCTTGTCCAGCACATGGTAGTGGAAGAGTGCCGGATGCTCTCATGGATGGGTGTACCTCTCAAGAGCATATGTCTAAGTCAACGAGTTGTGCGTACACAACGACTGGCTATTATTTATTATAGTACAAAAAACAAAATCACACAGGCCAAAAAAAGAGCGCTCCGATTAGGGCTACCTAGAAATTACAGATGTCATTGCGTCAGTTTCAGGGCTTCATGTTTTCATTGAAAATCTTCATTTTATATGAGATATTTCACTCATAACCTCAAGACCTGTCTTGAAAGTGGCTCGGGGAAAACTCAGTTCCTCCACCCCTACTTTGAGTCGTTGTGTGGTCAGCGGTATCACACTAGTTTCACCGCAATACTATCCAACAAATTTGTACGTCGTTGTTCTTGATGGTAGATTGAAAGAAAGATTGATGGTAGAAAAACCGATGGTATTTTGTGGTGCGACAAGCAGGAACTTGTCCTCTCCGCTAACAAGACACAGCGGCACAGAACAGTTTTTTGGTATATTCCGCGTCGTCCTCAACGATGATCACTGCTGCCACACTTCTGTTCTGTCGTACATGACTTTAGTAACCGTCAGGCATAAGCAGACTCCCCGAACCTCAAAACAAAGTACGGAATACGGGCAGAACGTGATGAAAACCAGCTGATATGCGCTTCCTGCCCGTCCGCGTTGTGCAGTGCCGCCACGGCGGAATCCCGAAACTCTGCAATCAGCTCTTCCATTGTTTTCCTAAGAAGGCGGCAGGCCGGAAGAGAAGCGACGCGCGCAAATGGCCGTGGAAGGACGTATTGAACTCGGCGTTTAACACGCTTCAACGTCCAGTCATGCCGTGCTGCTTGGGCATTTGGTACAACAGGCGTTTGTACTATTTTCTGCACTTTCAGTCAATATGGGGTGTACACGGGTAATAAGGGGCCCGTATTGCCAGTATTTCCCCATATTGGCTGAAACTTGGCAGTATCGGCCCACATTGCCAAGTTACGACTTGCCACAGGTCAACAGAATGTCATAGATGACCCCACTGCGGTAGCTTACAAACGGCTTCCTGTGACTGACCCCGCATGACTAGGACGCAACTTCGGTGGTTCCGGTGTTTCCTTGCACGCAGCATGAGGATCTGTCTTGGCATCCCCAGATTTGGAGGAACGCGGACGGTAAGAGTCCAAGCTCATCACACACCAATTGAAGTCCTCAGGATGAGGCAGACCGCACATTACTATTTGCGTCTCCTAGCTCATCACCGCCGTCAACCATTGGTAGCAAAACTTTACTGGCACAAGCAGATCAACTAATACGAAATCATTGCGGAAGCAAAGCCTAAATTTCTCTTGTTTGTAGTAAAGCCAACACTGTCTTCGTCTCCCCCGTGGGCTCTGTCACTGCCCTCGCTCTTCTCGGGCTTTCCGGGGCTAAAAGTTAAAATATATCAAGTTCCACCAACAGGTCTCCGCCAGATGTAACTGGACATGATGTTAAGCGCCTACGCTGAGCACACTACAGCCTACATCGACAGGTCCTCTACACCTTAGAGCGATAGAGCTTAGACAGAGCGACACCATGTCGCCACTTGGACGGTACTGGTAGGCGTCCTCACAGTCTCTTACGTCTCCTGAAGACGATGGAGGGACTAGTACCGCCCCCTTCGAGGAGATCCCTTGGATTCGATTCCAGAGCCATTTCGTCGTTACACTTTGCAGGAAAGATATCCTACTGAGCCCCCTGCCTCCCATACCCCTGAGGAGCTTGCTAGGCTCTGTCAAGTGTGCTAGGTCCCCGAAATCCACCCAGCATCCCATCGAGCAGGAGCTCTGCACCAGATTCGACTCTTGCAGGAAAGCCCGGCACCGACAGCCTTGGGCCCAGAAGATGTTGCGACAGCAGTCGCTCTTCTGCGCAGATACCAACCTCAACTATTGGCCGGTGCTCGCAGGGTTTCTCCCGACGATGCCATTCTGGACTCACCGGACATCTAGTTCTTTTTTTAAGGTGGGGGGAGGCGCTGAGCGCGCTTATCGGCTAGGGTTGATAAGGCGCCGAGCGCCAGGGAGGGGGAGTTCTTTTGTCTGATCGGCACCTGCCAAGAGGGACAGCGGTTCTACTGACTGGATGTAAGTTCACGTTTGTGGCCCAGTAAAGGAGGTGTTCATTGACTTGTGTCTGTATCTCTCCCTGCAGTGCTTTAGATAGGAGACTGGTTGAGGTCGACACCGAGTGGAATTTGGGAGGACAGAGCCCCACAAAGTTCATCGGCAGCCTTCGTTATTCCACCGGTTCAGGTGTCCACAGGTATCGTCTGGACCACTGGACTTCTTCTACGTCTGCAGAGCTTTACGGCATCTTGTCGTTCCTGCGGTATGCTCTGGAGGGCACTCTGTGAATGTGGGCTGTATACACGGACTCCAGGGCAGCCCCGTAGTGCTTAGAGAGCACGGGCGCACTAGGTACATTAGCTCCAATTGTCACTGACATCATCAACAACGCTCAGCGTCTCTGCGACGTAGGTTACTCCATAACGTTTCAGTGGATCCCAAGTCACTATGTACAAAGCGGAAACGAAGAGCTGCCAGACAATGCCTGGCGGTGATACCGAATATGCTGGCCCGTGGCGACAGGCAGAAGCGCATTCGTGTCGGCAATGATCCAACCAACGGCGTCTCAACAATATCGCCGGGACATTACCGACATGTCCTTGTTGCACACCGTCCATCCAACTTTGTCGTTTTCCCTCCCAGGCCATTTTACCCACTGTCTCACCTATCTTCTCCATCGAGTTCGCCTCAATGTGTTCCTCACCCCACAGCTCAGACACAGACAAGGATGTGCTTCTACCAGCTTGTGTTCCAACTGCCGTATGGTGGCAAGCACTGAACACGTCCTCATCGACTGCCCTCTGCACGGTTCGAAGAGGGCAATGCTCCAGTCCCAACTGACCCGTCTCAACAACAAGACGCTCAGCCTTGCAGCAATCTTGGGTAATTGTACTAACCCTGTGCAGCACCTTCAATGCCTGTACTCGTTCTATCTCTTCCTGACGTCTACTAGCCTGCTTGACCTCCTCTGACCTCAGAGCTTTTGCCATGAATGCGGAGATGTGACGTTCACAGCAACACATCTCCGGTGGCCGACCGGATGAACTACAATCCGCATCAGTTGCGACGCACGCGCGCGTGTGATATCTCATTTGCGTGTGTCATTGACTGTGCGAGTGTGTATGCCTCATCTTTTTCATCGTCACCTCAGACATGATTAGAGCAACATGCACTGAGGTACGTAGTTGTAGCAACGAGAGATTGCCTATATGAACGCTTGAGCTAAACGTGCGACCTGTGTATATAGCCCTCGTTTCCCTTCTACTTTTTCCTTTTCATTTTCCTTCGGTTGCAGGTCAAACTTTAGTTGTTAGTCAGCGCCTGTGTTTTTCTGATTCTTCTTGTCCTCTTTTTTTGCGCTGTATTGTGTTGAGTACGGACTGTTCAACTCGGCATCAAGGCCAGGTCTAAAAACAAACGGAGAGACTCGTCGGCTCTCCAGTCACTGGTTTTACAAAGTAATGCCGAATGGGCACAGAATCTTGCGATCATGGATGGTCTCCTGTCCTTTTGTTAGTGAGCAACTATGATGGTTCTGTTGCCGCCTGTTTGCTGTTGGTGCTACAAACACGTCATCCACGTTTGTGACTGGGTTTCAGACGTGGTGGAAACTCAAACCGAAAGTGGAATCGTGGTAGGTATAATAAGCACCTTCGTTGCCTGGAACAGTTGAGAACCCTAGAAACAACGCTAATCTATCCAAGACTATTTTGTCGTTTCATCCTTTTATTTTTATTCTTTCAGAACCAAGTCAGAAGCCAGGTCAGAAGCAAGTCAGAAGTCAGGTGTCGAATTCAATATCTTCCTCTTTCTTATACATATTCAAACTCAAACTCAAGGCTGATACTGCACAAAACCGCGGAAAGCCCGACGCGTCGTGCATGAAATCTGGAAACTGAGAAAAAGAAGTGGAGGGAGTGATTGATTGATTGATTGATTTGCAAAAGAAAAAAATGTTAGTCCCGTGCCACTCGGGACTGGCTACTCCAGGACGCATTATTCAGAAAAGAAGAAAAGGAAACTATACGAATATGTATACTTTGAAACAGAATAGATGAAAACATGGTCACAAAACTTGGCACCAAAAGCGACAGTGTAGGAGAGTTCACGTGTGAAATCTCGATACACAAAAACACAGCGAGCGTCACAGAGTGTTAAAGAGGTCCGCGAGACAAGGTATTGCACAAGTGCGCGTATGACAGGTGTGAGCTGATTTCCGAAACAGGACACTCAAGAACTTTTTCGGTGGAGTGTGGCCGATTATCGTGGTGGTCCAGCGATGACACAAAGGTAGAACGGTGTGCACTACACCTCGGGCAGTCTTGGAGTAAATGAACTACGTCTTCAACAATATCACACAGACAGCAGTCGGGGGACCGAACCTTGCCGGACTTTAAAAAAAAGTTGGCCCCGGTATGGCACGTTGAGGCGGAGCCCGTAGAAGAGCCATGTGATGGGTCGAGGAAGCGCTGATGGCATATAAAAACTGAGATCTGGGTATATCCTGCGCAGGAACGACGTAGAAGAGACACTTCTTGGCCAGTGTTCACTGCACAGACGTCTTATAAGGGCATAAGGGTACCCATTGCACTTAGACATCGGACATCTTGCATAATTTGCTGGACATAACGCTATTCCTTTCAAAGCAGAATCTGGAAGATGAACCGTCGCCAAACAAAGGAAACTTACGGCTGAGCTAGGTAAACAATGAGGATTGGCAGACCACAAATAATCCTCAAATGCCCAGAAAATAACGAATGCAAACAACTCAGGGGAAACAGGTGCGGACTTCACTATCGGACCTCCTGATCTCCGTTGAGCTGCTTTCGACGTAAGACCCAGTGCTCAAAATGCCACGTAATGACGCTGAACCAGAGCGCAGGAAGAATGGTGGTCTGGAACCCCTATCTGTCCCCTGCAACCCGCAAAGAGTTGGTTGGCGCAGCAGTTACATCTCTTTGTTTTCCTTTTTTTAATTGTACTATTTCAAGTAAACTACTCTTTGGTATTCTAGTGGAAATCTGCCTTATTTGTAGAAGAACTGTTCAATTTGTCACCTGGACAGAGAGTCCTCAGCTGTGCAAGCTCCACCGAGGATGTGGAGCCACTTGTATATGTGTCAAGGATGAGGGCACCAAACAGCTGAAATGTCGGCATTTAGCTCAAATAGTACGATAACTAAAACACATATGAGCTAATAATTGGATCATCAATATTATTCAAATCATATGCTACACATGCATAATTTTTATGCATATGCAAGCACAGCTATTGTAGACTGCCACAACAGCAGTGGTTTGAGTACAGCCCTGGTTTGAGAGAAGAAAAGTAATAACACAGTACACAACTTCAGTCCCGGTGAATGCAAATTGATTTAATCCACCTGAGTAACGATCATAAAGGAACAAAAGTCTGCACCTCTTAAAGCAGCCTAGCTTGTTGTGGTGTCAACACGAAAATGTCCTCCTCGTTGTCATATTTGTGCACATGATACAGTAAACTAAAGAGAAACAAAAAACAAAACTTGTGAACAATGTACAGAGCCCGAATGGTAGGCAAGACACTACTGCAAAGAGGAATCTGGAAGGAGGCTGAAGAGAATTTGTCTACTCTGAATAGTAGATTTGTAGCTCTTGACCATGCTGTCTCAACTGAGGGGCTTGAGGCTCCGCTGAGGAAGTTGCCTGTAGCAGATGAGTGAACAGAAAAGAAGCAATACGTATGTTCAATATAATACATCAATATTCTGTTGAAGTATGGTTTCTAAGATCATGCTTAGCGAAGTCTATTTTCATCAACAGTGTACCTGAGTTTAGTGACTATAGGTTCGGTAACTTATATTTTGGCTTTTCGTTTTATTTGCTCTCTCGCGTGCCGTAAACGGCCGTAAGGTTCCGAGACGCAGAGCTTAGAATTCCAGCTTGTGTAGGCTGACCTCTCCTTAAATTTTTCATAATAACAGTAAAAGAAAAACATATGCACAATCCTGAAATCTGTGATACCATTTGGGCCACACGGACTGAGAGATCCTTGCTAGCTCCAATAACGAAAAGTACTCACACTTTTGCGCCGTTTATAGATGGATGTTCTTTCCCCGCTGTCGACAGGCATTGTGATGGAGCTACACCTTGATTCAAAGACACTGAGCTCGGTATCCAGTACGTTGAAGTGAAGAGATTCAGCGTCTCCTTTGTGATCGCAATCATGAAAACATTCGCTACGAGGACGAGCAGTCGGTGGGACCGCACCGTCTTTCCATTCCGGCGATCCGATTGCTTCCTGGCTTCAAAAGCTGTCCGTCTCGTCACTGGGAGGAATATGAAATTGGATGCCCGGCGACGTGAATTAGGGTAATCAACCATCTAACGTCGTCCCGGCATGTCGGCGAAAACCACAGGCTGCGACTGCGATAGACTGCGACCATCGCGCGGAAGCTGGCGTCATGGAGATTTCCACTCCCGATGAACGCGTTTGCGGGATCCTACGGTGCATGCGCCTAGCAGGGCCACGACACTTTACGATGACGTGTCTCGGACCCGGCCGTGGCTCCGGCAAGTTGCTCGCTGTGTCTCCGTGCGGCAGCTCGCCACAGCGCGGCGCCGGTTGTACTCCCTTCGCCGCTCCCTTTAGGTTCGCTTCCGAGAATACTCCTCGCACGACGATTGTAAAACGTTGGTTCTAGACCCAGAAAAATGTTTTCTTTCTGAAGAAAACGAGAAAAAATCATTCCATAGTCAATTTAAGGAAAGTTGTGGTAAACTTATGCATGCACCCTCTCCGAGTTAAAGAACGCCCTCCTCCTGTCACGTGTTCGATCTTCCCCAGGCCCGGACAATATCACGTACCGGGCTATCCGTAACCTAGATGAGCAATGTCAGAACTGCCTGCTCGATGTATTTAATACGTCCTGGAGAGCCGGGAAAGTACCTGACAGCTGGAAGCAAGCGTGACTTGTCCCACCTACTGAAGCCGGGAAAATCTCTCTCTCTCTCAGCTCTCTTCTCTCAGGCCAGTGAGCTTAACTAGCTGCCTTGGCAAGTTGTTGGAGCGCATAATCCTCCACAGAATCGAGTGGTGGCTCGAGAGGCACTCTTTCTTCCCGCAGGAAATGTCAGTATTCTGCAAGAACAGGTCTTACATGGTCTCTGTCCTTGACTTCGTTACGTCGGTGGAAGAAGCAAAGACACTTCAGAAGACAGTGGTGGCTACATTTCTTGATGTTACACTCGCTTACTATACCGCGAGTCACGCCTCCGTTCTGCATCCCCTCACCCAAGCCGGCGTACCCTCCAGAGCTCTCTCATGAATTAAGGACTTCCTCAATGGCAGGCAACTATTTGTTCGCACCCGTAAATGGGATACGGGGCACGTATCGATGACTCATGGAGTTCTACAGAGGAGCGTATTGATCCCAGTTCTGTTTAACGTGGCCATGGCGGGTCTTCGGGGCTCCATTGAAAAAAACCTCTCAATTTCGATCTACGCGGATGGCATCTGTATTTGGCCCAGCGGCAAATCCCGTCCGGACATCCAGCGGCGCCTGCAACACGCTTCGAACACTATTGAGCACTACCTTGCAATGGCCGGCATGGACACCTCGACTGAAAAGTCCGTGGTACTCCCGTTTACGAGAAGGAACATGCATCCCTTCCCTCTTTCAGGTTCCGGTGTACAGCTGAGGAGTGCATCTCTTCATGGTTTCCTAGGTGTCACGGTAGACGCAGGCTGTCTTGGGTGAAGCACATAGCAAGCTTGGAAGCCAAGGTCCACAGGTGGATTGCGGTTATCAGGCATCTGGCAGGCATAAAGTGGGGCAGTGCCATAACGTCGCTTTTGGCCGTCTACCGAGCTTTGGTTACCAGGTCACTTGCATACAGCTCGCCTGTGTTGAATGGCCTTCAACTTTCCTCAGTTCATAAGATTCAGTGCCTCCTGGCGCGGAGTCTCCGAGTGTGCTTGGGAGCCCCTTGGGCGGCAGAAACCCATATGGTCATTGGTGAGGCTAAGGATGCCACGCTTGAAGTGCTTCGCTACGGGGTGACATGTCGGCAGTACCTCCGCGTTCTAGCTCACCATCGACGGCATCCGCTAGTTAGGAAGCTCCAGAGACGGCAGCACACAAGCGTACACCCATGTGTCGGCGAACTAACGGGAACTGGAAATGGCAAAAACGAAACCACCGCCATTCCGTGCTCTGGTCTGTCAAGTTTCGTGATAATAAAGTGACGAACGAACGACAGCACACAAGCAAGTGATGTAGTGGGAAAATATTCACTGCTTATTTGTTTGACGAATCCATATGAGATACGCACATAGTACGCCGAATTTAGATAGCAAATGATGCATTTAGGAAAACGAGCACGTCAAGTTTAGCGGAATGAAGCAGCCAACGGAAGGCAACACCTTCCATGACCAATGGATGGCAGCTCCCATGTGGTCACGCTTTTTTGAGCGTGTCCGACCCCCCTGCGAGTCGTTGCTGAGTTCCTCTCCAGCACTGGACTAATGGACCAACTCAAATAAGACACCTTTCCATCATCATCATTTTCTCATCCCTTCCACAAGCGCAATGGGGCAGTGTAGCGCCATAACGGCGGAGAATGACCCACCACATCATCATCCCATTTATGTATGTGTCGTCGGAGTTCGTTTACATGCGTCTGGAACCGAACGAACAAAGGAGGCATGTTAGAATCTAAGACAGGCAAAGCAGGGATTAGTTGCTAAGAAGTGATATAGCATGTGTGTTGGAATGTGAATTAGTCGCCTACAAGCAATACCATGTTTGAGTTTCTCCTCCGATAGTCCCGTAGTATTTACCTGTGACTGTTGCAAGGGTACAACAGCTCAGTTAGAAGTGAATTGTGCTATGCAGACAAAGGTAGGATGTAAATGCCTAATGAACTTGTTAAATGTGGACAAGTGGCATGTCTGGTAGACGTCCCCCAAATGACCTTAATGTCTAGGGGAGTACTCTATCCTTCCTCTAGCATATTAGTTTTCTGTACTGCTCTTTGTATTCACATACAACTTCGCTACATCGCTTACGGCTGAATGTTGCCTTTACGCCGTACTACCGTTAGTAGACAGGGTGTGTCAGTAGCCCCTTGTGCCCAGATTGTTGCGTGCCAGCGACCGCGAACCATGTGATCATCGCATGTGCCATTTATAGAAGGGAGCGTCACTTGTTGGCAAACGACTTTGCGCGGATTGACAGCCGACCCCTTGACCTCAGACTCATTTTGGGGCCATGGGACACACGAAAGCAGATGTCCGTCATCCTCATCACCATCCTCTTATTTTCCCCCAATAGCAATGGGGTAGCGTTCTGCTCAATGAGCGGAAGTCATCCCCATATCATCGTCATCATGTATTTCTCTCTCTATCTCACATACAACTCGATGCGATATTTTGATCTTTGCAAGTCCTTCTTTGACGGCATCATGCAAGAGCTTGCTCGCCCAGCGACCATCCATAGTAAATGCTTGTCAGTAATGGTGTTTACTTTGCCTGACGTCTGAAAATTCACACATGTCAACCCGACAAAGAAGTGCCGGTTCTTCTTTCTGTATTAGTAAGATTAATATTGCGATAAAATCGTGGTGATGGAGTTGATCAGGAAACTCGTGCTGCAGGTCGACACATGGGACTTGCGTTTTTCTTGAATAGGAAACTATTAAAAGATAGCGTAAGCATTTCTGACAGGCTAGGGAGATATTAATTGTGAAACATTCTTTTTTTTTTTTTTCGATTTCAATACATTCTTTGTAGTCGGCGTTCTGTCCATGAGCGAGAGAGACGAATACCACCGTAAACCTTCCTCGTCCGAACACGTTCTCGGACCTCCATCCGCAGCTTTTCGAAATCGCCGCCAAATGGCTGCGCGAATGTCGACGGAATCTGCACAGCGCGTCCCGCGTAATGTCGTCCAGGTCACGTAGCTACGAAATCCGCGGAACGGACGGAGTTTACGCATAGGCGGGGTGACGTTCGGCTCGTAGGAGCTGATGTGCCGCCATTGCTGCGGAAGATGCACACGTAAGCTGCGTCCGACAGACCGTACCGCCAATGCGCATGTCGAACAATGCACACCAAGGAGTACACTGTCGAATTTCAGAGGAAATGAACAACACCCGTCGAGGCAGCCTATGGTGGGATTTTGCCATTGAGTCATACGTAAAATGTACGATCAAGGCGCATGGACATGGAGTCTACTAGAACGGTATCGCATTTCGTATGCGTTGGGCTGTGCGCCACATGGCACCGGGTACTCTTCTCTTTTTTATGTCCTAAATTTGATTGCGTTGTGACAATAGACTGTA
Organism: Ornithodoros turicata; assembly: GCF_037126465.1. Taxonomy (NCBI): domain Eukaryota; kingdom Metazoa; phylum Arthropoda; class Arachnida; order Ixodida; family Argasidae; genus Ornithodoros; species Ornithodoros turicata. The sequence continues at coordinate 8,592,214 of NC_088210.1, forward strand.
TGCAAAACGCATCGCCCTCTTGTAGTGCGCACGGGAACCTATGGAATTCCGCCATGTCTGAGGCTCCCTCCCCGACCCGAGTCATACGCACTACTCACCTCCAGCTATTCTACGCGTGTCTTGCCTCACACATGTGCTGTTTCACTATGTTATTGACACGGTCAGACGAGGAGTTCAAAAGTGAATGCAAGCAAGGTAAGAGTGATTCTGGATTACTTGTTGCATTGGAGCGCGATCATTTCGATTGTGGTAAAGATAATTATGTTAGCCTAGTGCAAAGCTGCTCTTTAATGCCATATCCTACGACATATTCACACAGTTCAGTACAGTCCGTTTAAGAACTATTTAGTGCACCGTATACGCATAAACATTTACATTCGGTACAAAATAAAAGCTTGCGATTGCGGCAAGTATCGATGGCCAATGATCCTAATACCCTCTATGTTACTGCACACTATCGATGACTTATCGACAGTTTTGTCATCACGCTTTCCCTTGGTAGTTTTCGCTCTGGCATCTCCTTGAATGAGAAGACTGATGGCACAGCAAATTCACAGAGTCTCCGTCTTCCATTTGGCACATTTGGGACAAAATCAGTCTCTTGAAAGTGCCGTGAACACACCTTTGCTGTGTCAGGGCCAGTTCTCACTTTGCGACGCCCGACGCTGCGTCGTGAGCGGGCGGCGGAAGTAGAGGCGCATTTCCGCCGCCCGTTCAGCGCGCGCGATTTTCATGTTCCCACCACAGTGGCATTCCGTCGTCCAAAGCAGACGAAAAATAAGAGGCGTGGCCTTTCTGTGACACCTTATTGGTCGTCAGTGTATCGTTCTGGCCAACTCTCGCCGACGTCGTGAACGAGACCGGCATGGCAATTTTTTTGGGCTCGACGTCTCTCCTCTCCCAACGCCGGAGATGCGCGTCTATTTCCGCCGCCAGCTCACGACGTCGCGTCGGGCGTCGTCAAGTGAGAACTGGCCCTCAGCATTGAACTTTGAACGGGTAGGACGCCTGATACACAGGGAAGGCTAACGGACGTATTTTTATTACAGTTTCTATTTTTGTTACTGCTATATTTTCGTTTCCGTTACCCGTTTCTGATACCAGCCTTTCAATTTCGTTTCCGTTATGTTTCCGTTACTGTTTGCGGTAATGGAAAGGCTGTTACAGAGCTGCGGGAGGACAGCCACTCCGGCTCTGTCAGCACCCTGTGTCGCCCAAGTGCTGCTTCGGTGTCACACATACACACTACACAAGTAATTTTACGTCGTTGGGATGCGCACATCTTGCAAGATTTTTTACAAAGTGTAGGAACATGTCTTCTGTATTCTCTCACTCTGAGTCCAGCAACTCAAGATAGTCGTAATCTTCATCCGATGTCGCATTCATAACCGAATGCTCTCAGTAGTAAATAATACTGTCATAGCCTCGGTGAAACGAAAAGAAAAAGAAATAAATAAATAACCAAAAATCGTAGGCTGTTATCCTCGTGCTATGGTGGAGAATAGAATAGAATAGAAATTTTAAAAAAAATGGAAACGTAGCTCGCACTGGTGCGACCAGCTGTTCCTGGACGCTTGACGTGTGGAAGCACTGAATGTTAAAAGATTATATCAGCTCGTATGTCCTTGAGGAATGCGCAGTTTGCTGGTGCTGCCTTGGACAGCTCCCCAGTACCTTCTGTGGTGACCCAGTTTTGGGGACACATGGGGAGCCGTCCGGGACCTCACCCCACCCACGACCCTCTATGCGATCCCTCGACACAGAGATTTTCCACTGGCCAGTTTGGCCGCGTGGGCCGATTTGGCGTATCGAAGTAGGTCAGTGGAAGGTGTCGCGGGAGAGGATCCTGGTGAGGAAGGGGTCACTCATGCCCGGGACTTGGAGGGGTCAGACGTTGCAGCAATAAAGTCAGCAATGTAAGTTATTCCAAACCTGTGTCAGAGCCATTCTTGGTTGGCGATAGGGAACGTACCGGTTATTTAGACAGCACCCCGGTGGGAAAGGCTACCTGCAGGGGCAAATCTTACATCTGGGGCTAGATTTTGAACTTTTCGCTATCCCGTAACGCTCGCTAAACGCTCGTGCTCCCCGGTTGACGGCTTTGCGCGTGACGGATGAACGCGCAAATTTTGAAAAATAGCTATAAAGATCGCTATGTGCACATCAAGATTGAGCCCCTGGCGCCCAAAGTAAGCCTATGTTCCTTTGTCGTCAATTGAGAATGGTTCTGAGCGCGCTACATTTTGGGGGAACACGGGTGTTAGGCGCCTCGTGGTATGGTACATACGCGATCCATGGAGAATCAGTCCAGGCCAGCAACAAAGGGGGCAGTACTAACCCCGGCGAGGTATTAACAAGTGGCGGCAACGGCGATGCCGGAACGAACACAGCAGCAGGTGTGCATCCACCTCTCCCCACTCCACAAGCGGTTAATACCGCTAGCTCATTGCTACAGGTGACAAATATTGTCGCTTCATTGACCCACCAGTTGAATGCGGCGCAGACTAGCCCGCATTCTAACTTTTCCCCCACAGCGCCACCCGAGTATGGCAATTCCGACGTACTCGGGGTATTCCGATAGAAAGTCGGTAGCTGACTTTCTATTGGAGATGGAGAACTATCAGGTTGCATCTAGATCGTCCGACGAGGTAGTGCTAGGGCATGTCTTGCCAGTAGCTCTAATGGGGGACTCCGCTCGATGGCGAAGGCTGCAGAAGCCTTTTACCTCGATGGCGGCTTTCCGGCAGCGTTTCAAGGAGAAATTTTTGCCACCCGACTACGCAACGCGTGTGCGCGAAGAGTTAGCTTTTCGCACACAGCATGCCGACGAGAGTCTCATTGAGTTTGTGCGCGCAATTCAGGTGCTCTACGATAGGGCCAACCCGACGGCCACGGATCAGGATAAGGTTTCGCTGGTTATACGGCAAGCCCATCCTAGCTTCCGTCCGTATTTGCGGGGGCGAAATTTCGAGAATCTCGATGCGCTTGCACGAGAAGCCCGGCTCGGATGATTCAGGCTGATTTATTGTCTGAATTACGGTACAGACCACCACCGCGGCAGGAACTGTCAGTTGAGCCGGGTTGTGCTTGGGCAGGTGTTCAAGATTCTGTTCCACGGAGAAAGGAAGCGACGTCCATGGTTGCAGACGCGGGGAGCCGGTCCGACGTCATCGTCCGGCCACGCTCCCTGGATCCTTTCTCCTTTGAACAGAGGCGCTGTGCGGGGTTTGGCGGAAACTCACGCGGCGGTCCGAGGAGTGGAACATCCACTGCCCGGAGGGTTCAGGATAGGCAGAGCCAGATAGAGAGGGACACCAGTAGCAGAAGGCCACAGGCGGACCGCGGGCGGGCACAGCCCAGATGCTATGGGTGTAATCAACCAGGGCATTACAAGCGTGACTGTCCTGTGCGTCGTGGAAATTTCCGCTCGGCGCAGGGGAACTAGTAACGCCGGCGGCGGCAGTTGGGGTTAGCCCTAATCTGTCGTCGGCAGTCAGAGAAAGCTCAGGGCGTGTGTTTCATACCTCGCCGCAATATTTTGCCTAAGATGGATCAGTTTTCGCCCCAATAGCTTGCAGGGTTCAGTAGTCTGCTCCTGTGTTCGGTCCGTACATAGGCGTAACAATAGCTGGGAAAGAGTACATTGGCCTGGTGGATACCAGTGCCACGCTGTCGCTAATCGGAGACTCCGTGTACGCGCACTGCCGTGAACGAAATTGCGTTTAGCATCGAGAATGTCCAGTGCTACAGGCGCAGTGAGACTTACAATGCACTGTAGCGGGGGACGGTGCAGGCAAAGGTTCATTTACCTGTCAGGGCTGTCAATCCCAGTTATTTTGGGACGAGATTTCATTGTCCGAGAGGGATTGATTCCCGATTTAAAGGCAAACGGATATCGGTATGGGGGACCGCTAAGCCCACTGATTCCTTTCGCCTCTCCTTCACCGACTGGCCGTTTAACCAGTCGCGTGGATACCCACTCGACAGAAACTAAGCTTATGCAAACTGTGGGGAGAATTCCATAGGATATCGAGCGGGTGGTAACGTCTTTCGGGGCCAGAGGAGTTGTGCGCGACAAGCTTTTGGACGCTTTGCTACCCTTTTCCGAAATGTTTACGGAGTAGCCAGGAACGACCGACGTTCTAGAGCAGCGGATTGATACTGGTACGGCGAGGCCCTGGCGGTGTAACCCCAGGCCCCTCAGCGCGCTAAGAGGGACCACCTTGACGCGGCGCTGGATGAGATGATTGCGACAAGCGCGGTCAGGCGGTTGCAGAGCCCCTAGGGGGGGTCCCGGTGATGCTGGCACCTAAAAATGTGGGACGACAAGGCTGTGCGTGGGTTATCGTCAGTTGAACGCCTTGACGGTTAGAGATGCCTATCCTTTTCCGTCCATCGAGTCGACCATATACGCGTTGGGGAATGCCAGCGGGTTCACGATTTTGGACTGTAGCAGGGGCTTTCTGCAGATTCCTGTAGGGGAGGAGGATACCCAAACGACGGCATTCACGTGTCACAGGGGCTTGTTTGAATTTACGAGACTCCCTTTTGGATTGTCCAACTCGTGTTGACTATTAATCCCGGCAAAGTTCAGCTTGCATCCCCCGAGGTGGATCTCCTTGTTTTTGTAGTTGATCGTGGTACGCTAAGTCCGAATGAGGATAAATTGAGGGCCATACTCGAGTATCCTTGTCCGCATGACGTCAAGAGCCTTCAGACGTTCCTAGGAATGGTTAACTTCTATCGCCAGTTCATCCCGCATTGCGCGTCTTTAGCAAAACCACTGTACGAGCTGCTGCGGAAGAATTTCCAGTGGGTTTGGGGGCCTAGGCAGGAGGAGGCGTTTCGCTCCTTATCACAAGCTATAGCGAATACAGCTAAATTGTGCTTGCCAGATCTTAACAAGCCGTTGGTTATGCAAACTGATGCAAGCGATTATGGGCTTGGTGCAGTGTTGCTACAGGAACACGACAGTGGTCTATGCCCGGTCGGGTTCGCTAGTCGCACACTGTCGCCGGCGGAGACGAACTATTCCTTTACGGAGAAGGAGTGCTTGGTGGTAATGTTTGGCTTGAAAAAGTTCGACATGAATTTGGATGGGACATCTTTTACCATTCAGACCGACCACCAAGCACTCTCTTGGCTGTAGCGGTTGAAGAAACTGTCAGGCAGATTAGCACGCTGGGCGTTAGCACTTCAGGGCTATTCCTACCATGTAGAATACCTCAAAGGAAACGCGAACAAAGTGGCAGACGCTTTGTCCCGTGCGCCTCTGGGTTACAGCTGTGAATTACGGCAGGAATCTCAGTGTCAGGGAAAGTCATCGACCGGTTGTGTGAGTGACTTGGACCTGGTTAGAGCCGCTAGACGCGGGAGGTCCTCTTCCTTAGCGGAAGAGAGAGGAGGGGAGATTGGGTGCGCGCGCGATTACGCTAATCTCCCGGAAGGCCTGGAACGGCTGACCGAGGAAGGGGATCTCGTGGCCGCGATTGGTTTGAATCGGGCAGGTAACTCCTTGTCTTGGTGCACGATCGTAAGCAGGGAAGAGCTCTTATAGGCACAGAAGTGGGACGGTTTATGTCAGCCGGTGTCGGAAAAGCTGGCGGATAACAGCGCAGCTGACACCGGTAACTCTGGCAGGAATGACGACGGGTGCCTCGACTCATATCTCTTGAGTGAGGATGGGCTTTTGCTGCGTTATGTGAGCGGGTTAGACGAGGAGGACGAGCGTGTGTCCCCTTTCAACGTCGTAGTTCCCAGGAAATTGCGAAGGGTGTTTATGCGTTATTTTCATGACTCAGCCCTTGCGGGTCACGGCAGTGGCAGCAAGACTTTTCAGAAGTTATGCCGTGTCGCAACCTGGCGGGGGTGAGGCAGCATGTTATGCGCTTTACCCGGAGCTGCCCTGTGTGCCAGAAAGCGAAACCGAGGGGTGGTAAACCCCAAGGGTTCATGCAGCCAGTAGTCAGTTGCTACCCCTGGCACATAGCAGCGTGTGAAGTGATGGGTCCATTTCCGAGAAGTCCACGGGGGATCAGTACCAGTTGGTGGTTACTGACCACTTTTCTAAGTGGGTGGAGTTATTCCCGCTTAGGAAACTGTTGTCGGAGCGGATATGGGGCCGGCTGATGGAGACTTTTTCCCGGTTCGGTTTTCCGGCACAGTTGATCACTGACAGCGCGAGTTATTTTGACGGGCCGAGTTTTTGTCGACTCTTGTGCTTCACTGGGTATTCAGTACAAGAGAACGACGCCGTATCATCCCCAGGCGAACATTACTGAAAGAGTCGCAACCTTAAGCATGTTGGTATCCCTAACCGACAGGCACAAGGATTGGGATGTGCGTCTTATTGAGTTGGGATTTGCAACCAGGACGACAGTAAACAGATCAACGGGGTTTTCCTCGGCATACCTTAACTTTGAGAAAGAGGGTGCTTTCCCATTAAAGAACGGACTGAGACAGTACACGGAGCCGATTGCTCGGAATCTGTCGAGGTACACGAGCGAGTTGCGTAGTCGGCTCTCGGGTGCGGTGTATTCCGCAAGGGAGAGCCTGGACGCCGCCCGTTCGGAACAAGCGCGTCAGTACGATAAGGGGCACCGTCCTCTGTCATATGAAGTAGGGGATTCCTCTTGAAGCGCACACACCCGCTGAGCAACGCTGCTATAGGTTTCGCAGCGTCACTGGCGCAGCGCTGGGAGGGACCTTTTCGGGTGATTTCCCGATTATCTCCCTTGTCGTACTGACTCCGTCGTGTGAACACGGCGGAAGAGACTGGGTCCGTTCACGTTGGCGACTTAAAACGCTATCATGAACACCTCCACGCGGCGGACGATGGGGACGAGCCTATCCGCATACCTAACCAGCTGCAGGGTGACCTAGGCGGCTTTAGCCCAAGGCAGCGTGGTAGGGCGGTATGCCCTACCCGCGGTGGAACACGGGCTGTAAGTCAGCGTTCTCGAGTATCCATTTTGCGCGCGCGATTACATTTCCGTGTCTCCGCACGTTCTGTCTTTTCAGGACCCTCAACCCTAAGCATGCCACTCCGAACGCCGCCATCAGGGACCATTCTACGACCAGGAGCACCCGTCTCCCGAGCAGAGGTTCGAGGACGGCGCACTCAGCCGGACCCACCCCGCGGGCGACTCCCAGTCGCCATTCCGTGGTCTCCTGGACCGTGCAGGTCGGGGAGGAGCCTGTGTGCTTCGTGTCATCGAGGAGGTGGCGCGACCAGCCCCTCCGTGGCGCTGCTCCGGAGACCGTGGCAGCCAACTTCCGGGGCTATCTCCTGTCCGATCGGCACCCCTCGGAGCTCCCGGCCGTCTACACTGAGAAGGAGACGGCTCGTCTCTGCGGGACCTGAGGTGGGTTGGTGATCCACAGCACAACCCACGAGCTGGGTGACCGTCAACGTAACGCAGCGGCCACCCAAACACCGGCAGTCCCGGACGCTCCACCTGCGCTCTCTGCCGAAGACGCTGTTGCCGCCGCCCTGCAGATCCTTCGGGAGTTTCGGCCGCGGAGCTTCTGCTGGAGGCCGGGTCATCGCCGCGCGGCGGACCAACCGTCGATGGCCTTCCCACCGCTGGCGTCACCCTCAACCCGGTGACCACCAGCGACCAGGCCTCGAAGTCGACCGCTGCGTTCGACCGGGAACTGATGGACTTTCTAGGTTCGAACCCCCGTCGGGGCTTTAGGTGGGGGGGAGTGTGGTGACCCAGTTTGCGGGACACGTGGGGAGCCGTCCCGTTAACTCACCCCCCTCCCCCAGGCGATCCCTCGACACAGGGATTTTCCACTGGCCAGTTTGGCCGCGTGGGCCGATTTGGCGCATCGAAGTAGGTCAGTGGAAGGTGTTGCGGGAGGAAGGGGTCACTCGTGCCCGGGACTTGGAAGGGATCAGACGTTGCAGCAATAAAGTCAGCAATGTAAGTTATTCCAAAGCTGTGTCAGAATCATACTTGGTTGGCGATAGGGAACGTACCGGTTATTTAGACCACACCCCGGTGGGGAAGGCTTCTTGCAGGAGCAAATCCCACACTTCTCAACACTAAATGGTCGGTTGTCAAGTTTCGCGAGAGTGTTCTTCAGTATTCGCCGACTAGAGTCGAAGCGTCGGCAGGTGACCAGCACGTGCTCCGTGTTCGCCATGCGTTGATGTCGTAGAGTTATAAGGACTGGGACGAGGTAAGCGAGGGATACACCCTCGGTATCCAATATTGCGCTTTGTTTCCACGCTCACGTGTAATATCACAGGGAATAGAGCCATCAAAACACAAAAACAAAATGAAAAGTTACTCAAATGACATCGCACAACAGAAATAGCCATTACCCGAATTCAATACCGGACGATAATTTCATTTTCTCTTTTCCGGTAATGGAGGACCGTGGTATGCGTTTCCGTTAACGTTACCATCTCCAATTTCGGTAATATACCGTTTCTGTTTCCGTTACCATTACCGTTACCCTTCCCTGCACATGGCGGAACGCCGGTGGGTTCCCGGGAGTGCTAGGAGATGGCGCTAAGTTTTGCATAGGGTTTATTCTGGCGACAACTAAAATATTTTGCATGGAGACTCCGGATGCATAGCTTGAAAGATTGACAGTGTTTGGTGCCATACCAAATGCCCTCGTTGCTCTTTTACTGGATAGCTTATGTATTCTTTTAACTCATTGAATGCGTTGTTGTGATCACATAAGCAGGCAACTGTATCATGTTTTAGGCAACCAATTAACGATAATCTAAATGAAATATCTTACAGAAAAAGAGAGTGTATGCAGTCGTTGGTACGTACGATATTCAATATGCTCTGTGCGTACAAATAAAACGCAGTCATGTTTCCGGCAGCTACGACTGTGTCCTGTAGTGGGCGGAACTGTTGATGACCAACGAAGAACACGCTTATTGGTCGCCAGATATGCATTGTGCTCCTGGGATCTGTCTCTTTGACGGGAACAACTTCTGCAACAGCACAAAGGGGACTTTATTCCGGTTTATACCGAGTCACAACATGCGTGGCAGATGTCATGGAGACATTTTGTAACAACCTGCGGGCATCGTGTTGCGAGGATGAAGGATGAACGAGAAAGATAGACACATCAGCTTTAGAAATTTCCGACAGCTCGATAAAATCGTCACCTACCGATGGCTGAGACTCCACTAAACGTGCGGCCCAGGTGACAAATCAGAATGGAAAGGAGGAGGAACTCCATGACTGCAGTTGATTCGTATGGAACGATGTGTACGTCGTTCGCCGAGCAGACTTGTGCTTGGGGCTGAAAATGATATCCAATGCATGCTTGCCTTTTTTTTTTTTTTTTCTGAACAAGTTGTAATTATTTTGGGCCATTAATTACGACCAGTTGTAAAAATGCAAGCAGGCAACCGGACCACACGAATGCTGTGCCCATATTTCTTACTCAGGAAGGTTTTATGTTGATCGCAACGGAAGCAGCTTTACACCTTTCGAAAATAACTTTTTCTCCTGGACGTTAAATTGCTCATTAAGCATGAATGTGCTGAACACATGTTCATACTTCGAGCAACGTGACCGACGTTTTATGGGTTTCAGGTATTCTTTCAGGGAAGTGCGGGTGATTGACGCGGACCTCGGGAACATAAGACTTTTTTCTCATCCTGGCTACAGTCGTGACGCAGCCCACATGTGAGGTCAACAACAGCAAGCCGTGTTTTCGTCATCACCACCGCCTTTTTTTTTTTCTTCTGATTTTCTGATTTTTTCTGACAACGATCTCAAGATAATAAAAATGATTGAAGAGGAATACCTCATTTAAACAAAGTGTCTCATTTTATTTCTTCAATGTACAGAGCTCTTTAAGATAGACCTCCAGACTCGACACATTGCGACAAGCATCTTTCTTGCGACGTACGTTTTATTCAGAGTGTTGGGTGTAAAAGTTTCGAATTACTGGTCGCTTGAGTCCGGCATTAAGTATAGCTGGAGAGATATTGTGACGTTGACGATACCACCACAACGACTCACACTTGATGGCATCGAAGCGTTGGAGCCTCCGACTGATCTTTCCTCGTTTCGTCCGCATCGGAAACGGGAGAATTTGCATAATGTGACGGAAATCAGCCTCTGGTTCATTGCACTTCATATGGGAGTTTAACTTAATCAAATCATTGTACATCAACCATTGTATCGTCAAGGCAAATCGTTCACTGGGCTTCATGATTGATTCCAGACGGGATGGTAACCCTACATATGGTCAGATGTAAGGCGAAACACATGTACGACAAAATGCACGACCCGTCGTGCGACGAGTGGCACAGTTGCGTGTCACGAATTGTCGCGTGCTGCATCAGCAGACACATGGGCGGCGACATCCTAAAGACATGTCGCTCCGGACCGCTGTGTTGCTAGAACAGCGCGGCCAGAGATACACTCGCTTACACTTTATTTAACATAACCAAATGTGCTCACTCGTAAAACACAGTAAACGAGAACAATTCATTCCTTATTTCACGTGTCTTTCAAGGCGCAACACGACGAAATCGGCTACTGTTTGCATTCAGAACACACACTGTCCACCATTTTTTCTCGGACCCATCGCGTTTACCAGAGAGGCAGCATCATTGGCTGCTTGGTTCATGACGTCACTACATCCGCACGACAATCCCCCGACGGGAGCGGAGATATCCAAGCAGTTTTGTCGCGCTGCGACTTGTTGCAGAGCGCTGCTGCGACGACCTATTTCTCCAGAATCCGTCCCAGGATGCTTTGCGCTGCGACGGGCCGCACATTTCGTCATACATGTGTCTCAGCCTTTATTGTGTAGCCAGTGATCTGGATTCGATGACCACAATCCACAGTTCGCAATTGGTTGTTTAATACAAAGTCCGTTTCCCCCAGCTGAATCTCCCACCTTGGTGCTAAAAGTCATTCACACAATGTGGGAGGAGAGGATGTGATATAACAAAGAGGATGTGTCAGCTTTACGAAACAAAGATTTGATTCCTAGAGCGTCATTGGACTTCAGACAAACATGTCCAACGATAATGGTACGTCTTGGTGGTCTTTACCGCAAAGTTTCTTGCGAAGGTTGTCATTGTCAGTTTTTTCGAGCTAATCTCCTGTTGTAATTGAAGATGGGTGGTGGGTTTTAGGGCTTTTTCTCTTCAAGTTAGTTTTCTTAAGAATGTTGTCTTTCTCAGTATTCACATCGAGTCCGGTTTTCTTCTTCGAAGATAGTAAAGAAATGGCGAATATGAAAAGTGAGAAGTGTCCTCTAGAGTTCCTTTCTTTTCAGCACCTGGACCGCCACCACCGAGCTGTATGTATTAGCGACATTTCATTGATTTGATGTTCATTTCATATGACTCAGTTTCTGTGCTTAATAACGCGAGCATGTACCAGTATGCGACTTGAATTAGCTGACATTACTTGCGAATATCTTTTAGGTAATCAGTGGGTACCACCACCTGAAAGTGAGTACAGTTATGGTCCGGATGCCGTGCTTGATATGAATTGCAAATATCTTTTAGACAATCAGCGGGTGCCACCATCAAAATGTAAGTATCGTGATACAGAGCTGTTCCCATGCTAGATATTAATAGCAAATATCTTTTTCAGACTCAGCACTCACCTTCCCAGTGTACGTATTAGTGGATGTTGCTATTAATATTATGTACTCTTTCAAGATATAGAGGTCCAACGGCATATCATTTTATGTATGTAGATGGCATTAATAGTTATTGTCATTGTTTTCAGATTACCCTGGTCCCCCCATGTAGTCTATGTTGTAGTGAATGTTTCTAATAATATTATGTTCTCTTTCAGGATATAGAGATATAATGGCACATCATTTTATGTATGTAGATGGTATTAATAGTTGCTTATTTTTTCGGACTTCCCTGGCCCCCCATGCATCGTATGTGTTAGTGAATGTTGCTATTAATATTATGTTCTCTTTTGAGGATATAGAGATCCAATGGTATATCGTTTTATGTATGTAAATGGTATTAATTTATTTTATTTATTATGAATACCTGCAACGCCCGCAGGCATTATAGCAGGGGAGTGGAGTGATACAAGGCATAATTACACAACATTGCACACATGACATATTCATACAATGTTTTACAAAAGCAATGATCACACCGAAAATGAAAAAGCTAAAAGTCTGCGCAAAAACCAGGGCAAATTTGGGGCTTCCACTAACGAAGAGGGTAGACTGTTCCATTCTGGAATTGTCTTGCAAAAGAAAGATTGCCTAAAAACATTAGACCTTAAATTATAAGGCTGAATCTTTTTGACATGATCGTTTCTGGCGGACATGTATACAGGAGGTCTAAGGAGTATACACTCTTGTCTAGGCCAGTGTTACACCTCAAAGGTTAATTTCCATCTATTATGCTTCCTGCGCACCTCCAAGGTTTCCCATCCTAAGCTAAATAAAAATAGTAAGAGTAATTTCCTGTCACAAATCTGGGAGCTAGGCTTTGAACTGACTCCAATCTATGTTTTAGGTTCGCACTACCTTGCACTTTATGTGTTCAGGGTCATTCCCCACCTTTTGCACCAACAAGACACAGTACAAGAGATAAACTGATGTTCTGAGGCTGGAACGGCATAGAAGGGACAGATACAAACAAGCCTCAAATTGCCTAAGAAATCAACGATGCACCCCGAAAGTCACTGGAGAGGCGTGTTAGCTTAGCTCAGTTGGTAGAGCCCTGGACCGGCAATCCAGAAGATGTGGGTTCGATCCCTACAGCTGGCTAACCTTTTCAGTGACTTTCATCTTTCATCGAAGACACAGTAGCTAGGTCATCCTGAAATATTTGAACGTCACTATAGGTACGCATTATGCGATAGATAGCACAATCATCAGCAAAGAGCCTGATGTCAGATTTAATGTTCCTAGTAATATCATTTCTGTACATAAAAAAGTAACGGTCCTAAAACTGACCCCCGAGGAACCCCTGACATTGCCTTCGCCCTACCTGAAGCAACACACAGCACTCTGCGTCCTGTGGCTAGTTCCATCTCAAATCGAACAATCCGGTACACTTGATGTCTCGAATGGAGGGTAAAAAAATATATGTCGAAGCCATCAGTGAGTTAGGATAAATAAACGCTTTCGTATTCTCTGCGTTGCGCGGTTCGGGAAATAGGAGAGGAGGAAAAAACTGCCTCTCGGAAGACGATGTCGTCGCGCGCAGGTTTGAGCGTTCCCTACAAAGCTATTTCTTGTCGCATCGTAGTAATTTCTTGATCTGGCTTTAGACCACCTAGGGCACAGTAATGTCCTGGGTTGGCAGTGATGTGTCAGTTTTTGTTTGTATGCAAAAAAATATCAAAGTTCACTCAAAGCGCCGAAAAGCACCATATTCACTGCAACTTTGCGGGCGATGTAAAAAAGGCATAAGATTGAGCTTTGTGCCGTTTAATTTGTCATTCATGGGGCTATCATATTATGTATAATTTGCTACTCTACTCTGTCAAGAACGTAGGCGATACCTCTTTAAGTAGCACCATACCACCGAAAAATGACCAATTTCGGAAGCCTTTATCTAAAAAACCCCACCAAAAACTTGAAAATTGTATATGTATTAGGTAGTCCCTTAGACTATGCACAGAAGAAAAATCAAAATTCAGACTTGATCGGTAGGCGCACTGTGAATTCAAGAAGTGGCACAACGTCCCGCGTGTCGCGAAATGGAATTTTCCAAAGGGACTTTCAACTTCTGCCCTTACATGAAAGTAATTTGAAGCCGCTCTGAGCATTTAGTTCATAACAATGTTGTAATCGCTGAATGTAGATTGTGGAGCAACCAGAGCACTTTTTTGCGGGATGTCACACATCCATTGCAAGTGCTGGGAGCCCGTGAAGAACAGAATGCGTAAGAGCTACATGTGTTCAGGGTGATTATAAACAAGCATATTTACTGTACACATTATGGCAGGAGAGACGCAGTGACTTTCAGCATTCTTTAAAACATTTCCTCCATGACCCCGGACGGCGGAAATCGCACAGATAAAAGTGTCGTTGTGTAGTGTCTTACGCACACATTCAAGGCTAATTCATGGTGCCTTTTGTGACCCTTGCCAAAAGAGCGCGACTGGCGCCGCTGTCCAATATGTTCTTCGGTTCGACATGCCGCGACCATGGGAAGGTCCTAGTCTGATTAACTCCCGGAAGACACCTTGCACAAGGTTTCGCATCATCCTCGACTACACAAGTGCTGGGAGTGCCCTTATACAGAGTATGTGAAGACATCTGCATTATTGTACTGTGTCGTCCTGGCATCAAACCTACCTCAATGGCCTCTTCGTTATACAGCGCTAACCGTGTGTATTGCGCTGACTACAGCCTCATACACAGGAAAAAAGTGTCGGATAAAGAACTTTCGCTTTGCTTCGGAGATCGGCGTAGCTGCCATAAAGAATGTGGTTCCAGCGGATCAAACTGAAGGCGTAACAGAAATGGACTGCAGAAGCTGCTTCACTTACTTCACAGCAAAGGTGGCTGAATCACAGAAAGCATCAATGTCGCCCACATTTGAAGGGAGCTCACAGGGTGAGCCGTTTGTGCACCAGCCCGACGTGGTCGAGGAAATCATTGAGTATATATCATCTGAAGCCATTATCGTCACACCGCTGCAGTAAAGAAGGAAGTCGGTGGGGGCATATGCACAGCGGAAGCACTCCCAAATAAAGAAGAAATGGGCAGAAAGACAGGCCGTAAACTGCATGGAGACCGGTTTCGGTGTTGCCTTGCCAGGAACATCCAGGGGTAACTGCAAGGATTGCATCGAGTTAGCATGTAACGTGAAAAGAGCCTATCAAGAAAATCTGACAAGAACCTGCCATGAAAAGTAACATTAAGGAAAGTGGCTCCTACAACAGCCTAAAGCAGTTCATGACGAGAGCACTCTCATCCACCCGGGATGCTCTGCATAACTTACGCCTTCTTCGCTGTCAAGTTGTTTTTATTCTATGTACTGTAAATGCTTCGATATGACCATCGTTAACAAATATACCTCTTATAAAGACGCAAAAGTATTCTAAAGCATTCTGTTCTTCACGAGCTCCCAGCACATGCAATGCATGTGTGACAAAATGTGTGACCCGCAAGAAATGCGAGCACTTCTAGTTGCTCCACAATCTACATTCAGCGATTACAACACTGTTATGAACATAAAAGCTTAGAACGGCTTCAAACTGTACCAATTACTTTCATGTGAAGACAGAAGTTGAAAGTTCCTTTGGAAAATTTGGAAAATTCGATTTTGCAACACGCGGGACACGGTGCCACCGCTTGAATGCGCTCCGCGTATAGGGGTGGTAAAAATTCACAGTGCGCCTACCGATCAAGTCCGAATTTTGATTTTTCTTCTGTACATAATCTAAGGGACTACCTACAACACATAAAATTTTCGAGGAAAGTTTTTTGTGGGGTGTTTTAGATAAAGGCTTCCGAAATTCGTCATTTTACGGTGGTATGGTGCTACTTAAACAGGTACTGCTCACGTTCCTGACAGAGTAGAGTAACAAATTATATATAATTTGATAGTCCCATGAATGAAAAATTAAACGGCATCAAGCTCAATCTTATCCGTTTTTTACATCGCCCGCAAAGTTGCAGTGAATATGGTGCTTTTCGGTGCTTCGAGTGAACTTTGATATTTTTTTGCAGACAAACGAAAACCGACACAGCACTGCCAATCCAGGAGCCTATTGTGCCCTAGGTGGTCTAAAGCCAGATCAAGAAATTATTACAATGACGACGACGACGATCACGCAGTGTAGTCGGATAATTTTGACTGCTCTTCATTTCTAAGCCTAACGTATTCCTAACTCCTTTGCTGCCACAGAAACACTTAGACAAGGTTTGTGTTATCATCTTTGCGACTAACTCCCAGTACCTCCCGATATACTGCCCTGCTATCGGGCAAAGGTGCACCTGTGCGCCTGTGCACTCTACAGTATGAAATCGGGGAAACGATGAAGACATGTCGAGCACAGAAACGATAAGTAATTCATATTCCGCGGACAGCGATAACACTATTGATGATAACATACAAAAGTGCAACATGAAGAGGCCAGCGACAGGCTTCGATCCGTCAAGAGCCCTCAATACCACTTCCGATGAAGAAGAAGCGTCCACGCAAAGCGACCCTTGGGAATGACAGGAGGATATCCCTCATCTGGTACTGGCCAATCGCCCTTAGTGGATAACGGCCATTTCCCCGAGGATGAAGAAGAAGAAGGAGGATATTCTCAGTAGAAGGAATGACTGGCATCTTTGCACCTATTCGACGGGATGCGCAACTAGCGAAGATGAACCACTTTAAGTTGTCCGAGTATCCCGTACGAAACTTCCTGAATAACCTGAATCAGACCTGATTCCGGGCACTATCCGGCTGATTCCGGCGGAATCCGGCACTGTTCAGGCACTATCAGGACATTCCGGCGTAGGTCCAGCCGGATTCCGGACGGCGCTTTCCTGAATCCGCCTGAATATCGCCTGAACCAAACCGGAAGGACGTGCCTGATACTTGGTCGTCAACCGGGATTCCTTTGACGATCTTTGAAAATATTTCAAGTGTGGCAATAGATATTACGTAACATGATCACAGAGATCCTCGATCACGTTGCCCTCAAAGTCTGGAATTATTAAATTATATGTAGCGTATCTACGACCGTTATCGACAGAATCCCGCAAAACATTTTTTCCCGGTTATAGCAGCAGCAGAAACGGAAATACATTCAAGGTGAGCAAATACTCGGGATCCCTTAACACAATACACCCAGGAACATTTTTCTGGAGCCACGTGCTGTGTGTACATTATTTCGAGATTCCGTGCATGGCCAGACGAACAAGTGATGAGATGATGTGATTGCACGACGATCAGGTGAAGTAGCGCGGGACTATGTTTGACGTAAAACCACGAATTAGTATTAATTGTTATTGCTGAGATAACTTTCTGAGCAGGGAAAAGGGACACCAGTGAGTGCCGGAAATGTACAGTATGATATGATTGATAACTAATCCGTAAACAGGCTGACAAAAAGCAATAAAGCTTAATATATCATGCTTATTTTTTTTTTAACTTGATAATACGGATGTGTTGCAAAAGTTCCGTTTGGCTTCGAAACCACCAAACCACATGTACATTGCAGTCCCTCTGGACAAAAGTGTACGAGGAGCTAAACTGGTTTCGACTTTTTAGGTCAGCGGGAAATTCCAGAGCTCAATGGGAAGCATACACTGACCCTTCCCCTTCTGCGCCGCTGCTCCCCTCGGGCTGATAGGGAACATACTTATTCTTGGAATATTGTCAGTAGGTCACCTGACCTCCGTAGTCATTTGAAGTGCTAGGCCCAGACAGGATTCATTCGCCATCGTCGGCATCAAGACGTCCTCGTGTGAGACAACGCTTTTTGTGTGTGTGTGTGCGTGCTCCACATAGAAAGCTACAACAGTGAAACGTGTACAGGTAGGGGAGTTAGAGTACGCTGACAAGCAAGAAGAATATTTGATGAATATTTCTGGTAAGTGGCCGCTTCTTACTGCGTGTGTTTTGTGTGTGCGCTTTTTCCTTCATCACTTCATCTTTCTTTCTTGCAGACGACACGACTGCACTCCAGGATGAAATTGACGTTTTAATAGAAGAATGCAACAGGAATTTGCTTGCGCTTCCTGAGAAGGCGGTTGTGTGTGTGTTGTGCCTTCTGTGTTCCATGCCATGTCGTCCATTGATAGGAACCAACTCGATCGCATCAGCGCTCTCTTGGATTACCACAAGACAAGCCTTCTCCTCCCAAAACGGTAAGTTGTCTTGCTATAAGTATTCGTGCCGCGATTCCGCTTAGTGACTTCTTTCTCTGTCTTCATGTGTGTGCCTTATTTGCAGAAGTCACTCAGGCACACAGCGTAGGACGAGAGGAATGGAAGGCGCCGCCCCGGCTCTACTGAAATCTAGTGGGACCAAATTAAGTGAATTGAAAGGCAAACGAAACCATGGAAATAAAGTTGTCGACTGAATCTTACACTTTGTGCTCCATTCATGCATGTAGTATGTAAAGGCACGACAAGGGCGCATGGTCAAGTAGCCCGATTTCAGGTTTCACACTAATCCTGCATGCATCTCTTCCTGGTCTAGTCACATTTTTGTTGTTTTCAAATAGATCCACTCGAGTAAAGGTTTATAGCAAGCGAATCCATGCACCACCATGGATTCAGCATTTCTTCCGAAATTATTCAGGCGCTCTCCGTTTTCATTCAGGAATCATCCTGTATTCTATCAGGCGCGTATCCGGGTATGATCATATAAATGGCGAGTTTGTTCCGGTTACATTCAGTTTCGAGTTCAGGACCCATTCAGTCCCGGAATAAATTACCGGAATAGATCCTGATAGCCCATTCCTGAATAATTCCTGATCGTCATTCCCGCCCAATTTTGGGTTCAGTCCGGAATCAGGTCTGATCGAAGAAACCTGATTGGTTTCGGATTCAGGAATTTTCGTACGGGATCTTACCTCAGAACTTCCAGGAAGAATAAAAGAAATTAGTCGAAACCCATCAAGGAACATCATAGCAGTTGACGTCGTCAATCCAACTGCAAAGATTAGCCTGCTGAAACTGACGAGCATATGCACAATACCTGTGCGTGCCTACGAGCCACGCCCCCAAAACTCTTCTTTTGGGGTACTCAAAGATATCGACATCTCTCTCGATGATGCCCAAATTTTAAAAAGCATCAAAAGTGACACCCCAGTCCTTGCAGCACGCCGTATCAAAAGAGGCGGATCACTTCTATCAATCAAAAAGGATCACTTTTCTTGGCGACAACCCTCCGCAGCAAATCACCTTCCAGCTGGTCATCATGCATGTGTATCGCTACCAGCCACGAGCGTTACAGTGTGATAAATGCTACCACTATGGACGTATCGCGACGTTCTGCAGCAACAGACAAATTTGCGCCAATTGCGGCACAAACCACGGAGACGAGGAATGTAGGACTAAGGAACCCATTTGTGTAAACTGCGGAGGGAACCACCCTGCTACTGCGAAAGAATGTCCTAAGCTCAGGATGCATCCGGTGATATACTCAAAGTCAGATGTTACATCTTCATTAACGTCATTGTCGCAGGAAATGTGCAGACAGCGATGGGTGCAATTGCAGAGTGATTCGTCGCTGCTACATCGCATAGATCCGGAGCTGAAGTTCTGTGTTCCGTCCACGTTACCGCGCTCAGTTCAGACGTTTCTACACCGGTGTCGCTTGAATGTGCCTTATGGCCGTCATTTTCTTCATAAAGTTGGAACAGCCGACTCATCGAATTGCTCAGTTTGTGCAACGGTGGAGGATAGTGAGCATATTATAATGCACTGCACTAGGTATGCATCTCAAAGAGCTACACTGAAAGCTACACTTGCTCGGCTAGACAGCAGGGTCTTCGATCTAGTGAAGGTGAGGCATTGGGACTTTTGGGCACCGAACACGAGGGATGCTGCCTTGACGGCACTTGTGAAATTTGTCCAGAGCTGTGGGATGGATACAACCTTCCTGCATTCTCTGTGCATGATCTCGGGATAATTGTGAATAGAGTTTAATTGTGGACTTCTAGTGAACATGTGGATAGTGGACTTCTGAATAGTGAATAGCGAACTTGCGAGTAGAGCACCTGAGAAGTAGTTTTTGGGGGTGGGGTGAGAATTTTTGTTAGGAGTAGCAGAACAAGTCGGGAGAGGAGTTCAATTTCTTCTTGTTTTTTTCTTACAAACAAACAAATTATTACAATGAGACAATAAATAGCCTTGTAGGGAACACTCAAACCTGCACGCGACGACATCGTCTTCTGAGAGGCAGTTTTTTGCCTCCTCTCTTATTTCCCGAACCGCGCAGCGCAGAGAATTCAGAAAGCGTTTATTTCTCCTAACTCACCGATGGCTTCTCCCGTTCATTCGAGACATCAAGTGTACCGGATTGTTCGATTTGAGATGGAACTGGCCCTGTCTGTTATGTAACTTCATAACCATTCATTTACATGGGTGTCTAGTTCTAATTTCTAAAGCTTATTCGCTCCGAGATGGAACGGTGTCGGTGCGCTGCGGAGAACGGAGAACTACCACTGTGTGGACGCGTTCGTCTGCGTTTACACGTTTATTTCGCAATCAGTGCAGCAGGTGGAGAATTGGGGAACCGAACAGTATCGTACCATTGCGGCACAATTGATCTTCCGGTGAATATACACAAGAATTACGAAAAGGAACCGTAAACTCCGAACATCGGACGGCGTGTTATCCACACTGGAATGGTGACAGTGTCGCCTCTTATAGGTACAATAAATCGCGGAGAACCGTGTCGAAGGCCTTGCAGAAATTGAGAACTACGCAATGGCTTCATCCCAAGCTTGGGCCACATCGTGGTGGAAGGTGATTAAATTGTGTGAAGCATGAATACCCTGCTCGGAAACGAACGGCGAGACGAAATTATAACTGCTCAAATGCTTTGCCAAATTGGAATAGATGACTTGCTCGAACACTTTGGACGATATACACAGCAACGACAAGGTTCGGTAATGCTCCTAGCCTTCTGTCGCCAGACTTAAAAACAGGTGTCACACTTGCATGCTTCCACTCATCTGGGATAACAGATGACGATAATGAGCGTTCAAACAACAGGTGCAAATATTTTGCAATGATAGGCGCACAATGCACTAATACAATAGACGGGATCCTATCGGGACCACAACTTTTCCTTACATTCAATTCACAGAGCAGTTTTGCTCTGCGACGCGGTCAACGGCATTAGTTCTTACTAGGCTTTTGCGAACTCCTGATGTAGATGTCATGGTCTAATTATGCAAATATTTGCGAACTCAACTCAGAAATTTGCCAAGTAGAGGTCACTTTCTTACGTTTACTTGGCATAGGATGAGGCGCAGGCTCCGTACGACAACGTTCTAAATAAAAGTTGTCCTTACCTTCTTCTCATTATCTGTGATCAGGCTAAGACATGCGATAAATACAAGATTAATAGGACGACGATAACGTGTCCTATGTCACCTGTCAGGTGTTTCTGGCGCCGGCGCGCGTGTTCGATTTGCATTCCTCTATGACGGCCGACTAATTTACCACTCTTTTTTCGAAGATCGTCTCGGCCACATCGGGCAAATATACCGCTCTTCCTACAGTTGAAGCTGTTCTTTTCTACACGATTTTTGGTGCCGAAACTCGGGAGTCCACGTCTCTTGTGGGAACACACTTCTCTTGTGGAAACCCACGTCTTTTCTGGAACATTTGCAAAAGCACTCTTCAACGATGGACCACCTTCGAAAGCTACGTGCCCGGGTTCGGTCACGAATTACGAAGCTGGCTGACGAAAGCGGAAAGGAAATTCTCAGCGCTGAAACTCCTTCACGTCCAACTCACGAGTTGAAGCTTTCTCTCCATACTGCGCAGGGCCACCGTACTCGCAGGTATGGACGGCGAAATAACGGCAATTGTCGACGATCAAGAGATTGATGCTGAAGCGCAAGGATGCGATCAGCACCTAGAAACTATCGCTCAGGCAACACTCGGTTCCAATCGACATCTCTCACAATGCATCGCACAGTCTCCTTCAAGCACACATGACAGGCTATCCACCTCTAACGGAACACCGGCCTCCCGCTAACTGGCTACGCTTGCCCAAACTTCAGATTGACTCGTTCGCGAGAGAGTTATCAGCGTGGCCATCGTTCTGGGATCAGTTCAACTCAGGTGTGCACGTGGACCCGTCTCCGTCGGTAATCGCAAAATTTCAATATCTGCGTTCGCTTGTGAAGGGAAAGGCTGAATTAGCAATAAAGGGACTCCACTTGACAATTATCCGTCAGTCATCAGCATCTTAAAACAACAGTTCGGGAGTCGAGATCGCCTCGTCGCAGAGCATATGGAACAGCTTTTAGAACTCCCTTATGTAAGATCCTCTGACGACGTGACGAAGATCCGTGTACTTCATGAGACTGTAAGAGTACGGATGCGGAATTTGAAGAGCTTACAAGTTCCCGAGAGCCCTTACAGCATAGTACTTATGACGGCATTTCTACGAAAACTCCCTCAAGTCTTGGAGCTGGAGTATTATCGGCATCACGCGCAGTAGCTATCTGGAACCGAGGCGAGGCACGTAGCGACTGAATCACGAGAGGTTTCTTCGGCAGCCGACACCGGTACTCCTTCCTTCAGAGGGAAATATAGCACCGAGAACGAATGGTGCCACGGAAAAGGGAAGCTCCATGTCATCAGGCAGACTCTTTTTCCTCTGGGCCTACTTCTAAAATCGCTTCTGCCGCAGCTCTCAACACCATCGCGGACCCGACAATTCGAGAGCCCAAATCCTTTCCTTCCTGGATCCTTTGTGGATCAAAGGACCATTCCGTTGCAAACTGTGTCATCACCTTCGCCCCAGAGCAAATGCTTGCAAAATTACGCCAAGCGGGATGTTGTGTATGTGCGGCAAACGAGGGCGTCTGGCTAAGGACTGTCGAACCGCCAAGCGACTTTCCTGTCAACACCGGCAAACACTTGACATCCTTGTGTTGCAAGAACGTACAAGCTACACACGTACCATCGGCAATTAGCTCAACGCAGCATGACTTCCCGCCCGAACCTCTTCGGGATCCCTTACATGACGGCGCAGCCACCTTCATCACCTGCCATTAAACACATAATCAATCAATCAATCAACCTTCATCAACGTTTCTATAGTATTCATAAGGGCTCAGTCATCCTACTTCAAACCGCAGTCCCCTAAGAGGAAGCTCATCCGTATATTGCTTGGTGGAGGAAGCCAGTGGACGTTCATCCGCAAGGTTGTTTCAGCACAGCTACGATGCCCCAAAGCAGGTCACAAACAGCTTGCTATCTTTGCACTAGGACGACGTGCAAATACGGAAGCCTTGTCTCGCCGGGTGCGAGTATCACTAACGCCACTTTAGACCCACGACCATATGGAAACAGAGGCCCTTGAGTTCGAAGATATGCGTATGGGAAACCTTCCAATTCCAGAAGCCGCCATCACTGACCAACTCGTTGAATTGGGTATTCCTATTGCGGACGATATCGCCTCTCGCAGTGATTTTCCCAGGATTTTCTTCCAGGGGGGGGGGGGGGGGGGGGTTGGAAATCAGTGGGGAGGAGGGGCTGCGACATGATACGTGACGGCCTCGCATGTCGTCATACCACGTGACCATATCCTATGAAGTCACCTATGATGTGACCCAATGGCTTTTCCCAGGGTTTCCGTTTTGGGGGAATCTGGACTTGAAGGAGTGGAATGGAGGTATACAAATGCGCTTTAGAAGACTTGCCCATTAACAACTGTGTTTCCGACTAAATGTAGCGACATTAAATTTTCAAACGGTAACGCTTTATTACGGTGAATATTGCTTTGCCGCTCTCAAAATACCACCTAGGTAGTTCATGGTTGCGAGCATCTTCATTTCTGGTAAAAACGTTGTGTGACGTTAAAAGCAGAGAACGCAGACAGGTCACGGGAAACGTAAAAAAAAAAATGAACACTCACTCATAACGCAGAGCAGTTCTCTTCATGTGAAGCGGTAAGTTTCCCCTCCATAGCCTCCTTGGTTTCCGGACCCATTTTTCAAAAGCATCTATTAACTGGTGGTACTTGTCGGCGCTGCCATCGGAGTCACCTGCTGTCGCGGAATCTGTGTTTCTTCGATGTATGTCTTCACCAGAGCGTCAACATGTGGAGGAAGCAATCGCGAACGTTCTGAGCAGAGTATTCGATTCATGGAACCATTCATGAAATCAATATTTTAGTGCGAGAGCAAAACTCTCGTTCCTGTATATCTTGTTCACAAGTACAGTAACCACACATTACCAACACCCTCGACACCCTCGAACTCGATTATGACACTCTCGAGCTCTGTCCTAATCTCAACTCCGAGATACTGAAGCTATTACTCACTTTTCGTTTGCACAGAATCGCAATCGCATCATAGCCGACATTGATAAGGTTTTCCTTCAAATTCTTCTGAACGTTCAGGACCGAGACTACCTTCGTTTCTTCTGGTATATGAAACCACTCCGTCCGTAGGAAGGGAGTTGCCTCCGAACAGAAGCCGCCGATATTTCGAACAGACACTGTTCTTCTTCTGGGCACCGTCCTCATCATTGGCATGGTATTTAAAGTGTTAGGTGTGACGTGTTTAAAGGTTCATGCGAATTGTGGGTCAACAGCCCGGAGAAAAGGAAGGGTCTGCACGGGCTTCTACGGCCGGAGTGAATGGCCGCTTTGTTATAGCGTCCTCGATAAACTTGCTCCGGAATTGCCCCAAAACCACCGCGGCGCGTGGCGCTCTACGCTGGCGGTGCCCTGGGCGGAGGCATTATCGAGCATGAAACTGCACCGCACTGGTGGATCTGGTGGATACTAGCGTACGCCACCTAGAGATCTGTGCTCGCTGTGGCTCGTACGCTGCGCGACCAGTAGCGAGCGGGACCTGGCGAGCGGCACTGATTGAATGCCATGCTGACGATGGCTATGAGTAAAATCTTGCAGCCAAAGAGAGGACGAAGACACAACGGTAGAAACACACAACAGCGGAACTGCAGACTCTCAACTAAAGGATTTATTGACAATACGTCATTTAAAAGGCGCAAGAAAGTAGGACACAGATAGTGATAAAGGTGAGGATAAACATGTTCCAACAAAAGTTAGTCTCCTGCAAGATAATCAATCTCGACTGGTAAGAGGGACAAAGAAGTTTGACTACTAACACACTTATCTCCCAGTGAGGAGATTAGGGAGGCCTCCACAATCTCTCGAACATTCTTTTCTTTGAAGCGAGCACAAATGGTTGTAGCTTCGAACAGTGGTTTACATTTGCAAGTGCGACAGTGCACCGCAAGGTGCCCAGAAGGGGTGGTGGCATCAACCTTGCATCTGTGTTCTAGAAGCCGAGTATTAACACAACGGCCACTTTGGCCAACGTATGCTCTCCCGCATGTGAGGGGAATTTTGTATACTACATGCTGCATACATGGGACCAAGTTCTGTCTATGTTTGATTTTACAGCCAGCCTTAGAGGGGTTATTGATTTTTCTGCACAAAGACCTAAGCTTAACAGGTGCAGAGAGGACGACCGGAACGCTATACCTACTTGCTACATGTTTAAGGTTGTGCGATAGGGTATGCAAGTACGGAATATTCACAGGTCTACCCATACTCACAAGCCGCACCAGGTCGCACCGGGGCGCACCGGTGCAGTTTATCGTGGACGAAACGGGACAACAGGCAAGACTTGGAAAACACAGTGAAAGATAAGGAGGTTAGGGGTTACGTGGGGGAAATTCCAGAACGAGCAAGGTTTTTCTTTTTCTTTTTATATTTGTAATACAAAGTTGTGGCATGCAATAGAGAAAGCAGAAAGCAGTAGCCATGCAGAACATAACAGATGATAATGGAGATAGAAGGGACAAACATATTTTATTTGTCAAGTGTTTCTAGGGTGCCTTCTGATTTGTTGATACCGGACGGGTGAAGGGCGTTGAACTTGTATATGAGATAAGTCTCCTTATCACGTCTGTCACGTGTGTAAACCCGGTTTCTAGGATATATAGTTTAATGTTCTTAAAATTGTGACCAAGAACATTAAAGTGTTCGGCGACTGCTTTGGGGAATTTGTTGGACGTGTCGGTTCTGTGTCCGGTAAGGCGGTTATTCATTTGTTGGCGGGTTTCACCAATGTATTGCATAGAGCAGTCGCCGCATTCAATGCAGTATATGACGTTGGAGCTTGTGTATGTGAATGCGTGGTTAACGGGGTGGGTGTAATTGCTCGCAGTGCTTTTGATGGAGTTAGTGTGTTGAACGTGCTTGCATGTTTTGCAGCGCGGGATGTTGGTCGTGTTTCGGTGCACTGGGTGCTTGATTTGCTGATTTTGGCATTGACCAAGGAGTCTGCTAGGTTTTTTTGCGCGTCGGTATGTCACCGGTATTGGATGGGTGAATATATTGCTAAGTCGGTCACTGCTTTGGAGGAGGGGCTCGTGCTTCTGTAGAATGGCTTTGACGTTCGGAAGTGCGTTGGAATATCTTGTGATGAAGCTTATTTGGCACGCGTCAGGATTTCTTCGGTTTTCCAGAACCTCGTTTCGATCGAGTGTGAGTGCCTTGCGACGGAATTCGTTTACGAGGGAGTCTGGATAGTCCCTTTGGGCAAGTGTACTGCAGAGTTTGTCAAGCTTCTCATCGCAATCTGTGTCGTTTGAACAAATTCTGCGCAGTCTTACACTCTGCCCATTAGGAATTCCAACGTTACAGTGACGTGGGTGGTGACTTTTGAAGTGAAGCTATTGTTGTTTGTCAGTTGGCTTTTTGTACAGGGTTGCGGTGAGGTTGCCGTTGTCTAGTGATATTGTGGTGTCGAGGAAGTTGAACTTTATGTTGTTATGCTCGAGTAGTAGAAGGTGAAGGAGATTCTCTGTATCCCATGAAATAGGGAGACAGATTCGACCATCGTTATCCTCCTCGTCTGATATCGGAGGGTATTTGGAGCAGGATACTTTCCGCCAAGGAGGAGCGCGCGCCAAGACCAGGCTCCAACAGCTCCCCATAGAGCCCATAGTTTGAGATAATTCACACAACACTGGGCTCACGACCAATAAAATTGCGACGTGGTGGATATTATGCACAACCAGTCGGCCAATCAGGAGCCCCCATGTCTGGCTGGCTTTTCGGTCGGTCCTGGCTACCATCGACTTCTACTGGATTTCAGGCCTGCCGCCGTTACTCGGTATTCAAAATAACTAAAGCGATTTTGGGGTAAAATAAAGATTTATTTGATACAAAGCACTAATTCAAAGATCTGTAACATGGGTTCACTGTGCGTACAAAGCCCACTGCGTTGCTGACACACTGGGACAAAGTTCGAACATGAAGCAGAACGAACACACCGTTCAACTCCTAATACCGAGAGCCAGTCTCATGAGTGCGTACCATTTCATGATGAGCATCTTCTTTCGCTGCCTGCGGTGCATCCATTATAGCGAAGCGAAAAGCGCTTGTGTGGCACGTAATCCTGTGTTTGTTGACAGTCCTCGAAATCCAACGGCGCCCGAACTTTTCCTTCACGCTCCAACTCATGAAGCATTCCGGTACCGCAGTTGAGAAATTGTTCGTGGGATAATAGTTGTGTCCAGGAACAGCATAGCTCGCGTAGACTCACAATAACGCACGAATAAAATCCACGAACATATTTCTGCAAACTGTTCTGTCAATTGACACCACCGAACACAGGAGGACGACATGCCGGCCATGCTATTTCGAAACTATGCTGAAACATGCGCGCGTACAAAATGCGATTTCAAAACGTTCTCGACCAATCGGAGCGCGCGCACAGTCTAGGCCAATGGGCTTGCAACATGGTGTATGGGCGCAGTGGTACATACTCTACAGCCGCGTCCGCGGGTACCTGAGGAGGACTGCCAAGACCGCCCCGCGCGTTTCGCAGCCGCGCGCCGCGTACAGAGGGGTTTCCTTCTCACATTCGAGCATGCATGAACATGCAAAGTACATAACCACCGACCAAAATGTTATTCCCCGCCCATCTTATTCCCTCACCGGCCCAGTTCCTCATACAATACATCCTGAGTGAGGAAGTCCACTCCATGGAAGAGTGTTTCATCTCCCCATGCTTCCCCTTAACATAGCGTACTTTCCTTCTCGCGCCCAGACATGCAAGCAACAGACATACACATTTGTACAAGTGAAAATATTTTGTTAATCGAAAGTACTAGCAATCAGCATAGAGAGGTGTAAAGTTGGAACGAACAGTTTCTGCAGGCAACATTCACATTCTACACACACACACTACAAATTTTATGATATTGTAATATCTGCAGTTAAACCAATTTAATATCAAATGGATAGATTCGATAACTCGAGCGGTCAGACATTCACTTCCCCAGAGCAGATAATGTGTATTAAAGAACCTTCAGGAACACAACTTTTAATTAAGGAAGGGATTCTTAGTTCATACAATAAGAATTACAATTAAAATTTCTAACATAACAAGTCTGAGCTTCTTCTATGTGACCTCCATCTTCATGTTGTAAATCAACATAAAATAATGTAAATAATTAATTATTCCATGCTCAAATCATTTCAATGCTATTAAATACGAGCCTTTTCGATTGAAGAGCACAACAGGGGGGACACACCGCACCATCCAGGAAAACACTAATTAAACAAACAATAGTTAAACTGTCAGAGGGACATCATTAGCACAACTTTTAATTAAAGAATCTTTAACTTCGAAGCTTGCTATCAATACGACCTGAGCTAGGACGAATGCCGAGGAACGCAAGCTATATAGGGAGGACAATTTTCACTGATATGGAAGATGATACAGCCCACACTTTCTTGGGCATTCAAAATCATTACATGTACACACATTAAATACAATTCCGACTCACATTTACGCGTTTTGCCGAACACTGAGAAGAATGAGAAGAACATTGTGACATACACACGCACGCACACAAGCTCAGATAAACTTATTTCCTGACCCCAGTCCGCTAGAACCGGTTTCACCTCTCCTTTCACACATCCCTCTTTCACTCTTTCCTCGAAACGCGCGGGAGATCTCCCTCAACCCCAATCAAACCAGCTCCGGTGGCGCAGCGGTAACGCGTGCGCTTGGAGACTGGGAGGTCCGCGGTTCGAATCCGCGGGCCGGCTGAGCCGTCTGGGGTTTTTCCTGGGTTTCCCTCAGATGTGTAATAGGCGTATGCCGGCACAGTTCCCCTGAAGTCGGCCCATGGACGCAGCTATCCTCCCCCCGAGCGGATTCCGCTCGGTCTTCCACTTCACCCTTTCCTCCTCTCCACCATCTTTCCCTTCCCGAGAAACATGCCGCCTAATCAGGCAGGCAGACCTCTCGGGTTCCTCCCAACGACACTCCTCCTCCTCCTCCAACCCCAATCAACGATTCCCTCCCAAAGTCAAAATACATATTGGGTGCCATCATCATTAGAGTGAAGGATGATATCAAACCACAAGTAACACCATAAATGCAACGACTGATCTTGCTGTTATATGAAGGCGATATTTTTTTATTATCCTAATTGAACAATATACAATGATCTCAAATACTCTATATGTAAGCATCTTCAGGGTGACCAATTCGAATTTTGTTGTAACTCACACCCCCGTTTTGTTTGTTTGTTTCTTTCTTTATGAGATCACCATCACAAATAGGTGTGAGGAAATAATAATAATTAACTGCTTATATTAATCGAAAGCTACCAAATACGAATCTACAAAGTGAAGAGCAAAACGCAGGAACATGTGGATAGTTGGAGAAGTAGAATCAGACACACGATCAAAGCAACAATTATCATTAGTCAACACTACAAATATTATGCTAAAAAGAGGAGCACAAGCTAAGAACATGTATATAGATGGAGAAAGTCTGGAGGAGTATAATCAAACACACAGAATCGTAGCAATAATTATCAATAGTCAATGTTAGGAATAACATGCTAACAGGGGAACATCGAATAATCATTAAAGGGATAGAATCACAGCGAGCAGTCATAGAGGTAATTAAAACAATCAATAGTCAATGCTAAAAACTGTCAGAGAGATATTATTAACACAACTTTTAATTAAAACTTTTAAGCATGGTGTCATTGCGACCTGTCCTAGGGCAAACACCAAGCAACACGAATTTCTATAGCAGGACAGTTTTCATCAATCTGAAAGAGGCTACAAAGCCTACATTCTTTTGCATTCGGGATCATTACATATGCACAGATTAAACGCAATTTTGACTCACATTATCAGATTTTGTTGAATATTTCCATGAGGAGGACAAAATAGCATACACACAAACTCACCTCGGAAAAGCGTGCAACGAAGAAGGCCGCCACTAGATACCCCACTGTTGCCGTTCCGGATCACTTCAGCGCGCTAAGTTTAGCAACAAAATGTTTTTGTTGTTTCTGCGAATGAATCTAGTCTTTATATGTCCAAATAAAACGTGTATAACAACTTTCTGTGTCATGTTTCACTTTTTGGTCCCGTTTTTAAACGTGTTGAGCGATCGGAAGGATCTAGTGCACGGCTGCGTGCATCACACGGCGTACCTGTCATACTAGGCGCAGTCGTCCATTTCTCCTTCGGTGACTTGGCCTGGCTTGGATTGTGCTTCAACTGGATCTTTAGCGCGCTACAATCAAACGCAAGCCAACGTCTGGTAACAATGGGGTATCTAAGGGCGGCCTCCGGCATTGCACGCATCGGGATAGGAACAAATACATGGGAAAATGGCGACCTTGGGGCGACAAGTTCACTGTCCCCCAGTCCCTACAGAACCGGTTTTCCCCGTCTTTTCATTTGTCCCTCTCCATTCTTTTCTGGAAACCTACGGGAGAGGTCCCCCACCGCAACCTACGGTTTCCCCATGGCTGAAATTCCTGTTGCATGGCAATATCAGTGGACTGAAGAATGATATCAACGCACAAGTAACGTCATAGATTTTTCAACAATACAATGGGTAAAAGCAAATGACATGCTTTAATTGAACGTAGAATCCCCAAGTGAAAAAGTTGTAACACAAAGCAAACATCATCGCTTTTCTTTGCTTTTTCTCTCTATAGCATTAATTATCACTACAAATTTTAAATAGACTCATACCATTTTTTTTAACATCATGGATAAACAACCGCTTCACATGCATCGAATCATTATTCTCTCCCTTAATCAGGAGCATAAATTTGAAAATGAAAAAAACATATGATAATAAATCGATAAGCTTACTTTTATTTTTTATTTTTTTTTTAGAAGTTTCGTGGCTTCGAAGACTATTTCAAGACAACTGCCAAAATAGCCCAATGCATAATTGAAAGAATGAACATGACCTCATTTATCAACATATAATATAAGGATCACTGTCCCAAATTGACATCACGCGATAAATGCAACGAAAGCAGGCAAAATGAGAACAACGAACATGACCATTTAGTGATGGGAAGCTCCTTTTTTTATACTTAGACAGTCATAAACAGCCTATGTCAGGAGCTGATTTTCTGGCGGTGAAATGACAAACCATATGCATATCTAAGCAACAAACATGTATTTTTCATTGACTTACAAGAAGGAGCTGGACTGGAAATATTCCTACAAAGCCCACGAGTTCTCTCAGGTATTCCTCGCTGCATGGAAGCAACCTTTCCTCAGTTGTGAGAAGGCACAGACAAAACCTTTCTAGCTGGCTACAACACAATTGACCATAAGCTCCCCATCCCGTCAACAATAGAACGTGGAGATGTACGGTCTTTTTTCGACTTCAAACGCCCCAAGGATGGAAGTAATTGATGTTGGGGGAGAATCGGTACACAGGATGACGATAAAATTCTCTCCACACACACCTCAAACCGACGCTTTTCTTCTTTACACATTACTATCATGTTTCAAACTTAACAAAATAACTCAATCGAAAATATTTTTGAGTTTCAAAACAGACCAACCAATGCTATATGAGGACGAACTGTTTACATCAGCATATCGACTCAACAAGACAAGCAGAACGAGCGAAAGCTTCGTGAAGCTTCTAAACCAACTGCGAAAATAAACAATTCCACAGCTGAAAAAAAAAAAACGAGTATAGATTATTTTCTCCATACATAGCAAGTCAATGAATGTTCGACTGGAATCTTGTAAACTACTCCACTTCTTTGCCAATCAACCAAACGAATTTGATTACATTAGAGGAAGAAAACATAATTATTAATCATCTTTTTCAAATCGTACGGAGATTCTTAGAGATGCTCCCCAGATGCCACAGTCGAGGTCTCTGTTGGAATCAGCGCGCAGACGAAATACTGTGCTCACATATATTTCTTGTAAACTGCTCTAACTTTGCTCATCATCCAAATGAATTTGATTTCATTAGAAGGAGACAATGTAGTACCCCCCCCCCCCCAGGAGTAATGTAGTAAACACCCAGAATGGCTTAATTTAGAACTCGTGAAAATAGATGATTATCATCTATAACGGTCTTTCAAATTCAAAATAGTATGCAGATACACATAAATACCCTAAATACTGCAACTGAATCCGTTTTCTTTTACTTTTACATAATCAGCATTCAGAGGGAATAGTGTTCCTACACAAAACTATTGTCACATGTTGACATTGTCGTTAAGGCATTTTTTCATCCTAGTAATCTAGTGTTGACATTAGAACATTCTCACTTTTTTCTGTCCGAAAACTTGCAGCAATATGTAATCTGGATGCCTGAAAGCAACAACACTATAGCGGACGGAAAAAGTGATTTCATGGTCGACATCTAATCTCATTCATGACAATTATTTCAATATGGTGAGCATGTCAAAGGATGTGTAATCACAAAAGTCCTTTGCATCTCAAGTGTCTCGCGACGTAAACCTCCAGTTATTATTATTGAAAGGCCTCTGGCCAAGTGTTCCACGTTACGAATACATTTACGAAGAGTGTGATTTTAGCAATATACGAGCTTTAGTCAGGTGACTGATACGTCGACGACAAGAGGACACGAAGGTTGCGAAGGTCACACTGACATAGAATTTTGTCGATAACCGACTATATAATTAAGAAGCTTGATTAAGAAGAAGATATGATTAAACAGAAGAAACTTGAAGAGGCAACTGCATTGGAATGATGGGCGTTCGTGAAGACGTTATATCTCCGACGATGAGGAAGACGTTTCAGGAGACAAGCAATACAGTCGGAATGCCGTGTTGAGCTTGCGATTGCGCGTTTGTGGGGGCTCGGATGCGTCGTGCGTGACTCGCACATGTTGCCACATGGGTGCCCGGCATTGCGCATCGAGAATTCGGGCACATCGCTGAAACCGTGAGTGCTGCTTTGAAATCGCTTTCTTCATCGTCGGAGATATAACGTCTTCACGAACGACCATCATTCCAATGCAGTTGCCTCTTCAAGTTTGCTTCTGTTTAATCATATCTTCTTCTTGATCAAGCTTCTTCTTAATTATATAGTCGGCTATCGACAAAATTCTATGTCAGTGTGACCTTCGCAACCTTCGTGTCCTCTTGTCGTCGACGTATCAGTCACCTGACTAAAGCTTGTATATTGCTAAAATCGCACTCTTCGTAAATGTATTCGTAACCTGGAACACTTGGCTAGAGGCCTTTTAATAATAATAACTGGAGGTTTACCTCGCGAGACAATTGAGATGCAAAGGCCTTTTGTGATTACACATCCTTTGACATGAACGAAATATATGTGAGAACACTATTTCGTCTGCGCGCTGATTCCAACAGAGGCCTCGACTGTGGCATCTGGGGAGCATCTCTATGAATCTCCGTACGATTTGGAAAAGATGATTAATAATTATGTTTTCTTCCTCTAATGTAATCAAATTCGTTTGGTTGATTGGCAAAGAAGTGGAGTAGTTTACAAGATTCCAGTCGAACATTCATTGACTTGCTATGTATGGAGAAAATAATCTATACTCGTTTTTTTTTTTTTTTTTTTCACCTGTGGAATTGTTTATTTTCACAGTTGCTTTAGAAGCTTCACAAAGCTTTCGCTCGTTCTGCTTGTCTTGTTGAGTCGATATGCTGATGTAAACAGTTCGTCCTCATATAGCATTGGTTGGTCTGCTTTGACACTCAAAAATATTTTCGATTGAGTTATTTTGTTAAGTTTGAAACATGATAGTAATGTGTAAAGAAGAAAAGCGTTGGTTTGAGGTGTGTGTGGAGAGAATTTTATCGTCATCATGTGTACCGATTCTCCCCCAACATCAATTACTTCCATCCTTGGGGCGTTTAAAGTCGTAAAAAGACCGTACATCTCCACGTTCTATTGTTGACGGGATGGGGAGCTTATGGTCAATTGTGTTGTAGCCAGCTAGAAAGGTTTTGTCTGTGCCTTCTCACAACTGAGGAAAGGTTGCTTGCATGCAGCGAGGAGTACCTGAGAGAACTCGTGGGCTTTGTAGGAATATTTCCAGTCCAGCTCGTTCTTGTAAGTCAATGAAAAATACATGTTTGTTGCTTAGATATGCATATGGTTTGTCATTTCACCGCCAGAAAATCAGTTCCTGACATAGGCTGTTTATGACTGTCTAAGTATACAAAAAGGAGCTTCCCATCACTAAATGGTCATGCTCGTTGTTCTCATTTTGCCTGCTTTCGTTGCATTTGTATCGCGTTATGTAAATTTGGGACAGTGATCCTTATATTATATGTTGATAAATGAGGTCATGCTCATTCTTTCAATTATGCATTGGGCTATTTTGGCAGTTGTCTTGAAATAGTCTTCGAACCCACGAAACTTCTCAAAAAAATAAAAAATAAAAGTAAGCTTATCGATTTATTATCATATGTTTTTTTCATTTTCAAATTTATGCTCCTGATTAAGGGAGAGAATAATGATTCGATGCATGTGATGCGGTTGTTTATCCATGATGTTAAAAAAATGGTATGAGTCTATTTAAAATTTGTAGTGATAATTAATGCTATAGAGAGAAAAAGCAAAGAAAGGCGATGATGTTTATTTTGTGTTACAACTTCTTCACTTGGGGATTCTACGTTCAATTAAAGCTTGTCATTTGCTTTTACCCATTGTATTGTTGAAAAATCTATGACGTTACTTGTGCGTTGATATCATTCTTCAGTCCACTGATATTGCCATGCAACAGGAATTTCAGCCATGGGGAAACCGTAGGTTGCGGTGGGGGACCTCTCCCGTAGGTTTCCAGAAAAGAATGGGGAGGGACAAATGAAAAGACGGGGAAAACCGGTTCTGTAGGGACTGGAGGACAGTGAACTTGTCTCTGTGTGTATGCTATTTTGTCCTCCTCATGGAAATATTCAACAAAATCTGAGAATGTGAGTCAAAATTGCGTTTAATCTGTGCACATGTAATGATTCCGAATGCAAAAGAATGTAGGCTTTGTAGCCTCTTTCAGATTGATGAAAACTGTCCTGCTATAGAAATTCGTGTTGCTTGGTGTTTGCCCTAGGTCAGGTCGCAATGACAGCATGCATAAAAGTTTTAATTAAAAGTTGTGTTAATAATATCCCTCTGACAGTTTTTAGCATTCACTATCGATTGTTTAATTACCTCTATGACTGCTCGCTGTGATTCTATCCCTTTAAAGGTTAGATATGCCGATTTTGAAGTGCCGCAGAACTGAGCGATACTCGCGCTGTGTGTTCATTACCGAACACTGAATATGTGTGCGAAATATCTTGCTCCACCTGTTCGTAGTTTTTTAGAAAACAGTTTTTTTAGTTTCCACGCCCGCCCGTCAGACCGTCGGCAAACCCTGCGCACGGGCGCACCGACGTCACTGCTCTCGGTTTATCTGTCTTTGGCTTGGCATGGACTCTTGGCTTGGCCGCTTGGCTTCTTTCGTTTCGTCCTCTGTGCATCGTACATAAGCGAACAGCTGTTATGTTGTTGCTACAGTCACTGTAGTTGTTGCTAAGCCGGAAACAAAGCATGTGAATATTTTTTTATTTTTTTTGGCACGACGTCGTTTGCGAAGTGCACTTCCTTGTTCTGACCTTGCCTTTTATGGGCTGGAGCGATATGATACGTGATATGCCACGGCGAAGTTGTCGAAGATGCGACGGTGCTACGCTGTTAGAACAGTTCATCGGAGCATTCAAGTGTTACCTATTATAAGCTACCAAAAGACCAAGCAGTGCGAAGCTCTTGGCTGACAGTGGTGCCTGCTAATTTCCACTGCAAGGATTTTGTCCACGAATGTTATCATAGGTTACGCGCGACTCCAGAGGCAATTTGGAATCTCGGCACAAAAAAAGTCTGATGAAAATTTGAGGTGCCCGACGCACAGTGAACATTTTGAACGTGCTACGGAGGATCAAGGCAAAAAACGAGAGCAAAAAAGGTAAGTCGAGGTTCAGATATAAAAAAATAGCAAGCGTAATGAATCGATTGTGCAGCTGTCCTACTGCGCTTACTCTGATATATCCACGATTGACAACAGAATAGTATTGATAATCTAACTTCTGAATTATCACAGGTGCACGCTGAAGGCGGAAATGAAGCATGATCTGGCTTGCATCTGGTACATGAAGAAATTGCTGACACGTTAGTTGCAGTCAACCTCCACCAACAGGTATGACAATGTGATGTTATAATTTGAGTATTCACCTATGTTCAACTTTTCATGTGCACTCGCATGCAGACATCTTGACACCACTTTTAAATCTGCCCTCAAAGTTACAACCTGTGCTTTCAGGGTGGAAAACAAAGGTCGCCATTCCGATTAGCTGCTATCTCCCAGTTCAAGCACTTTTGCTGTCTAGACACT
Organism: Ornithodoros turicata; assembly: GCF_037126465.1. NCBI lineage: Eukaryota > Metazoa > Arthropoda > Arachnida > Ixodida > Argasidae > Ornithodoros > Ornithodoros turicata. The sequence continues at coordinate 8,628,561 of NC_088210.1, forward strand.
GGTTCCTGTGGATGGGGTGTTACAATCTTCACTGTCTGATATAGAAGCTACGTTACATTAGTTCAGTTAATTTGTCTTTTGCAGATTTTTGTTACTGTTAGCTGAATTACTCTTGGACATCCAATCCTTTGACACACCGAAGCTGATGTCGTCTCTGATAACGTTTTAGAATTTTCAGTGTCATCAACGTCCATTGAGGAAGGGGCCTTTACTATCTGTGAGTCTTAAATTGAAGAATAGCCCAGAATTCATGTTAACATTGTCTACTCTTATTAATTCACTGTCTGTGTTCTGAGAGCTAAGAAAAATGGAAACTGTTTATTTGTCGCAACTTCACACTGGATACTGGTGTGGTACTGGCTTGACATGTAAGCTAAAATACCTGGATTCTACAATAATTGTGTTCAACTTGGTGCATTACCGTGGGCAATGCCACATTCACTACATTTTTAGTGGGTCTGGTGCACAAATACCGTGCACATACTGCATACATACATACTGTTTGATAGGCAAAAATACCTGAGCAGTCCTGTGTGGTCTTTTTACCCAAAGTCCATACGCTTACTGCAAAGTCACAGTATGTAGAACAGCAATGTGCAGGTATACTGCGATAGAGATTCACAACAGAAAGAAGACTGGTGAGAGCATCTAAATTTTAATGAGACGAGACTTTCGTGCACAAGGCTGCTCTTGTTAATGTCTAATATGAAGTTACAAAATCCCAGAATATATAAAACATGTTGTAATGTAGAGAGCGAGGGTGGGTACAGACATAAAAATAATTATACAATCATATACAATAAAATAAAAAGGGGGGTACAACTCCCCCCTCAACTCAACTCGACAACTCAATAACTACTTATTCTCTACCTTACAACATGTCATATATTCTGGAATTTTGTAACTTGATGTTAGACCTCAAGAAGTACTGACTTCTGTGCGAAAGTCTTCTTTCTGTTGTGCACAATCATTATACAGTAAATACGACTATCCATTTCTTGTCATTAAATGCTTTTTCTTTTTTCTTTTTTTTCTGCAGTGATGAGCATCCATAAGGACACATGCCAGAAAGGGAGTCTCTTTGGGATGACAAAGCCTCATCACCTCGTGAGGATACAATGGTTGACGAATGGTTCTCAAGTACATCAAAACTTCAACAAATACTGTAGAAGTCATTTTTTCCGCGTGGAAAATATTTTCGCGTTTCCGAACAGAGCTGGTTTGAGGAGTTATTCGCGAGAAGTTAAATTCGCGACACAGGTTTCCGGGGGTGCTTTGCTCTTGCATATCGTGCCGCCGTCAACACTCCGGCATGTTTCGGCAAGTACTAAGACATCCTTTGTTCACGTTAATGGCGGCATTCTAGGTCAATTCCTTTCTTCTCCTCACAGACATGGGAGGAAATGCCCTGTACAATGGCCTTTAGGGACCCTACAGGAGGTCATAGTACTGGCCGCGTGCAGGTCAGCCACTTGATTTTAGCAGCTCTCATTCATTATCACTCAGGCACTGAACAGTTCGGTTGAGGTGTGCTAGTATCATACAAGCTGGTTTTGAGGTGGTATAGTGGTACACTGTATGTACAGTGCAACGGGTTTGTAAGGGTTTGTAGGGTGATCGATTTTCATTTCCTTACATCTAGCCTGATGGGATAAAACAATCTTCTGCGGCTTGCTTAAACTGCCTACACTGCATGGAGCAGAAAGAGTCAAGGTAGTCACGGTACAGCGTCGAACGCCGAACGATTTTCGCCCTCATGTGGCTAGAGTTATTCGCGGGAACTTAAATTCGCGATTTTGGAGGAGTGCGCGAAAAACGCGAAAAATAATTCCGCGCGAAAAAAACCACTTCTACAGTAATTCATGAAAAAGCCAGTCAGTGCTAGCACCAGGAATTGAACGTGGGCCGTCCTGCTACCAATCAGAGATGTTACATTTCAGGCGCTCATTGACTTTTGGTGAATTACTTGTTGACTTTGTCCCAAGGTGGAGCTCGCCACAGCTCATTTGCCTATCTGCTAATGTTGTGGCGTGTGTTGCGGTTTTCTGTTTGTGTGTTCCAGACTCAGAACGGTTAATTTGAATCAGGTCAGGTACGTTTCATTTAGACATGGCAAACATAAAGTGGTGTTTCTCAACACAACTTAGCAGTGGCCTTCATGCATTACTGCTACGGCCATTAAGCGTGAATGGAAAGGATGGATGTAAAACCCCAAGACTAGGGAACACGAAGGGACAGACACAAACACGTCCCTTTGTGTTCCCTAGTCTCGGGGTTTTACATATGCATCATCTTCACCAGCTCGCTTGCTTCCTAGCCATTTTTTCTGCACATTATGTTCACTCTACTTTTATCGTGTGCTATGTAATCTTGTTCAAGTTCTGTCAAACGAGCGTGTAATGCTATCAAAAAATCCAGTACACTCTTTAAGTGGGATGAATGGTAGCGCATGAATGCAGGAAGGAAACTGTCATGTTATGGCAAGTTTTTATGTATTGTACATTTAACTACTAATTTTATTGGTTAGCTTTCGCCGGCGTATCATGTCAAGCCATGTTGTATTAATTTGGAACATGTTCTTCTTAGTAGCCAGCGCAGCTGATACACAGTGAGAACATCGCCCGTGTGTGTTTGTCTTTCCACTGCAGCCCTTGGGTTTCCTCCCTGATGGCTACACATGTCAGGGATAGGTTTCAGAACCGGTAGTTCCCGCCAAGTGTGAATTGATTTTCAGGAGATCATCAGAGAGAGAGAGAGATTATGGTTTTAATGGCACAAAGGCAACAAAGGCCATAGAGCGCCAAAGCTACGGTGAGTGTGTGAGAGATGCTTATGGGAGAGATGATGTGAGAGTGTGTGGTAGTTAAAAGCTATCTACAGGTATGAGCGATGAAATGGACCAGGATAAGAAAGAGAGGAGGGTGAACAGGCTAACGTGCTTGGCGGACGATAACAAGTGAGTATCTACAAGTGTGAGCGATGAGGTGATCCAGGATGAGATATTTACATGAGGGGTTCGGTGATATTAGATAAAAGCGGAGCAATACTTAACATCTACATCTGACTATGTAATCCACACATGGTCAAAAATTGGATGACATTATCAAACGGCACAAGAAGGGCCGGGTGGAGTGGGACATGGTATCTGTAGAATGCGGTGAAATACTGTTTGCGTTGGTGTTCGAAGTGAGGGCAGGATGGATGGGGCTGTGATCAGTTCCCTGCTCGCAGTTCACGTGGCGCTGGTGAGGGCGACTCTGCTTTACAGCCTTCCTATCCTGCACAGGATGTGAACAACAACACTAAATACCCTTCGGTCCCTGTTTGCTCGAGGCCTTCGTCGCTGCCTCGGAGCTCCAAGAATGGCTGAAACACGGGAAGTCCTGGCTGAAGCTGGTGAACTACCGGTTGAGGTTCAACGTGAACGTGAAACGGCTCGGCACTTTCTACGTTTGCGAGCTCACATTCTCCGTCACCCGCTCCTCAGGAAGATTCGATACCGCCCACAAAGGGACACGCCAGACTCTCACTGGCTTCATATAGCTAAGGACATTATACCGCCGTAAGCCCCCTGGTCTCTGCCGGAACCGCCGACCTTCGTAAGCCTTCCAAGCCTTTTGTAAAGAAGAGATCAGGTTCCCCCTCAAGTCCTTCGAGCCCATTTTCATGCTCTGGTAGACGAGAAGTTTTGTACGTTCACAGCAGCATATACAGATGGCGCATCCCGAAATAACAAGTCCGCCTCAGCATTCGTTATACCATCCGAAGGCGTAGTACAAGGACGACGCCTTTCACATCCAACCTCGTCAGCAGCTGCGGAACTCTATGCCATCCTTTTCCTTCTGCAACACATCGCTGACTTTACCCCGCGGGCATGGGCAGTATTCACAGACTCCAAATCTGCACTTCACGCTATTGAAAATTCCGGCATACGAGGCCCATCCGCACCCCTGGTCACAGATGTGTTAATGGCTTACCAAACTGTCGACGGAGCAGGCCACAGGCTAGTTCTCCAGTGGGTTCCAGCCCATTGTGGTGTCGTGGGAAATGAGCAGGCCGACAGCGCCGCAGAAGAAGCACTCTCGTATCGGAAACGGACCTGTATTGTTCTGCTGAGAGGAGCCCGTCGTTCCATTCTGCCACGCCTCGCGACAACCCTGGCTTCCCGCCAATGGACAACCGACATTCTCCCCCCATCTATGTTGAGCAGAGTCGATCCAACGCTTGTTTTCCGCATGCCACGAAGCACCCCTCGTCAAGATGCTGCATTAATCCACCAAATGCGACTCGATGTGGCCTTATACAGCTCAGTGGCGTTACCGCTTGAGACAAGTTGACTCTTCCACCTGCTGCCACTGTGGTGCTCTAGGGGATCTGGAGCACATTCTTCTTCATTGCCCTAACTACCAACCTTCCCGGACCTCACTGTCCGAGTCTCTTCGTCAGCTGGACTCTCGCCCCTTCTCCCTCTCGAAATTGTGTCCCTGGCCCAATCCAGCCCAGCAACGATCAGCGCTCAAAGCCCTTTTGACATTTCTGGACACCATCGGACTCCGATCGTTATTCTCGTCGAGCTCGTCGAGGGCTCGTGGAGTATCTGTATTTTATACCCCACATCCCCACCAGCAATGGGGTAGAGTATCGCCTCTGGTGATGAACCTCCCCACTCTCCTTCTGAAAATAAAGTTGTTGTTAGTTTCAAAAGTATTCAAGTATGTTGCTTCGATAGACCCCGGTAACGGCAAGAAGCTTTGCGATCGTCACGCTGGACCCCCCTTCCATATATATTATTTTTTTCTCCTCAGATTTGCGCGATTTCCGTGAGTCAGCCTGTGGCAAGTAGGGGGCTCGAGTACCCTTATCCCCCCCGTGGCTACGCCACTGCCTGTACCGCAGATGCGATACCCAACCTTCGCAGGATGACTTAAGTTCATTATATTGCACAAACTGGGTTTCCACCACACAAGGGGTCCCGGTGCCAAGTCATGATCCTGGTATCAAGTGTCAGCTTTCCATCGGTACGTACACGATCAAATGCCTCGGAGAGATACAAAAAGAAAATGTTAATTTGTTGGTTTCTATCTAAAGCTAATACAAAGTCATGGATTAAAAATCAGACAGAGCCATGGCAGCGGAGTAATCCCCACGAAATCAATGCTGCAAGGAGGTTAGTAAACCATTTTCTTTAAGGAATTATGTTACTTGAATATGATGTTACTTGTTTGGAGAAGATGAGCTCTAACCATTCACAACAGATGGAAAGAAGACATACTTGGAAACCAAAGATGAGGCGCTGCTGCCTTACGTATCGGTTTTACACGAGCGCATTTCCCCTCCTTCGGAACAGTCCCTTCGTCCAGCAACATCAACAAAATAATCTTGAGGAATTGCGTGACCCACTCGTACCTTCTTAGAAAATCATTCGGAATATTGTCTTGTCCAGAAGACCACCACAATACCGCGTCCTGGAGTAGCCAGTCCTTTGGACTATCATATCCACTTTTTTCCTTTAACGACCAACCCGCAGAAGACTTCTTGATATTTAGCTTCCTCAGAGGCAATAGTAACAACAACAACAACTTTATTCCAGGATGATGAGTGAGGAGTTTCATCGCCGGGGGCGATACTCTACCCCATTGCTGAGGTGAAGCGTAGAATGAAATAATGGGCCCCGTTACAATAAGGATCCAAGTCCTGTGGTGTCCAATAACAAATACAGATACAAGTACTGATTTAACGTAATGTAAGACTAATAATAATTCGGGGCTGTTAGCCGTGAGCCAACGGTTATAGATCCGTGATTAAATGACTTGGCCACATTTTCTATATTATCTCTTTTTTGCTGTGCGTCATTGTGTCCCTGTTTTGCCGGATACTTGGAGTAATCATATGCCAAACCTTCTGGGGGCACGCAACAAAGACGTGGCTCTAACATTTATTTTTAGCCTCGCTTAATTTCCTTCGTCAACCCCGGAACCAGAGTTATTTTACACCGCCGTCTAATGTTGGTTATGCGACGTTTAAGAGGCTAACCGTTGCGTGTTATCTTTGGTCTTCGAGTGTAAACTTTGCAAAACCTCTTGGGCAGGAACTTTGTTATTTATGCACATGTGTACAGTAGTAGTATGGGATGGACACAGACGGCCTCCAGCACACAACTGGCCAAAACAGGATTAAATTAGCAATTAGAGCTAAGTGGGACCCCCACAGTACCGTATTTTCACGCGTATTAGCCGCACTGCAGATAAGCCGCAGGACTCGCTTTTAGATACATTTTGGAAATGTTTTTGCAGACTAGACGCACTCGCAGATAAGCCGCGAGTAATACGACGCGACTGCTTTGTGCGCTAAACCAGTGATGCACAAAACAAAATCAATAGAGACTCTCAACGCTCGTCGACGCCGTACTCCCTGCCAGCTGCCCTGTTCCCGTACTGGTCCGCGACGTCAACGACTTTTAGTTTGAAGCCGCTGTCGTAGCTGTGCCTCCGCGTTGGAGCCATGCCTTACCTCTAACTGCCGTGCCCGTGTCCACGAATGCTGCTGCTCAGGTCAAATGAGAACTGATGCTTAGCTGACCACGTTTTATCCCGATGTCAGGTGTATTGAACCCTTCCTGTGGGTCTTCCGGCAAAGGAGACCGTAGGGAATGCCATAAACCCTGTGGTCCACATTCCGGTGTCGGCATGATATATAACAAAGGAGGTCAGTTGTAGTGTTCCACTAAGATCGGATTGTGCCCTTGTTGCGTGTTTTTTGTGGATTGACGAGTTAGTGGTGTTCCAGGAGACATTAATCGCTGTCACCCCTTTTGTTAAAGCTGCGTGGGGGAATGTATTCGGAAGATCAGCCCACTCGAATGTGGACCCGCCCCTGTTCAGTATTGTTCGTGTACTGGCAGGGCGGTCCTGTTCCGAAAAACATAAGGCACTGTCTGCCCTTTCGTTTAATCCGCGGTATAGGGAAAACACCAGGAAAAAATAGCCATCAGATAAGCCGCCCCCGTGGATAAGCCGCAGAGCGTCCGCGAAAAAAAAATCGCGCATAAGCCGCGGCTAATACGCGTGAAAATACAGTAATCAGCACCCTCCAGTGAGTCGTCACACTAATTGGTGAGCATCTAACTCGTGTTCAAGCCAACTGTATCTTGACAGCAACCTGTGTCCATAGAAAAAGAAAAAAAATAGATAGAGATACAGTGGAGAGAAGGAGTTTAGTTGAAGATCAATGACGTCATCTTGAAGAAAGTGGTCCGTAATGGCTGCTGACCATCGCTGGACAGAGAACAGAGGCAAGTGACTATCTAGTTACAAAGCATCATACCAGGTGGCGCCATCGTCCTTGTGACCACCAGTTCTGGACATCCTGTGACGTCAGCTGTAGCATCTTCATGGCTTGTCTGGGCAGTGTAGGATAGCTCTAGATATGCAAGAAAAAACACTCATAATGCAGGGGAATGCAAACTGCTGTGAAAGCAAGAGTAAATGCGCTAACCATCAATAGCTAACAACAAAAGGAATCAGACACAGAACGAAAACAGCCCACCACAACAGCAGTCACAGGGAGCAAAGAACGATGCGACTGCTCTAGTCCGTCCGACAGCCAGGCACAGAACTGACTCAGAATTTTTTTGAGAAAGATAAAAAATGGCGGGGATGCCCTTACAGGTACAACAGCAACCGGTGCCCGACATGCACGGGCATGAAAATCACAACCAAAGCGGGGACAAAGTTATCACGTGCAAAAGAATTAGTTACACAACAAATCAGCCCACCACAACAGCAGTCATCAGGAGTGCAGAACAATACATCCATTCCATCTGACAGCCAGGTGCAGAACCGAATCGTAATGCTTTTTCCTGCTTTATAAAGCCATGCATCTGTCCCTCTTGCAGTTACTTTTCGGACTAATTTAATCGCAAGATTATTAAGAATCGTTTTACCACTATTCCCATTCAAACCAAGGGTGCGGCAGCACTAGCGTCACCGTCAAGACAAGAATGATCAGCATGAATCTTTCTCGTCCAAAAAAAATACAAAGCTAGATGCGTCAACAAAGGAAAGCATGCAGGTCGGGGCATGTCAGGACATTGGTCAATGAGCGCTGTTACCCGAGTAAAAATCGCATGACTGCTGGGCAATAGGGGAAAGCAAACACAGAGAAACACTTAAGAGAGTGTAAAGACAGTAAATGGAGTATTTCCACGTACACTCCATTCCCTCATTTTAAATTCGCTCGAATTTAATTGTCACACACCATTCGCCAGTGACGAGCCACGTCTGTACCATGTCAGAGGCAAACTGAATTCCTCTGAAGCTATGCTTTTGGCACTAAATGGCAACACATTTGCTTGGAACAGAATTAACTCATCCACACCTGCGAATGTCCAAGAGAGAAGTGAATCCTTGCACCCTCTGCAGGCCTTGCTCATTAGTTGGGACGTCATCCTATTGTCTCAGGGTTACACTGTTTTTTTCCACTGACACTCAACCCAACTGCCCTGGACGAGGTCCGCCTGAAAAAATAGAGTCGTGGTGTGACGTCATCACCCAGACATGCAGCTGCATGGTTCAAAGATGCGTACGTTCTAGACAGGGGACCTGTTATTTATTGAATCACCATTCCAAGATTATTTCTTTTATTCTGCTTTATTCTATATTATTTTTATTCCTTTATTCTACTATAATGATTCCATAGGAAACAGAAAAACTACTGCAGAGAAACACCATGCATGAAAACTGATCCTAGGAAATTCAGCATTTCAATACCAAGCTCGAACTAAATAACTTACAAATACAGGAAAGAACAAAATATCCTATTAAGTAGCACCATCAATGGCTAAATGCGACAAGCTCAGCAAGACATCTCCGTCTCATCTGAGAGCCAGGCAGATAACTGATAGCGTCCTCGATAAACTTGCTCCGGAACTGCCCCGAAACTACAGTGGTGCGTGGCGCTCTACACTGGCGGTGCCCTGGGCGGAGGCATTATCGAACATGAAACTGCACTGCACTGATGGATCTGATGGATACTAGCATGCGCTACCTAGAGATCTGTGCTCGTTGTGGCTCGTAGGCTGCGCGACCCGTAGCGAGAGGCACCTGGCGAGCGGCACCGATGGAATGCCATGCTGATGATGACTGTCTGCTGCTACTTGCACGGCTACATCTGACTTCTTGCCGCTTCCGCCTTCCTCCGTGCTTCCGGCAATCGCGATGCTTCTTGAGATTGCACTCTGGCGCTCGGCCGATTTTCTCGGTGTGAGTTCGGGGCAACTCAGTGCTGCACTGAACGGGTGCACTCCTTTAATCGAGGACGTTCGGTGCGCACCAGTGCAGTTTATCGAGGATGGCAAGCCGCACCAGGTCGTACCAGAAGAACAGAAATACATGCTGAAGGAAAGCATGACAGAACAGGTCTGGGCATGTCAGGATGTTGCTCAACAAGCACTGTCACACTAGGAAAAATTGCATGTTTGTCAGACAACAAGGGGGAAAACACACTTGAACACAGGGGAAAACCAGTATCCAACTGTGCTAAACACACACACTCCTCTTATTCAAAAACAATGCTCATTGTAAATCTGTCCAGGACAATCCACACCATCGACCAACCTCCCATTTTCGATGCCGCACTTTTTCTCCAGTAATGCTCAAAGAATTGCCATATAGCCACTGCAAGATGTCATCACAGCCTGTCTGAAGAAGGCAGGGGCAAAGACAAGCCCCCCTATTATTTATAGAATCGCAAGGTTATTTCCTTTGCCGTACTCTTAATAGTATTCACTCTTACATTAAAATTCAACAAAAAAGCACCATGCATGAATGCTGCTCTTACCTATTTTAACTCCAAAGCCTTATCATGGTACCCATGGGACTTTCAATCATCAGAATCACAACAGCAGTAAACTACCACTGCTCTTTAAAATAATAATTGTGAACCTGAAACACTCAACATCATCACCAGGCACATGTAATACATGGCCCACAACCTTTTCTATGGTCACATACTCGCTGTCTGAGGCTACACCTGGGAGCAAAAAGGTGCAAAAGCCTGGAGGCAAAGTTCAATTCGAGGATGACAGAGTACAAGACAGAACGCTTTTATGGGAAGTGATATATGATATGATTGCATTCCTACTATATTAATGCTTTTCATTCTTGCATTGCAGTTTGGAAAAAGTATCACAAAAACTTTGTTCACTACTCTCAACTATAATTTTAGGAGCCTTGAAATTTTACTTTTTATGGAAACTATAATTGCGCTGTTACTTGGACTATTATCAATCAAGCGCTTTAAGTTTTCCTCTCTTGCCATTTCAGCCTACCGTGTCCTGTCATGCAGTGAAGCAGACTCGCATCCAAAAAACAATTAATTTACATTCAGGGTAGCATGCTTCATAGGAATTTCTACCCTGAGCTCAGATGCAAACATTTCTGCACAAATACCTAACTGCAAACGGGGCTGGGCAGGAATACTCAAAATTTGTATTATAATACAAATACATAATACTTGCTAAAAAATTGTATTATAATACTAATACATAATATATTTTATTTTCAAGTATTATAATACATAATACTATTACTTCCCTGTATTACTCAAGTAATAATAGTAATACTTTTGTGCCGTGGCAGACAGTTATTAGAAAAGGAATCCCAGAGATATTTCTGAAGCCTCCAGTCTGGTCAATGCATGTTTATTTCAGTTGATCGCACCTAAGAAGAAACATCTTTTCAAATATGCCATCTTCTAACGATCGTCTGTTTGGTCTGAGTAGCAGGTTCGCAAACGAAAACAATCGTTCAACCGGCGCGGGCGAACATAAATTAGTGTTGAACTTTAAGAAAACACTCAACTGATTGGTATAGTCGTCAAACATGGACAAGTCTACCTGCTTGTCATCGAGGTACCTGAAGACTTCCAACTTCGCACAGCACAGTGCACAGCTCTCAGGGCATTCTCTCGCGGGACTCAGGTGTGTGTGTCTATAATCCCCTTTTTTTGCCTTACTTTCTGACGCACCTAGAGTGACTCTAGACGCACCGACCCTGGCTCCATTCTATGATATGACCACCTAAGGGCTCCGGGTTGTTCACCCAGAGTGGAGAAGTTTCTCAGAAATTTGAGTCAGCCAGCTCCTGTAATCGTCCCTTTGTTGCATGTTGAAGTGTGGTCCTCTGGTGGCAGAACTAGGTCGTGTTCGTAGGACTGGAATGGTACCGAAAGCATACACATGTAAGACCCATTACCTCAGGCAGGACATGTCATAAGTATTACGAGTTTTGCAGTAATACAATGCAAGTAATACTCGAATTTTTTGTATTATAATACGTAATACAAATACTCTAAAGTATTACAGTAACGGTATTATAATACAATGTATTTGTAATACTGCCCAGCCCTGACTGCAAACAGCTTACTTCTTGAACATACTGAGCTCCTAACAACATCTAACAAACAAACAAACACCTGCTTCTCATGAATTCAGCTTTACAAAGTTGCTTTCTTGTGCATAAAAGTAGAGAAATAAGAAAAGAGCAGTGAAAAATGACAGGCACGTTTGCTCGCATAGCTATAACAAAAAATGAAATAACGAGGCACACACTAATAAACTGAGACAAAGACACCCAGAGACGATAGATGTGAAAACAGCATGTCTATAGCCCTTATAGTTTTTTAATGAAAAATCTGTATCGGCTAAAAAAAGACACCCTATAGGGTGGGATGGGTAAATATGAACATCATTCGCTACACATTTTTGAACCAAACCAGTGACATGTGTTCAATATGACCCTTCACTAAATAGGTGAGCCGCTAATGACTCAAGCTAAGTTTGTCACTTGAGTAGTGTGTGTTTGCTAAATGTAATTAAACTTCAAAAGCCCACCCTTTGTTTTGTGTCGGAGGCGAGCAGTACTCCCGAACTTACGGGGGATCACATAGCAAGCAATGAATAGTGTCTGATTTTTCTTTGGAAGGGAATTCCAGTACCTTTTGGGTTTTTCGGCCGTTGTGTGCTCCCGGCTAGACTTCTTTTTCTTTCTTCGTTTTGTCTTCTAGATTTCTGTCCTTTTAAATCGCCGCGCTTATTTCCGTTATGGAAAGTACTACACTTTACGCAGCAGTTTGTCAATATGAATCACTGAAATCAGTGACACCAAACAGTTGTCAAGAGTACGTGTGGTTTCTGATGAAAACAAATAAGGTACAATAAAACGATGGTAGACTTTGTCCCTGCTGCGTCGTCACACCCTCCTACATCGGTCCTAGACGACCTGCTAGGGACAACCAAAAGAATATCGTAAGGACATGTGAGAGTCCCATTTTAACACTTGAGGGATACCCTGAGGATCGATTTCGCCCTCCTGCGGACGCCCTGCCTGTCCTGGTATGATAATCGCAGGATATTCCAGGTACGACAGTGTGTTCTTAGCCTTTCACTGCTTTTATGCAGAAGAAAGCTGCTTTGTAAAGCTGCATTCATGAGAAGAGGGTTGTTTGTCTATTTCTTTTTGTTAGTTGTTGTTCAGTGTTTACTCTGCTTGCCATTACCATTATAGGTATTTGTGAAGAAATGCTGGTATCTGAGCATGTAGTAGAAATTACTATAAGGCACGCGACGCTCAGTGTAAATTAAGTGTTTTGGATGTGAGTGTGCTTCACTGCATGACAGGACGTGGTAGGCTGAAATGACAAGAGAGAAAGACTTGCAGCGCCTGGCTGAGAGTAATCCAAGTAATAGCTCAATTATAATTTCCATATAAAGTAGAATTTTAAGCCACCTAAAATTATACTTGAGAGTAGTACAGGCTTTTGTGATAGTTTTTCTTAACCACAATGCAAGAATGAAAATCATTAATATAGTAGGAGTGCAATCATATTGTATATTTGTGCCCGTAAAGGGGTTGTGTGTTGTGCTCCATCCTACGCAAATGGAGCTTTGCCCCCAGGCTTTCGCGCCTTTTTGCTCGCAGGTGTCGCCCCAGACAGCGAGTACATGAGCATAGAAAGGTTGTGTGCCATGTATTACATAAGCCTGGTGATGATGTTGAATGTTCCAGGGTCACAATTATTATTTTAAAGAGCAATGGTAGTTTACTGCTGTTGTGATTCTGATGATTGAAAGTACGATGAATACCATGATAAGCCTTCGCAGTGAAAATCGGTAAGATCACATTTATGCACGGTGCGTTTTTGTTGAATTTGAATATAAGAGTGAATATCGTTAAAAGTATGACAAAGGAAATAAATTGTGCGATTCAATAAATAATAGGAGGATGTGTCTTTGCCACTGCCTTCTTCAGACAGGGTGTGATGATGCCATGCAGTGTTTCAGGTGTCTGTAGCAATGCATTGACCATTACCGAAGAAAAAGTGCAGCAACAAAAATGGGAGGTTGGTCGATGGTGTGCGTTGCCCTGGACGGATTTATGATGGGCATGGTTTTTGAATAAGAGGAGTATGTGTGTGTTTAGAACAGTTGGATGCTGGTTTTCCAATTGTTCAAGTGCTTTCTCTGTTCTTTCTTTACCTTGTTGTCTGAGAAACATGCGATTGTTCCTGGCATGACTGTGCTCGTTGACCACTATCTTGACATTCCCAGACCTGTTCTGTCATGCTTTCCTTCTGCATGTAGTTATGTTGTTGTTGTTTTCTCTTTTACAAGAAACATTCTTGTCTTGATGATGTCAATAGTACTGCCCTGAATGGGAGTAGTGCTGGAACCATTATTAATAATTTTGCGATTCAGTTAGTTCAGAGAGTACCCACAAGGGGACAGGTGCATGGCCTTATTCAGGAACAACAAACTATCATTATTCAGTTATCTGCCTTGCTCTCGGATGAGACGGACATATCTCGCTGAGCTTGTAGTGTTTAGCCATTGATGGTGTTACTTGTTAGGGTATTTTGTTCTTTCCTGTATTCATAGTCCCATTTAGTAAGACTTTGGGATTGAAATGCCTAATTCCTACGATCAGCTTTTATGCATGATGCTTTTCTGCAGTAGTTTTTTCTGTTTCCTATGCAATCATTATAGTAGAATAAAGGAAATAATCTTGGGATGGTGATTCAATAAACAACAGGTCCTCTGTATAAGGCGTTGGCATCCTTGAACCATGCAGCTGCATGCCTGGGTGGTGATGTCATGCCATGGCTCTATTATTTCAGGCGGACCTCGTCCAGAGGAGTTGGGTTGGGCATTAGTGGGAAAAAACAGTGCAGCCATGTGTCATTCGTCACTGGTGAATGGTGGATTTTGTGTCAAGTGGATTTACAATGAGACAATGCAATGTATTTGTCCGATGATGGTGAGTGTCTTTTTCACTCTGTTCAAGTGTTTTTCAGTGTTTGTTTTCCTCTGTTGCCCAGCAGTCGTGTGATTTTTCCTCATGTGACAGCGCTTGTTGGGCAATGTTCTGACATGCCCTGACATGCATGCTTTGCTTTGTTGATGCATCTAGCTCTGTATTTTTCTTTTTTCGATGACAAATATTCATGTTGATCATTCATGTCTTGATGATGACGCTAGTACTGCGCACGCTTGATTGCCCAAGAACACTCGCGATCCTCAGAACGTCCTCAAAGTGTCATTGCATCCTCGTCCGTGATGTGATATCCGGAGGAGATCCAGCGAGTGTCATCATGGAATCTTCCCGTGATAGTCATTTGTGTACGTCCTGCGGCCGTCAACCGAAGGACATATGTAGGGAAAGTAAGTTAGTGTAATACAGCGTTGTACATTTCAATGCCTGCACCCATTAAGTAGTGTTCTCGTTTGTTTGTCATAAAAATTCAACCGTACCAGCAGTGATCATGTATACGATACGAAAAAGAGAACAGAAAATACAACAATACAGGGGTACAAATACAAACTGAATTATATCAATGAATACTCCATGCACTGGGTTTAATGAGCAATGAGATATAGCTTGCTAGGTATTTCGTTGTGATCTTGTTGCCGTTAACATCTGAGCAAGGTCCCTGACGGGATGCTACACGGAGCACTTCCGTGGGAGATACAGAAAAGTGATGGCATATTACAGCAAAAAGAGAGTTGGTTTCTACTGTAAACGTCTGCTCACTTCTAAATGAGAGAAATGAAAGCAGATTCACTATAGCTGCATGCAGAAGAACATGATCCTATAGTGCTCCTGAGACTATCCCATTTTTGTCCCCAGATGTTGTCTCTCGGATCATCTCTGGAGTCTCATTCTAACACTTTTCTAA
This sequence comes from Ornithodoros turicata, assembly GCF_037126465.1. NCBI lineage: Eukaryota > Metazoa > Arthropoda > Arachnida > Ixodida > Argasidae > Ornithodoros > Ornithodoros turicata. Next base: position 8,643,792 of record NC_088210.1, read on the forward strand.
CAAATTGATGATCCTTTGGGGATATTTCCTGGATGTCATTTCTGTCCCACAGTGACATCCTCAGGATGAGTGAGGGATATTAACGTGTTCTTGATGTTTGAATGGGAATAGGGCTAGAACGATTCTTAATAATTTTGTGATTAAATTAGTTCAGAAAGTAACTGCAAGAGGGACAGATGCATGACTTTATAGAGGAGAATAAAGCATTAGGATTCAGTTCTGCGCCTGGCTGACGTAGTGTAAGGACGTGCAGTCAGCCGCTCCACCGTCCCCTGACTGCTGTTGTGCTGGGCTGTTTTGCTTCTGTGCCTGATTCTTTTCGTCTATAGCTATTGATGATTAGCATATTTACTCTTGCTTTCACAGCAGTTCGTATTCTCTGTATTATGAGTGTTTTTCTCCTTGCATGTCCAGAGCTTTCCTAACCTGTCTAAACATGCCACGATGATGTCACAGTTGAGCTCACAGGATGTCCAGAACTGGCTGTCACAAGCAGGCCGATCGCATCAGGCGTGAAGCTTTGCAACCTGCCTCTGTGCTCTGTCGCCCAGCGATGGTCAGCGGCCGTTCCGGACCACTTTCTCCAAGTCAACGTCATCGATCTTCAACTAAACTCCTTCTCTCCACTCTATTTCTATCTATTTTTTATGAACACTTGTTTCCCTCAACAGACAGGGTGGTCTGAACACGAGTTAGATGCTCCCTAGTTAGTGTGATGATGACTCACTGGGTGATGCTGATTACTGTGGGGATCCTAATTAGCTCTAATTGCTAATTAAACGTGTCAAGAGGCCTTGTAGTGTTGTGGGCTACGAGTGTTCATCCCATACTACTAGTACCGTATTACGTGCGAGATGATGGTGGTGCTGTGAAATGCGAGGTCTTTGAAAGAGCGTGGAGCATCACCGCCTTGGGAGTCCTCAAAGGAGAGGGCACTGTACCTTCAGTGATGGCTTCGGGAGTGATTCGATCGTCGGCGAAAAATTGGGAATGGTGAAGTGCAGAAATACGATGAACATGGTGTTCTTTGTTCTGGTCACCAAACGTAGAGTGTATGTCCCACAAGACGGGTCCTAACCGCGGCAGTGATTTCAGCACAGTCCATTCTGAGCGTTCCTGGATGTCGGTCAGGACTCGTGTGGAGTAACTACATCTCTACATTTGGTGACCCCCCCCCCCCAAAAAAAAACAAAAAAACTGCAGGTGTGATAACCCTACAAATCACGCTGCGGTCACAAAATATAAAGGAGATGTTGTTCCTCTACACGAGACCTGACTGGCAGTGATGGAATATCGTAGATGTTCGTGGCCAGGAAGCTGCAGCGGCGCACGGCAGCGGGGGCCCGCCATCGTCCTCCGCGGGCCGCAACAGCCTTTCCTGCCCCACGGTAAGGTCGAGATTGCAGGTACTTTGAAAAGCTCATAATTTCAGTACTAATGAAGAATACGGCCTAGGCAGAGGCCATGAACTGCGGGAACTTTCGCGATCGTAAGCATGGCCTCCTCCTCCCCCATATATATAATTTATTATGGTCTCCTCAGATTTGCACGACCTGCGTGGGTCGGATCGTGGCAGGTAGGATTCCGAGCCCCCCCCCCCCCCCCCCCTCCCCAACCCCTACAGCCGCGGCTGCGCCACCGTCATGCAGTGACACAATATATTTAAAGTACAGTAGCTTGAGTATAAAGTACTAAAAATGCATTTGCCAACAAACAACACGAGTTTATTTTATTCACACCCCATTACAAAGAGCACACGTGAATCCTGGACGCCTCTCAGAAGTATCTAGTAGCACTTACCCCAGTATGCTGCAAGACAAAACAAAAAATATACAAAATTCAGGAAAGCTATATAAAGCTGGCTACATGCTACATGCTGGCTCATCTCGCTACATGAATATAGGACATGACATGAGCATTATACAACTGAGGATTATACCAGATTTGGAAAACTTTTGGGGAACAGTACTTTGAAGTTGTAGGTGAGAACAGAACAAAAGCTAGCTGCAATCACCTGCAAGATCATTACAGGATAGACCGAGCCCAAGATGAGCTCAAGACAAAAAAAGAAAGAAAGGAAAGCTTCATCGTCCACCAGAAAGACGACCTACAAGTATTACCAGTGATGTGAGGATATACAAACTATCTTTGCTTTGTAATTAATGAATTCCTGCATTAAAGAAAAATAATTCGATTTTAATTACAAGGATTACGGCCAGAATATGAATGAGAAAGTCCTGGCGGCCGATACAACGACACGAAACTCGGCGATTGGAACTATGGACCTCTGATGACTATTTTTTTCTTTTTTTTTTTCATTTTTTTCCTTTTCTGCTGTTTTGATTTCGTCCGACTTCGTTGTTATGCTACGAATCTTAAGCGGTTTCAAAATGCCAAGCCAGCTGTCAGAGCTACTGCCGGCTGTTATTATTATTTATTTACGTCAAGGGCCCATCAGAGATAAACATGTTCTTGCCATACCAAAGATCAATCACACTTTGCACAGAATGTGAAGGCCTTTAAATAATAAACAACTTCCTGGAAACAGTTCAGCACCCCTTGGCTTCCAAAGACTATTTGCAATATTGGTAGTCTTTGGAACAAAGGATTAAAAAGTTACAATCAATGAGTTTCGTGTCACTGTGTCGATCGCTTCCCCATTCACATTTCGCCTCTAATCCTTATAATTACGGGTAGGGTAAGGTGGGGCTATACTTGAAGACGGGGGCAAGTTGAGGACTGTTCGGGTTTTTTTGCGTGGCATTTTCTCAATAATACCGTAATTTCACACGTATTAGCCGCGGCTTATGCGTGATTTTTTTTTCTCACGGGCGCTCTGCGGCTTATCCACCGGTGCGGCTTATCTGATGACTATTTTTTCCTGGTATTTTTCCCATATGCCGGTTTTAACGAAAGGGCCGACAGTGTCTCTGGAACAGCACTGCCCTGCCGATGCACGAACAGTGCGTAACAGGGACGGGTCCACATTCGAGTAGACTGGTCTTCCTGGTGCATTCCCCCAAGCAGCTTTAACGAAAGTGGTGACGTCACGTCTTCTGGAAGACCACTGACCCATCAATCCATGAAAAACTCCCAACAAGGGCACAATCCGATCTTGGTAGAACTCTAGAGCTGACCTCCTTTGCTGTACACTATGCCGACCCTGTAGTATGGACCACAAGGTTTATGGCCTTCTCTATGGTCTCCTTTGTCTCACAAATCAGTCGTCTCGTATTGCCCGCGGCTTATCTGCGAGTGCGGCTTATACACGTGAAATTTCGTTTCGCGTCTATGACACCAGGATGATCACAGTCGTTGTCTGATCTCTGAAGTAACGTGTTGACGTTCCACACGTGACTTTTTAGAAAGACGTCAGACGTATGATGTTGTCTCACTGCCCTGTGTTTCCGTGTGCATTACTCGTGGCTGACCGTTTCGGGTGGCCTAAACAAAAGGCAAAATTTAAACCCGTTATTGTCCTCAACATATCCGTAGGGTGCGGGAAGTTTATGGAAATGTGTAGCCTGTCGTTTTTGCTCGTACGAAATAAATATGTTGTGTAGCGGAACAGTAATTTGTGGACCATTTCTCAAAGGTACGGGGATTCAGTTAACGAATTATGGTACAATTCTGGCGATTATTCTGACTGCGCTTAACAAAATATTTCAAATGTATTCAGCATAGACTACCTTACCCTGATCCTCAATTTGATTTCCTTTATTTAAGTTTACTCGCTTTGCTTATTGACTTTAATTACATATAATTACCTCCGGTATCCTGCTAAAACCTTCGGTAATCTTTAATTTCTTTTTATGTCTTTTTTCTGAATTACATATATCTCACATTCATCGCTTTAAACTCAGCTTTTTTTCTTTAATGGAACTGTAAAGTGAATTTCAACCAAGGGTAACCTATAATTCTATGAAAGCCCAGGCAGAATACATCTCAGTTACGAAATACTGCTTTGAGAATCCTTTTTTGGTTATTTGAGTAATCGATTTTGAAGATTGCATTCGAGCGCAAGGCTGAGTACTCCCTGCAACAACACTGGGTTGGCTCGTGTCGGCTATGGCTCGTCTCGCCTTTCTCATCCGCGTCCCGGTTTGCGGCGAAACCATAATGACCGATATGTTTGGGGTACGCGCCGTGTGATCGTGTGATGTCGAATTTACCAAACACGAATGCCCTCGAGCTTCGGATAGTTCTAGGAGTCACGCCGGCAAAACCTTTGTGCCTATACATAAGGGCACGCCGGAGACACAGCATGGCACAATGTCATACGCCGAATCGTCGAAGGGCAATGAATAAACCTCTACCCGAGAAACGTCATCATGATGTTGGTCACAGACCGAAACCGAAACAGATCGGAAGGGGAGACCCCGTTTCCACGAATGGCCACTTGTTCGCTGGCTCCTATCGAAAGGAAAGTAGAACCCAAGGTTACATCCCTTTCAGGGACCATCGTAATCCTCTCAAGACCGTGGTTTTCGGGCGCGACCTTGTTCGCCCCATAGCTTCGAGCGTAGTTCAACTCTACCAAACCGATGGCGCTGTCGAACACATTTGTATACAAACAGGGGATGTCTCTTGCCGTCATCGCGGTCAACTGGCCGCGTGGAAAACAGTCTTCATGCATAATGAAAAATATTGAGAGGCTCACAGAAACACGAAAATGTGGCATTGCTCCTTCGATTCAGGTGTCCTTGCAGTAAATGCGTGCCGATGTCGACGGCAGAGGAATGACTGTGTCGCCGCAAAGTGAGACGTTACTGAAGCAACGCAGCGGTTGCGTACAAGAAATCAATACTTTGAAATACTTTGCTTGGACGCTGAGGTGCTCCAGATGTCCTACTGCTACGTGAGAGGAAACGCCGACGACGCATAAACGATACGGCGGTTTCCTAGAAAACAGCCATCTTGCCTGACATCAAGCGGTCGCCATTATAGCGGTGTGGGGACAAACACTACAGTAGATACCTGGCATCGCTGCCGGGTGAAGTTCTGTTCAATTTCTACAGGAAATGAGTTTCTTGTAAACGGACCTCGTCAAACGCAGTTGACACCGTGGGAGGAGAGCAAACAGAAGGCGCTGGCAGTATTTTCGGATGCTGTTTTTTTTTCTCGATATTTTGAAGAATTGTCCCAGTACTTCTTGTGATTCTTAAAGGGACTATCGCATCCGTCCCGGTCGATTCCGAAACTGCTTTGCTGTTTCGGTGCTCCACGTTAATCACTGATAATAACGCCGAAAACCCGACGCGAATTGGCAGCGTTGTTCGTGCGCAGTTTGATATAAAACTTGGCAAGAGCAGACGAAGCATTCCGGGATTCCCTCTCTGGAAACGTCACACGGACGAGGCCAATCACTGAGCGCCCTTTGAAATGGAGAGACAGAGCAGCCGGAGGGACCTTGGTAGCCTTGGCAACCGACCGACAGGCAGGCGGGCGGGCGGGCGAGCGAGGCGGAATGCTAGGGGACGGCGTCTTCTCTGTTACCGGCTCGTGGAATGTTGTTTCTGGTTAGTGTCGAACGTGTTCGTACAGTCAGGAGCGTAACACCGTGTTTCACGTAACATGGTTACGTCTGCACCCACACTGGTAAGCGAAAGTCAGCGTATTTACCGACGACTTTTCACTTAGTATAGCGCGATGCGAACGCCAAGCAGACGATCTCGGAGACAATCCCCTGCGCTGCTCGCCCATTCGTGTACACGACTTACGTCATCATGGTGTTGGCTGCAGATGGAATGCGAACCTTTAAAACTCGTTTACCTAATATGTAAGCTGTCTTCGGAAGAAAAAATTGGCAAAGTTGACTCTGAAACGGTGACGAACATTATCCTATCGGAATCATACGTACGTTCCCGGATGCGATAGTCCCTTTAAAGTAGTGCTTGTTGATAATTAGTAGCCGATCACAGGTTCATCGTGTATTACTTTGGTACCACGTGATGGGAGTACTCCACTCATGACTTTTTCAGCTGTCGCGAGGCGCAACCTACCGTCCGATTTAATTTTTCTAATTAACACACTACCAGGGCGCACACAGAAACGGGGAAGAGTCTTTAAATTTCACTTTACAGTTCCTTTAATTGCCTTTAATTACTTTTACTCTTAATTGCCTTCGACTACTTCAATTTCAAATCATTTACCTCCATTTACATTTACACACCAGTGCCACCTTTACATGTCCACTTACACTGCTGCCTCAGTGAAGCTTCATCATCTCATACACGGACACACACAGCTTTTTTGCCATTTTGACATTCCTAATGTTAACGCATTAAAAGTGAATTACCAGGATGAAGTTGGTCATCTTCATCGCTTGAGAGATGGTGAGGTCGTATATTGGATTGCCTGTCACGTTTGCTTTCGGGTTATCCTTTTCCAGAAGGGGTCTTCCATCGTCATGCCCGATCTCGAGCTTAGTTTCGTATACCTTCATGATGAGGCGTACACCTTTTTTGTTCATGTTCTCGTTGAAGATGGTCACGTTGTTGTACTTGATCTCAATCCTGAAATGGAGGCGAACAAGTGTATTTTGAATGTGGGACAACGATATGTGCATAAGCCGCGGGGTCTGCGGTCTATCCTGATCTCATCATCAAAAACACCATGTGGACCATCATGGCAAAGTGCAGTATGATCATTCCTTTTCAAGTACGTGTATATAGCAGCGTTGCGGCGTACAATGGTTCAACGTCGCAGAATAACAGTGTGATGGAATGCACCTCGATTAGCTGCCTTGGACCCTCAATTCAGTGCAACAAGGACCAAACAACAACAACAACAAAATCATGACTACGGCCTGGATCAAATTCCTTTGTTGTCTTCACAGAATGGACCTAGCTATACTGACGGTCACTTCACCCCAGTCCCAGACATGGTCACTGACTGGCACTATGTAGCTGTTTAGCTTGGAAGTATTGCAGTTGAAAGCCCCACAGTGTCGTGACTATAGTTCTACCGAGGTTCCTCAGTTTGCAAGCTGTGAGACGGCGACTGCTACACGGATAGCGAACAGCCACTCGTTCTTTCTTCTACTACTCGCTTCTTTCCTCTTCTTTTTCCTTTTTTGTAAGGAACATCGAGCCAGACTTGTACAAAATACTGCGCAAAAGTATTTAAAATAAGATACTAAATACTCTACGGAAAAAGTATTTAAAATAGGGTACAAAATACTCAAAGCTGAAAGTAATTTGAGTAGAGTACTAAATACTCTAAGAAGTATTTAAGATACTCTTTAAAGTACTTTAGTATTAGCAGTAAGTGAAACGCGTATCCTGAACGTGGCCTTACAAATGAAAGGAATAAACTTCATGAGCCATGCATATCTTTCATTTGCAACCCCTTGGTGTCAAGTAATGTTTGGTGAACTTTGGTGAACTCAAGTAAACTTTGTTGATATATTCTGACCCAAAACTTCGTAATCCCTCCTGTATGTCGATTCGGGTCTTTCATCCTCTGGTACGTGTTTATTGCTTTGATGACCAAGGAAATAAATGCCGGGATTATCTTGCACCTAATCCCCTGGTGATTCACCTGGCAATATGAATAGGAACGGTTTTCTGACGAAGTTGGTTATTGACAAGCAAGGCCAGGATTGGGACCAGCCTATTGTACAAGAGGATAAATGATAGATTCGCAAACTCCCGAAAAAAGAAAAAGAAGAAAAAGGGGGTTAAATTCCAGTGAGCTGAAAATCTCGGCACGGCGGGAAGCGTGCTGGATATGGCTTGACGAGGAAGGAAAGTATTTTGAGTACTGAGTAGCAAATACCGAAAAAAGTATTTTAAATACATTAAAAATACTTGTCGCAAAAAGTATTGAGTAGAGTACCAAAATACCGGGAAAAGTATTTAAAATACTGTATTTTGAGTACGTACTCAAGATACGTACAAGTCTGCATCGAGCCGACTCGTGTGTGGCTGACCTATAGGGATGCAAGGTTTCCGGAAATTTTGAATCACTCGAAAAATCGCTTTCGTTGGGTTTAGCCGAAAAATTGAAGAAAGTGGAAACAAACGTGGCTGCAGCGTAATTTTTCCACTTAAATTGGAGTCGTAGCATTGCCGTCCAAACCATAGCATACAATGAGATAGAAGCTTTAGCAGTATTCATCCACTATGCATGAACGCAGAGCAGAACAATCCATGAGACTGCTGTCTACCCAGCGATAGGTGATCAGAACAACCCGTCCACTCCAACCAGCACAGGGGTGACACAAACCCGCCATTGTTGTAACTACACTCAAGAGGGTGCTTTCGGCAAAACTGCCATCTTGTCCTGGTCGCAAAGAAAACGTCATTTCGAGGTCATGTGACTTTGTTTACACGTCGTTCTTACCGAGATACTTCCGTCGGCATAAAGCCAAGAGATGAACGTATTTTGCCAGCGTAAATTACGCGGTGCTTCTTCCGCAGCATGGTAACCCATTTCTCCTTGGTACATCGCATCGGCTCAGTGAGTCTTAACGCGCGGTCGTAATCACATCTTTGGAAGCCGTCAACACTACGAGGCCACGTGTGCTAAACTGCGCGTTTTACAGCGAGATTATCAGATAAAAATAATTACCGTGATCGAAAGACATCCAAAACGTCGCGCTCAAACAACAACCGCATTGTTTACAAACATTTTGACCGCCGATCACAGGCGCCATCTTTAAGGTCATGAGTGCCTTGACGTTTGCTGTGACGTGCGAACAGGACCTGTCCAGGATGCACTGCGTTCTCCAGGTCGCCCAGCACCCCAGCACGCTTTCGTCTACGGTGCAATCACGGAGGAGAAGTAAGGAGATCGAACTCTGCCGCGCCGCCGTTGAAAAAGTGTGGTCCCGATTCCTGGAGTCTAATTGTGGCCGCGGCGCGGCGCTCGCGCTCCGTCAGGTACTTGCTCCTCTGAAATGACGTGCTTGTGATGCGCTGTGTCAGACTTACTAGTGCGTCCAGTGCAAGCAGGAAAAAATATTTTGATAAAGAAACACGATTGTCGTGTATCAAGGAACGATCTCTCTTTGCATTTTTCGCCTGGAGTTGTTGTTGGTGCAACGCGGGAGGCTCTCATTTTACAATGGGGGGGAGCCGCCGTCAAGGGGGATCCGCGTTTGCTCGAGGCTTGAATGTCTAAATAAGCGTAGTGCTCTCGCTGTTAAGAAGCTGTTAAGAATCGCGGAAATACGTTTTGTTTTATTTGAGATCAAAAGACATCCGAAGGAGCACAAAGGTTGTTGTTTGACATCGTACAGGATGGTAAGTTGCATGACTGGCAAGGCACGACTGCGAGATCTACATTGTTAATGGTGTGCACTGATTATTATTACTTCCCACGAACATCTCGCAGCGTGAGGAAATGGTGCAGTTGAGCACATTTAGATTCCAGCTGTTGCACGACAGCGCATTTCTACCACACGCTTCGCGTGCGCAACGCTTTGGGAAGCGGGAGCTTTTTGTCGTAATTGTGAAGCATCCGCTAGGGTACAAAGGATAGCGTTACATTTCACATGACACCATACACGAATTTGATACCAAGGTGCCAGAACGCACTTGCTGTCACAGGTTTGCAAACGCGGTAGAGGACTGTGTACACGTACTGAGTCCGTACAGTTTAAGGAAGAGATTCCCCAAGACGATTTTCATCTTGGTGTCCGGTTGGGGTGTGAAGCCCATATCTACTGGATTTGGGGCTTTTTTAGCTTGGGTAGAATACCTGGTGTAAACGTTTTGAGCAGCATGCTTGTGCTGAAGTAAATTGAAACTCCTAGGCATGATGGAACTGAACATCAAACTCAGTGTTACTCAAGATGTCAGTGTTGGACAACACACATTACAGACTTTCTTTTCTGTTCCCAAAACCGTAGCATAGCGTGTCACTAAACGTCGCCATACACCAAGTTTTCTTAATTGCTTTACACGTACGCAGATAAACCTTTCCCAGTCCCAGCATATGCGGCGACACCCACATAGAAATTCTACATATTCCGACCCCTCTCCTGCCACATGGTCTGTGTTATCGTTCAGTACAGAAATGGAACATTTCAACGGACAGCAGTGTGGGACCAACATGGCCGCAGCCAATACGGCAGTTTCCTGGAGAGCAGCCATCTTGCATGACATCAAGCGGACGCCATTAGAGCAGTCTGGGGACATCGTGGCCGCGCCAAGTGATATGGACCGCAACCAATACGGCAGTTTTCTAGAGGCGAAAATACTCCAAAAGCCGGGAGATGACATAACGAAAGAGAGAGAGGACTCCGACTTAACGTCGTATGACAGGCCCGTAGTATGACAGGCGAAACGTCTGCTTAAAGTTGTTATTTGTTACGTTAAGTCGGAGTTTCCTAGAGAGCAGCCATCTTGCCTGACAACAAGCTGACGCCATTGCAGCAGTGTGAGGACATAATGACCGCGCCCAGTGATATGTGCCGCAGCCAATACGGCAGTTTCCTAGAGAGCAGCCATCTTGTCTGACATTAATCTGAAGCCATTACAGCAGTCTGGAGACATCATGACCGCGACCAGTGCCATGTGCCGCAGTCAATACGGCAGTTTCCTAGAGAGCGGCCATCTTGCCTTACATCAAGCGGACGCCATTACAGCAGTCTGGGGACATCATGACCGCTCCAAGTGATGTGCAACGCAACCAATACTGCAGTTTCCTGGAGAACAACCATCTTGCGTTACATCACGCGGTCGCCATTGCAGCAGTGTGGGGACATCGTGGCCGCGCCTAGTGATATGCAACGCAACCAATTCGGCAGTTTCCTAGAGAACAGCCATCATCGTACTTCCACGGCTAAACTGACAGCGTATAAAACTTTAATACATCTATTTTTAGAATATGCTCTGTGGGACCCATCTGCTCAAGTCTTAGCTGATCGAAGAAAACCTTGGGTTTTGTATATAGTTCGTACGGGAGGCTTTCACCTCACCGTATGAAGCATCAGACCCACAGAAGGGTGGCGTCTTCACTTTTTTTTTTTTTTTTCATAGTACTATGCGTGGTGAAAGCGGTCTTAAGTTGGACGACTGTCTTACACTCGATGAGGGCAGACTTGTACGTATCTTGAGTACGTACTCAAAATACAGTATTTTAAATACTTTTTCCGGTATTTTGGTACTCTACCCAATACTTTTTGCGACAAGTATTTTTAATGTATTTAAAATACTATTTTCGATATTTTCTACTCAGTACTCAAAATACTTTCCTTCCTCGTCAAGCTACATCCAGCACACTTCCCGCCGTGCTAAGATTTCCAGCTCAGTAGAATTTAACCCCCTTTTTTCTTTCTTTTTTCGGGAATTCGCGAATCTGTCATTTAAACTCTTGTACAATAGGCTGGTCCCACGCTTAGCCTTTCTTGTCAATAGCCAACTTCGCCAGAAAACCGTTCCTATTCATATTGTCAGGCGAATCACCAGGGGATTAGGTACAAGACAATCCCGGCATTTATTTCCTCGGTCACCAAAGCAATAAACACGTCCCAGAGGTTGAAAGACCCGAACGGACATACAGGGAGGGATTACGAAGTTTTGGGTCAGAACATATCAACAAGGTTTACTTGGGTTCACCAAAGTTCACCAAACATTACTTGAGACCAAGACGTTGCAAATGAAAGATATGCTTAAGTATGACGGATGAAGTTTATTCCTTCCATTTGTAAGGCCACGTTCAGAAGACGCATTTCACTTACTGCTAATACTAAAGTACTTTAAAGAGTATCTTAAATACTTCTTAGAGTATTTAGTACTCTACTCAAATTACTTTCAGTTTTGAGTATTTCGTACTGTATTTTAAATACTTTTTAGGGAGAGCATTTAGTATCTTATTTTAAATACTTTTGTGCAGTATTTTGTACAAGTCTGGATGAGGGTCATACCACCAGGCGAAAGCACATTAACCTCGTAAGTGAGTTTCGTTGCAGAAAGCAGTTGTTGAGTTCTGCTTTTTTTTTTCTTTTTTTTTCCTCCTCGCGAATAGAACAAGTTACCACCACGCTTGACGACCATTCCTAGCTCGAACAACTAAGCATGTTAAAATAGGCGACCACCTGTTGCCTTGTACTTTTTCGTTATGTTAGGATGCTTGTAAGCCACATGGATGCTATGTGTCTGTGTTATTCCTTCTGCTCTCTCTCTCTCTCTCTCTCTCTCTCTCTCTCTCGTGGCCCTCAACTGATGACCGGTAGTATTCTCCAAATAAGAAATTTTTCGCTCCTTTTCGCTTATGGGAGCTGCGCTGTAAGCGCTCCAAACGAAGCTTTTGTAATAACTAGGTTACGGTGCATACGCCAGCAATGGAATTAGCAGTCACTTAGGATGAAGAGGGTAAAATAGTACACAGTCCAGCTTGATGAAACGTCGTCAAGAAAAATAATAACGAAAGAATGAAGCACGAAGTCGGAGTAACTATTTAATGCGTGAGCTTTCGGGCAGAGTCTGCCCTTCTTCAGATAAAAGAAGTCAGTCAAAACATTGCTTATATAAGGAGTAGGATCGGTGAGAGAAAGAATCAAAGAACAAGAGAGAAGCAACGCAAAGATTGTAGTTTTAGAATCCGGCTTCACTAACGATTATAAGCGTACGAATAGAGAATCGTTTTTAATTGCAAGGTTTCACAGTCTGGTTCCCCATGGTATAAATGTACATAGCGGCCCGCTTTGCCACCTGATGAAAAGGGAACATTGATATTTCGCCACCTGTTCCAACAATCAACAATGCTGTGGTAAATGCTTGTCATTTGGTTAATTAATTTGATTTTGTGACTGATTGATTAATTCACAATAATGATTTATGCTTCCCCTATACATTGATATTTCGCCACCTGTTCCAACAATCAACAATGCTGTGGTAAATGCTTGTCATTTGGTTAATTAATTTGATTTTGTGACTGATTGATTAATTCACAATAATGATTTATGCTTCCCCTATACATTGATATTTCGCCACCTGTTCCAACAATCAACAATGCTGTGGTAAATGCTTGTCATTTGGTTAATTAATTTGATTTTGTGACTGATTGATTAATTCACAATAATGATTTATGCTTCCCCTATACATTGATATTTCGCCACCTGTTCCAACAATCAACAATGCTGTGGTAAATGCTTGTCATTTGGTTAATTAATTTGATTTTGTGACTGATTGATTAATTCACAATAATGATTTATGCTTCCCCTATACCCTAGACTCTTAAAAATGAACTTCACCGCATAGCACGGTCCTAGCCAACCATCATCTCAAATGATATCGTTATCTGCCCTGATTTGTCGAAAACGGGAGGCGTACGCCTTTTTTTGTGACACTTATGCTGTTCATAATTGTCACAAAAAGGCGTACGCCTCCCGTTTTCGACAAATCAGGGCAGATAACAATATCATTTCAGATGATGGTTGGCTAGGAGAGTGCTATGCGGTGAAGTTCATTTTTAAGAGTGTAGGATTGTATAGTTTTATTTTAAAAATGCCCAATCCCTACCCTCATTATTTTGATGTATATGCATTGTTTTTACAACATGTCACTGTCCAACTTTTGAATGCACAAGTAATTTTTTCGCGGAATTCACATTAGCTGTAAGCAACTTATATTTAACCGGTTTCTTCTTTTCAACGGCCAAGCGCGGCCGGCAGAAATTCAAACGAAAATAGTGGTGTACGTTGCTTCCAACGGTCTTGGCGTCAGATATCTATCAAATGTATAGCCTTCTGCTTTATTTCATCCTTGCGTTGCCCCCCCTTCTCTCTTGTCCTTTGATTCTTTCTCTCACCAATCCCACTCCTTATATAAGCAATGTTTTAACTGCTTCTTTTGTCTGAAGAAGGGCAGACTCTGCCCGAAAGCTCAGGTATTAAATAGTTACTCTGACTTCGTGCTTCATCCTTTCGCAATCATCTTGACGACAGTCAATTGGAGTAAAATTACGGATTTTTTCGAGTAGAGTACCGCCCTTTAGGCGCACGCCGTCGTACAAGCAAAGTCCTTTCCACCGGAGACAAAAGAAAAAAAAAGAAAAAGAACAAATAAAGGAAAAAGAAAAAATACTCGCAGCAAGATTGAGTAAATTCAGCATCCCCCTCCGATACGGGCTTCTTCAACCTGCTGATGTGTTGATGTTTAAGATCAGACGTAAGTGATCAGAAAAACACGACTGTAACATTGAACGACGACGGCATCATTCATATTGATCTGTGCATTACTTTCCTCGTTAAAAAATACACGTAGAAAATTAAAGCAAAATAAAAAGCGACCTAAAAGATTACGTTTGCCATGCTAATGACTCGAAGCTTTGGAAGACTAAATTGCAAGCTCATTTTGTTGTATCTCTCTTGGTCGAACCACATTAAAAGTTTGTGACGGGACTATATATTACTTCATTGTGTTTAATTGCAAACAGCTGGTCGAATGAATTCTTCTTTTAGGCAGTCCAGTGGAGTGAACTGAAGTAAATGAATTAGTTGACAAAACTGAACTGACTTGCTCATCACTAGTTGACACTTACACTCCAGAGGCGTCCCCTTCCCAGATGACGTAACCACCGGGAGAGAGGGTTGAGGTGGGCTTCGACATTGCCGCTTGCTTGAGAGAAAGAGAAAAATGCCCAAATGAATTAAAGAATCCATATTTTAAACAGCATCTAAGGACGACAGCAGATATAGTATCCCATACATCATCTGTCAAACATTTTAGGTTAACCTTCAATTCGTCGAAGAATCCAAATATTCGGAAAAGGGACGATGGGAAAGAGGGAGGAGGAAGTCGCTCGTCCCAGCACGCAAAAGGTGCATTCTTTTTACTTGCTCCCTCAGTCCCCGGCGCAGCACCCCTGCATTCTTTTCACAAAGTGCAAGCTGCTCTTTTGCACTTTCGCATTCTTTTCATGCAGAGCGTGCAGAGCCGTTTATAGGGAGAGTTTAGCCATTACACGGTCGTGTATTCGCTGCGAGATCGACCTATAGGGGACGACACTGTCACCATTCTAGTGTGGATAACACGTGGGCCGGTGTTCGGATTCGATGGTTCTTTTCCGTAATTCCTGTGTCTATTCACTTGTGCCGCGATGGTACGATACTATTCGGTTCCACCTACCGCACTTAACGCTGAATAAACGTGTAAAAGCAGACGACGCGTCCACACTGCGATAGTTCTCCGTTCTCCGCAGCGCGCCGCCACCGTTCGATATCAGAGAACGCATTTCTTGCACGACGCCGCCCGTCTCAGAGATGCGTTCCTCCATCCGATTGAAACTTTGCTCATAGGTGGTTCTGCATGTTTGCTTTACAGCGTGTGAGAAATATCCGGATTGGTATCGTGCGCTGAAGAGAGGGAGAGGGGGGGGGGGGTAAAAATCGGTTACTTCATCCTGGAATGTAAGGAACCGCCGAAAAGGCGCTATTTTCTGCATTCCCTTTTCTTCTGATCTGCGCAGCAGTGTTTCGTAGGCTTATTCTATCAATGTAAGTTCGCTTGGTATTTCTTTATTTACTGATTTACAGGGTTCATCGAGATAAACTTCGGGGTTTGCAACGAGGATGAAACAAATTAGAACAGCGTCGGAATGCTAAAGTACACATTAGAAGACGTATTATGCCCCAAAGTTTTATGTCGATAATGCCGCTTGGTCTGTTTTCCGCGGGTAAATCGTGAAAATTCGATAATCGCCGCTGCCTAAACGGCTATACCTGTGTTTCAGCTTCTTTCCGTGAGATGGCGAAACGCTCGAACGCGGTGCTGTCCTACTTGAAAGATGAAAGTCACTGAAAAGGTTAGCCAGCTGTAGGGATCGAACCCACATCTTCTGGATTGCCGGTCCAGGGCTCTACCAATTGAGCTAAGCTAACACGCCTCTCCAGCGACTTTCGGGGTGCGTCATCTGAAGGGACGACAAACCAGCCACTCACTCTCACTCACCCTCCTTTCACTCTTACATTTTTGCTCACTCATACACACATTCATACGACGGAAATCGACGCAAGCGGCACCTGTTGAACAAGAGATAAACTGATGTTCTGAGGCTGGAACAACTCAACTTTATCTCCTGCTGTCCTACTTGTTCAGATTTCGATGTCGTCTACAACGCCGCCGCGTTCGACCATTTCGCCATCTGACGGAAAGGAGCTGAAACACAGGTATAGCCGACTAGGTAGCGGCGGTAATAGCCGCGGCTAATACGCGTGAAATTACGGTACACTCTAAGAAAAAAGGGTTTGTCCTTACACCTTTTTTGGAAGTAAACACTCGTCACATATACAACTCCCTTTTGGGGTGTACGGATAACACCCCTAAAATGGCATGCCATTACCTTACCTGCTTGGGACGCAGTCTCTTTGTGCACATTCTGGCACACATGCTTTTCACTGCTATTTCTTGTGCCATTTTTTAGTGTAGTGGACGGTATACTTATAACTATTTGTTATAAGATAAGATAAGATACTACTCATGTTGTACCAAAAACTAGTGAAAAATGGTCTGTATTTTTCTGTATCTTGGTTGCATTTCTGTATGTTCGAAATACCAGTGTCCCCTTTCGATTCTCCCACTAAAGATTCTAGATACACCAAGCTCGACTTTTAGCGGTTACTGTGTTGTGCAAGACTTTAGTTAACTTTAGTTAGTTTAGAAATCAATTTCGTATGTAATGTATATAAGTTACACAAAAGTCTATTCATTTGCATCCACTAAATGAAAAGTAAAGAATGCTGTCACAATACTGGGAGTGATATCCCATGATCTCATATTGTGGGCGTAAGTGAAGGCTGGTCTGTGCTGTGTGTACGCTACAACAGGGCAGTTAAGGGGAGTATCGGAACTCCCAAGCGATGACTCGGGGTGTACTGTGCGAGAGAAGAGAGTAAAAGGCTGCTTTTACTCCCCACATACACCCCTTTTTTCTTAGAGTGAGCTTTTAATTGAAAACCTTACGTGGTTGAATATCTTCTCGGACGTCGGACAGGTCAAGTGTACTTCCAGCAAATATGGGCACTCTGCAGGATCTGAAGTTGTGTCCTCCATGGTAAGCTTCCTCATTGAGGTGACTTTCACTTTTCCGTGATGGATTTTTGGTTTGTCGTCAACATAAACCTGCGAAGCCAAGGAATTCCGAATGAGCGCAGTCTTAACGAGTTCCGTTCTAGCGATTTTTAGGGCATCGTACGCTATCGTCTTTGCGTCTGTCAGGAACAACGTTAGTTGTTCAGTGCGTACAAAAGACCTTCGCGCTGTTCGCAGAACCACAACGCTATCCCTTGCGCACGCAACGACGATAGCCCGTATTCAGACACGTGCAAGATACTTGATGTACAAGATACTTTCTTGAATGCAAAAATTCACCAGTCACTCGTGAATGCGGCAAGTCGCCCTATGTGACGTGATTCACCTAAACTCCGTGTACTACGCGAGCCGCCCTGTGTGATAGGAGTCATCTAAACACAAGTCCCAGAAAGATGACAAAGAGATACCACATAACTCCACTAAGTATACGTGACCCAGAACAAAGAAACTTCTTCCCTGCTCGGCGAGGTCAGAATTCGGCGTCACCGTGTCAGGGCACACATAAACATAATAGACGCCTCACCGGCCAAGGACACACGGGGTCAAGATCTCTAAATGGAGACTTCCAAGAAAGGCCAATGTTCGGGCCAACTCCGAGGGACTCAAGAAATTTCCACTGAGCAAGCAAGATAATGGCAAGACGAGACACGGAACGTTTGAGAGGGAGATCCAAAATATGTAATTAGAGTATTGAGTAGAAAATACCATAAAATGTATTTTAGATAGAGTACAAATCAACAAAACAAAAAGTATTGAGTAGAGTACCAAAATACTGCAAATTGTATTTAAAATGCAGTATTTTAAATACAATACTCCAAATACGTACAAGTCAACCTGTGTTGCACTAAAATTCACTGTCTTTGTTTCTCGTCCTTTTTTAGCTTTGAATGGCATGTGGATCACTTTTTCTATAGGAGACAGAATCTACAAAGTGTAACGAACGAGTCCCATACTTTAGTAAAGGGCCGACTCAGATAGGTGCGTATATGTTACTACGCATTGAGAAAACAGAGATAACACACATATGCAGTGGCGGATACAGGAAGGGCAATCGGGGCGTATGGACCTGGGCCCCCGCCCATGCCGTAGCCTTTTTTGTTTGTTTGTTTTTTGTAAGTGATAGGTGTTCTATAAAAAAGGTTATGGCCAAAGTGCCGCTTGCAGCAAGAATATTTTTTACACTGAAAATTTGTGACGCTACGGCACAAAAGCACGCATTGAGGATAAATGGAGCACTGCACGGCAGATCTGCAGTCAGACGCCATATCGATCACCCAGTAACGCACCGACTTGCGCCACAAGAAGCGTCGCCTGTTTACGAGACGAAAGTTGAGCGTCTTGCCTTTCATCGAGGTCTTCTTATTCTTAAATTATTCCACGAATAAAAGCCCTCCAAGTACTACTCCATTTCTCTAGATTCCATGTCCGATATCAGCCTTGTTGGTCAGCTGGCTCTAGTGTTTCAATACATGGAAATGCGCGCATGGTACGTGCTGCTTACGCAGTGCAAGCCTAACCAAGGATATCCATAGGTCGTTGTCGGGATAGCGTACGTCGTCATGCAAACGGAAAAGCACCTCCTTCCTCCATGAAAAGGGAATGCGAATTTTGGCCCCTTTTATCGAAACTTTAAGAGGCCGACATTGCAACTAGAGCAAACTTACCCACACTTCGTCGTCCGCAATGCATTCAATTCGGAGTACATGGAGATAAGGGGGAAAATGGTTGTAGTAGTGATCCTTTCGATCTGGTAACGTGCCGGGGAAAACGAAGACCATATAAATGGGGCTTTCTAAAGAAAACTCGACACCCATGTACCGGTTGCTTGGATCCTGCATCATAATTCTAACCCTGAAATGAGATGAATAATGTGTTAATGCGCATAAATCTGCAAGTTTGAAATGGCTATTTGAAATGAAACCGATAAACGGAGTCACACGGTTAGGTGATTGATAACAGGATTGCGGTCTGTTTCACTCTTCCTCTTTACCGATTTTGTTCGCTTATTTCTTCCTGCTTTCTTAGCAGAGGGAGGGCCCTTGGGTGGAGCTTGTATCCGCGGCAAATCAAAGGCCGCGAGACCGCTCAACTTGCGATAGGATTGCGGGTGCTTTTCGGGTAGCAATTTTTCTATGAAAAACGTGCGCGAAACCAACTAATTTTGACTGCGATACGCTATTCCAGACATGGCCTTTCTAATTCCGGCAGAAAACGTGACGTTTCCTCAGCATTTTTCAGAACTTAATTAGCGAAATTGCGCTAATTCATTAATTACACTAATCAAAGTCATTACAGTATAGGTGGCAAAATCGTTCAGGAGTCTCATAAAGCAAGTCCCATGCTTTTATCACCCCTAGTTTTCTTTTAGTGATTTTTTGGCACTTTCTTGCCGGACACCCTCTATGTCTATAGGCTAATATAGCATATACAGGGTGTCCACGCTAAGTGTGAACAGATTTTTTAAAACTATATCAATCACTTTTTCCGAGATGAAATCAATTGCAAATAGCATATGCTGAAGGGCACTCCCTAGGGGGCATTAACAGACTCCTAAGGCAATGTCTTAATTAACTTTTTAATTCTAAAAGCTACGAAGTTGCTCCAATGAGAATATCTGATCTCTTCGGTCACCAGATACCAAAACCGTTTTCCGAACAAAAATCCGTTCGGTAGATCGCCCGCAAAAAATTCGTGAAGGAACGCCATTTTTTTCTTTGTTTGGTTTATTGCGCATCTGCAAAGAAGCGGCTTTCCTTTACCCCCAGTATGAGAGAGTGAAAGAGCACAGTGCCGCCTCATGCGTCGAAGATTAGCTTTAACTTGCGGAAACAAAACAAAAACACAAATCTATCGGGTGACTCTATCGCGACTGCCCTGGAGGAGGAAGGAGGAGGAGTGTCGTTGGGAGGAACCCGAGAGGTCTGCCTGCCTGATTAGGCGGCATGTTTCTCGGGAAGGGAAAGGTGGTGGAGAGGAGGAGAGGAAAGGGTGAAGTGGAAGACCGAGCGGAAACCGCTCGGGGGGAGGATAGCTGCGTCCATGGGCCGACTTCAGGGGAACAGGCCTGTACGGCTGGCCAGAGGGCGCGAGTGCGCATTGCTTTCAGAGACGCCTGTGGCAGTTTTGTGCAACTCTGCTAAGTACGCGGTGTGCTGTTTGGCATAGCCACACAGTACTTCGTACGGCTGGGATATGCTTCGGCTCTCTTACTCGTTCTCTGAAGTGCGCGGGATTGACGTTTTTATTCTAGTTTTTTTTCTCTAGTGAACATGTGGATAGTGAATGGCGAACTTGCGAGTAGAGCACCTGAGAAGTAGTTTTGGGGGGTGGGGTGGGGTGAGAATTTCGTTAGGAGTAGCAGAACAAATCGGGAGAAGAGTTCAATTTCTCCTTGTTTTTTTTTTTTTTTTCTTAGAGACAAACAAACAAACAAAACGTTTTTTTTTCTCTCCAGCAAATGTCAAGAAAGGGACGCTGCTCGTCAAGCAATACGCAACATAGGAAGAGTTTTGTAATGTGAATGTGCAGGATGCAGCGGGATTAGCGGCATGATAGCAGTCTTGCCCCGCGGGTGGTTTTATAGGCTTAGCGCCGTATAGGCAATAGGAAATGTTAAAAGAGCCGCGGTTTTTCCTTTTTTCGAATTATCCACGGCGAATTAAACAAAAGCAAGGCTATGAGATGAAATTCTAGAGCATTATTCATCCTCTGATATGCGATTTGGCTCTGAGGGTCCCGCATAATTCATTTTATCAGCACTACAAACCCGGGAGTTTATCTTGGCGGACCCTGTATATGTCACAAGTCAGTACACTCTAAATCTTTTCACACCTTTAAAGGTGTAACAACGTGCATGGCGCACGCCTTTTTAGGTGTAATTTTGGTAACATCATAATGGAGCACGGTTTCGCACAAATTTTCTTTACTCGAGTGTTGTCTGTCCTCCAAAAATTCAGTCTTGCAACATCTCAACATTGTTCAACAGTATTGTAGACACTTGCGCGTGCTCGATTATCGATAGCGATGTATATATGCATTAGCTCGTACCTACGATATCCAAGGCATAATGAAAGCAAGATTTGCACTGACACTTGATCTTTAGTAATGCTTTCCAAATTTTGTAAAATATCATCCTGGAGATGCAATGTTACGCAACCAGGTTGAATGTTCATAGCGCACACCTTTAAAGGTGTGAAAAAGTTTACAGTGTATGTTCTCAATGTTTTATTTCACGTCTCTCGGCACCCCACTTCCATGGAAGTTTAGCAGGCCTTGGTAACATTTGCAGAGCAGTAGGACATTTAACATAGCTACGATTTTATGATCGGTGCCTGGAGGTTGACAAGGGCCCCACACACTTTCATTACTTTACCCATGTGGGGAATTAGGGCAAGCGGTACGCCGTTGTTCAAGACATTATACAGTTTCAACCTCTGAATTACACGCTCTACATGGATTCTTACTTGTGCGATGACAAGTATAGAGTTCATGTCCTCTACAGAAAGCTGACCTCCCCCAGTGTTGAATGGTGGCATCAGGAGAACAGCTCCCTGTTCCTCCATTATAGTTTTTATCGCTGGGAAACCCTTGTCGCTCATTACCAGGCAGAACATGTGTGAGAAAACCAGGCTGCCTTGTTATGAGGGAATCTGAGTGCCATCCCCCATAGGGCTCAGAAACAAACGCAATCATGCCATTGGGAATGATACCCACAAGCCACTTAAGAGTGTATCCCCCCTTATAGTGAGAATAAAGGTACTAATGTTGTTCCTACGAACGCTTGTGGCACGAACGGTAGTGATTAAGCGAAAAACTTGAACCAACACGTGCGACTGTAGCCGAAGCGAATACGAGTGTACTTAGCAGAGTTGCAAGACCGGCCCACCAGGGGAGAAAAGCAGCGCTGCCGTCGCCCCCCGAAACTCCAGCCGAACATGCCTATACGCCTATTACACATCTGAGAGAAACCCAGGAAAAACCCCAGACGGCACAGCCGGCCCGCGGATTCGAACCGCGGATCTCCCAGTCTCCAAGCGCACGCGTTACCGCTGCGCCACCGGAGCTGGTGCGACTGCCCTTATCTGCATTTTGGCTGCATTTTCTGTTTTCTTTTAATCTTTTTCCAGGACGCAAGATGCGATAGTGTGCTCTTTCATCCTCTCGTATTGGGTGCGAAGGAAAGACGCGTCTCTAGAGATGCGCAATGAATAAAAAAAAATGGCGTTCCTTCACGGATTTTTTGCGGACGATCTATCGAACGGATTTTTGTTCTGAAAACGGCTTTGGTATCTGGTGACCGAAGAGATCAGATGTTCTCATTGGAGCAACTTCGTAGCTTTTATAATTAAAAAGTTAATTATTGAAAGTTAATTAAGACATTGCCTTAGGAGTCTGTTAATGCCCCCCTAGGGAGTGCCCTTCAGCATATGCTATATTGCAATTGATTTCATCTCGGAAAAAGTGATTGATATATTTTTAAAAAATCTGTTCACACTTAGCGTGGACACCCTGTATACCTAAAAGCAGAGCTAAGCTTCGTGTACTTTGCAACTTTGAAACAGTTGATTTATTCATCCATATTTGCGTATGGATGACGTTTTGTGAGCGCTATGGTCACTAAATAAGCTTCGCTTCACAGTATCGACACTGATGTCTCCAAGAGAGAGCAGGGGCGCCATCTTGTTCCCGTATCACACCCGTACCATCCTCCAGTTGGGAATGAAAGACGGCTAAAATAATGCTCACTGTGGGATAGAGAATCGTGCATGACTGTTGTGCCATAATTCATGTATTGTCCACCAGAGCATCCCGAGGATGGCAGTGTGAGCTCAAGTCCGTTGGTCTTTTGATGAGCGGCTTGCAAGAAAAAAAAAAAACATTTCACCAGCGCACGATAGATGGCATTGTCCGCTAAAATGCGCCTGAACTGCGCGTGGGTAGCGTCGTACCAGCTCCGGTGGCGCAGCGGTAACGCGTGCGCTTGGAGACTGGGAGGTCCGCGGTTCGAATCCGCGGGCCGGCTGTGCCGTCTGGGGTTTTTCCTGGGTTTTCCTCAGATGTGTAATAGGCGTATGCCGGCACAGTTCCCCTGAAGTCGGCCCATGGACGCAGCTATCCTCCCCCCGAGCGGATTCCGCTCGGTCTTCCACTTCACCCTTTCCTCTCTTCCTCTCCACCACCTTTCCCTTCCCGAGAAACATGCCGCCTAATCAGGCAGGCAGACCTCTCGGGTTCCTCCCAACGACACTCCTCCTCCTCCTCGGTAGCGTCGTAGCGTGGCGCGAAAACAAGATGGCGCATGCTCGCTCTCGGAATTCAGTGTCGGTACTCTGGAGCGAAGCTTGTTTAGTGATTCTTGCCCTCGGACGTCATGCATGAATTGAAGGAATTGAGGCAGGACCGGTTCGAAAGTTCGGGTCACCGAGATGAAGGAACTGAGGCAGGAACCTTCATAGTCGAGAGGAACAACAAGAATGTTTTATGACGCGCGCCGAGTGAGGCGCGTGAAGAGTGCTGCGGCGCAAACAGGAGCGACGATGACGACGAGGCCGCTACACCCTCCATCGGCCCTCTTCGCCAGTGGTTCTTCCGCCTCGCTTACGTGACTGCACATGATTGGTAACAAACATGATCGTCGATCGGCTCACATACGACAGGTCAGGATTATGGGAAGGATTATAGAAATTGTTCCCGTCTTCTTTTCTTTAGGAAAAAAAAAATGAACTTCAAGACTCAACAACCCAAGCCAGCAACTGGCTTGTTTTCTACAGGGTGTCTGACGTAACGTCTAAACGTCCACACGTCGGAAAATTGCGGGGTCATCTGTATTCACCTTCAGAGAGCTTTTGCCAGCGTGAGCGCAGTTTGGTGAACCTTTCGCCGTGGGAACTTTAATTTTCAGAATTAAAGTCCGGAAATTACCTAGTCAACCTAACATTTCACTTCACTTTCAGTTTATTTCTCCTTTGCGGATGGAAGTCGGGATAAAAAGCCATTAGGCTTGACAGAGATCCCGCTCCCATTACACAACGCACAGCAGCAGTCACATGCGAACAAACAGAATGTTATACATATCAAGAATAAAGGCACAAAAAAAAACGAGCACACTATTTCATATCTAGGAAAAAGGAAACAAGTCTATTTTTAGACATTAGCAGGAAATCGGAAAAGATACGAATGTATTTATTAAGAACAGTAGGTAGCAGATATTGCACTGATTGTTTGCCATAATTTGTTCGACATCGCCGTGTATAAAACTGTTCATGCACGAAATTGATAAGGAGAGGGGCGTTTTTGAATGTTACAAAGTTGTAAAAACGCTGTGTTGTCTTGCCGAGTTCTCACCGAGTATGTCAGTGCAAGTCTGTAATGGAGGAACTTCTGTATAGGGATATTGTTATAGTATCTAAATAAATCTGGAACCTGGGAGAAATGGCGAGTTCCAGCAATAACCCTAAGTGCTCTCGTTTGCAAACGGGATAACATATTTATATTACCAAGTGTAGTCGTGCCCCATATAAGAAAGCAGTAACTATATTTCACGAACAATGCATTGTAAACTTGTAATTTTACCTTTTCCGGCAAGAAATATCGGTACCTACTTAATATGCCATTTATGGCAGCTAGTTTTTTTTTTTTTTTTTTTTTTTTTGCAACATCCCTATTATGTATATTCCAGTTTAGACACCTATTTCTTTTCACACATTTCTCTCCACAGATTCGGGAAGCACGGGTCGGAATTAGCCCA
This sequence comes from Ornithodoros turicata, assembly GCF_037126465.1. NCBI lineage: Eukaryota > Metazoa > Arthropoda > Arachnida > Ixodida > Argasidae > Ornithodoros > Ornithodoros turicata. Next base: position 8,668,581 of record NC_088210.1, read on the forward strand.
CCACGGGAAAAAAATCATTACCGTGGTACAAAAGCAAGGAGTGGAAAAAAAAAATTGGGATCATATCGAATTTCGGGCCGCGCAAATTGCCGCTCGCCTTTCGCATCCCGTCAGAGCTCTCCGGGAGGCGACACATAAAAATCAGTCGCCTCGCCCCTTTAATTCCCCCATTAACGCTCGCGACAGGTGCATGTGGTGATTGCATTTATCATCCTTTGTTGTCCAACTCTTTCTTTTTTATCGTTTATTTTAGTGATACGGCTCGCCATCCATATGAAGGGCCGATAGCTTCTCCACGACTGTCGGCACAGGTAAGACTGAACAGTTTGGCTGAGGTCACGACCTGAACTATGACAAAGTTATTTCGCAATTAACGTGGGCTTGCTAAAGGTGCTAGGCCTATAAATAAAGTGACACATAAGTGGGTGTAACGTTTCCAAAAGCGCTCACAGTTGCCAACGTAGCACAAGACTGTTCTTTTTTTTTTTTTTTTTTTTTATGAGAATAGTGAGGCGGGGATGTCACGAAGAAATGATACGCCACGATGTCACTGGAATTATGCAATGATTTTCGAAGATGTGCGATGTTACAAGGCGCGCTGAAAGAGGTCTCCTTCCACACCAGTGCACAGCTAACATTTTTTCTTCGTTTAGACGTTTTGACAATTTTATTTTCCGCTGTATAGGCCGGCAGGCGACTTTCATGGCAGAGGTCCAGTACGGTAGACGATTCCCTTTAGGCGTCCCCAAAAATAAAAATCTAAGGTCAGGTCGGGAGACCGCGCGGCCACAGGTCCTGGGCATCCTATCCATTTTCCAGGAAAGTGGCTGTCCGGAAACTGTCGCGCCTTGTGGAAAGCACGAGACGGTGCTCCGTCCAACCGGAAACACACCGACCTCCTTGTTTCCAGAAACAAGTCTTTAATGAAAGGAAGAACGACACCTTCAAGAACACTGCTGATCTAGCGCGTTCCGTTCAAGTTTTCGCTATAATCTAGCGTCCCAATTATCGTTCTATCGAAACTCCCTGCCCACACACTAAATGACCACTGGTTCCTTGTTGATCTCACCCAGTGCGCATTGCTGGTGTTCCACATGTCTCGTGAACTGGGCCTCGTCGGACCACAATACCTTGTCAGCGAAGTTGGAGAAGTTACTCTGCATGTTGAGGAAATAGTTGCAAAACTGGAGTCGTTTTGGGAAATCTGGAGGCGAAGGACACTGACATGATAGGCCCGGCACTTCTGCGCGCCAAGTATTCTCCAGGCATTTGCTCTTGACGGTCTTGCTTTCCGTGCGAGCTGCCGAACGCTAACCTGAGAGTCGCTGCCGGCATGTGCTAGTGCGCACGAGGCTGAGCCGCTGCTGGGAGGCGTTACGGGATGAGCCCCTTGAGGCCAAGCTCTAGTACACTCTTAAAAATGAACTTCACCGCATAGCACGCTCCTAGCCAACCATCATCTCGAATGATATCGTTATCTGCCCTGATTTGTTGAAAACGGGAGGCGTACGCCTTTTCTGTGACAATTATGAACAGCATAAGTGTCACAAAAAAGGCGTACGCCTCCCGTTTTCAACAAATCAGGGCAGATAACGATATCATTTGAGATGATGGTTGGCTAGGAGCGTGCTGTGCGGTGAAGTTCATTTTTAAGAGTGACACGCGCCTTATGGTCCCGGAGGACGGGATGTTGTCAGAAGCCGCGTATTTCTGTGACACTTATGCTGTTCATAATTGTCACAGAAAAGGCGTACGCCCCGTGTTTTCAACAAATCAGGGCAGATAACGATATCATTCAAGATAATGGTTGGCTAGGAGCGTGCTATGAGGTGAAGTTCATTTTTAAGAGTGTACGCTCGTCCCGATAGAAAACTGTCGGAGGGGCCGCTCCTTGTGTTTCCTTCCTCCATGATCCGCCCTCCCTTTTGACGGACTACGTTCTTCGCTGGCGGATGCGTGTACCGCTGTGGTGCAGTTCCTGAGTTGTCACTAAGTATAAAATAATATATTTTGGGCATTCGTTGCAACACGTGACCAACATGGTTCCAAACACAGCTTCTGTTCTGAATATTTGGGAGTAGACTCGCACGTAAAGTGAGTCCGCCCACTATTCTGTAGCTATACACAGTTAAAACAGAACTTCACCACATAGCACGCTCCTAGCCAACCATCATACCGAACGATATCATTCTGCGTCATGATTTGTTCAAAACAGGGGGGAGGCGCCTATCTGGGACAAGATAATCTGTCCCAGATAGGCGCCTCCTCCCATTTTCAACAAATCGATGCACAGAATGATATCATTCGGAATGATGGTTGGCTAGGAGCGTGCTATATGGTGAAGTTCTGTTTTAACAGTGTATGCTGCACGCGGCGTATAATACCCCTGCCACACGTGCTCTCCATTGACCATTGAAACAAATTGATGACCATTGAAACAAATCGTCACTGAACACGCGCGTGGCGCCATCTAGGGTGTAACGTGTCAACTTTTCAGGAAGCAGTGGATCCTCTGCGAACGTGACACGTTACTCGCTTGGTGGCGCCACGTGCGTATTCAGTGACCATTGAATTTAATGAGCGGTTTTTGGTTTCGGCACAGGGTAACTTAAATGGCATTGTAAACACAGAAACCACTTTAGCCTTACACTACGTGCGTCTAGAGAAATGTACTCACATGTCTCCCTTAATCGGATAGAAAACGGCCATGGTCATCCTCACACCTTCAGTCATTGCCACCGGATAGAATCGAGTCATATGCTTGACTTGAGTTCCTACTTTGGCGCACATCCGAGATCCACTCTATGGAAAAATTGGCGCAATACATAAGGTTCCATCTCGACTACTATTCATGCCAAGGGCAAAGCATTCGCGTCTAGCTACGCAACAGAGAATCTGACACGGAAAGAACACAACCCGTGTACACAGGGTGTCAGATCGAGGTGAAGGAAGGACGGGTCTCCGAAGATGCCCAATCAACAAAATAAAGAAAAAAAATAGTGTTCCTTCACGAATTTTTTGCGGACGATCTACCTAACGGATTTTTGTTCTGAAAACGGCTACGAAATCAGGTCACCGAAAGGAACAGATGGTTTCATTGGGACAACTTCGTAGCTTTTATAATTAAAAAGTTAATTAACGATTTTTTTTATGTAATTAATGATTTGACGGTTGAGCAACATATGGCCAAGAACATCCGCCGGCCCAGAGATGATAGAAGTGAAAACGGCATGTCTGTAGTCTTTATAGTTTTTTATGAAAAATCTGTATCGCCTAAAGCAAAAGCCAGCCTTCCAAAGCCAGCCCACAAGTGATAGTAGAAAAAGAAGCAGTTCCTAAAATAGGCAGAGGGCAAGCGTTATCCTAGCGGAAGCCGGACGCGATAAGCCATGCCTGTGTTATCTCTTTCTGGGATGCCGTGGTGGACTGGGTTTCCAACCTTCTTTCGTCGGACCGACCAAGATTACGCTGAAAATTTTACTTTGCGCTATCCTGTGGGAGCTGCGTAGAGCATGATGTTCGGCTATTTTTTCAGGGGGGTAGCTCCTGAATATTCCTGTCAATTACCATGAATTTGAGTAAATTTGGTGGGGTAAAAAAGTTACATTACAAGTTACAACAACACTAAAAGTTAGTTACACATTGGTGGGGTAAAAAAGTGACCTCTCCTGGCAAATTTCAGACTTAAGCTCGCCATACTTTACATACTTAGACTTAGGTTACGTGACATGCACATCATGAGGTGGCAAAAACACAGTAAGAACAAACAGCGTTGACCGCATGACTCTAGTTTTTTTTTATTACTATTATAATTCATTGACACGTTTTCTGGGACACCCTGTATATGCGAGCAGATCCTGAAGTGATGTTGACAACCAAACCATACGGTTGGAAGAAACCTGTTATTGCTACCGCCTGCGCGGAACAGAAAAAATTGTCGCTGTCGCCGGGATCGCAAAGCCTCAAAAGCCCAGAAATGAACATACTATTTGCACGCTCTTTTCCCGTGATCTGGTTGAATAAAAACCCATGTTTTCAAGGCGCTCTAAGTGTGCTGCAATCTCCTCACGGTTTTCATCCCAGTTTCAGTCATGATTTCCTAGCAACTCAAAATTTAAAATTATGAACAACACTGTGTCGCTAGCAACCACGGACTGCTCGTCAAGTACACTCCAAGAAATGACGTGGTGATGGCACTGCTGAAAAATCTCGTAGAGGGTGCGTGAGCGCGTTGGGGAGTGCAAAGTTTTAGAGGGATCGTTCGGCAAGACCCGCCTCCTGCAAAAAAAAAAAAAAAAACACGAAAAAGAACGGGATTTATTGCTTTAGCGGATCGTTCGGCATAAGGACCGACCTTACTCAAAACGGCAGGCACACGCCTTTTTTTTTCTTTTTTTTTTTGCGCCACTTATAAGGTACATAATGGGTATAAAAAAAAGGCGTACGCCGCCCGTTTGAAAACAAATTAGAGGCTCGAACAATGTCACTCGTGATGATCGTTGACTAGGGGCGCGCAAAGTAGTGATGTGCATTTTTAAGTATGTAGGGCTGCAAATTTACAGGGTGGTCCACCAACGATGATAGAAATTCGTAATAAAAAACGTAGGCCCCGGAGAGACGTGCGATCAAGGGATTTTTTTCCTGCCAATAGCCTTTGTCACATATTGGTAAACTTTTTATTTCATTTCAATCGACTGAAAGTTAATTTCCTGAATTGAACTCCGAAATTTCCCAAGGCAACCTAACGTTTTCTTTGCGGAAATGGGTTCCTCGTGGTCATTTTACTCAGTACAGCACATAATCCCAACGGCAATTGCCGAAATCAATTCGTCGAAAATCCGTGGAAATGAGCCCTTGGCTCCGCCTCTTTTTTGACGGCTCGTAGTTTGAGCGCAAAGCTGCGAGGAAAGGAGGTTACATTGACACGCCATACGAAAAGGAAAGGGTTAGGAAGGAGTAAAATGGAGTAAAAAAAGTACAAATTACACTTCTAATCCCCATAAACTGCAATTACTCCCCATTCGAGTTCCATAACCCCGACGTTTACTCGACCCCAGAACTGCAAATTGTTGCTGAACTGCGCAAATGGTCTTCCGAATGCAACAGTCTACGTAAAAATGTGTTATTCGTCAATTTGAGGGCATAAGGCTGTATCACTCAGCCAGATTAGAACTTTTCCACCCACTCAGTGTAAGAAACAGCTAGCGCTTCTTTCTTCGCAAATTGTGCGCTATGTATGTCGCAAGGTTTTATATCATTCGATATATCACGGTTGACGGTTCGACTCAAAGTATTTTCATGTATGCACACGAATTATGTACCTGAGACTCTTAACATAGAACGTGAAATGCAGTCTCCACTCTGTAACATTCATTTACTCCCGCGCATTTACTCCCGAAAGGGACTATTTTTTGTGGCAACGCATTTAGTCCCCAAAAGAGTAAAATTACTCCTTTTTCTGTTTTCGGTGAAGTTCCGTTTTTAGAGCGTAGCGTACATGATTGAGGACCTCTACACTTTAACTACTATAATTGAAAATAATTTCCGTGGTGACTCGGAGAAAATCACTCAGAAAACGATTTCAAAAACAAACTTACGAGGTGACAAAAAAAAAAAAAAAAAAAAAGAGCTATACTTACATTCTCGATTATGTGGATGCCATTTTCAATGCGCGCCTGAGCAATTATCTGCTTTTGTTTGAAATCGAACTGGCTGTCGTCGATTATTGGGTAGGACATGTTGTCTTCCTTGCCAGCTGTGCGACTGCGTCTTGCAAGTGGAGCGTACTGGGTCCCGCAACTAACCGACTTGGCAATATAAAGGGAGGATCGTCAGAGAAATATTTACAATCGGCAAGTGTTTGCGAGACATCCCGTTGAATCGCTAAACAATCGATCGACTCCCAGGCGCCGTCGTACGTTATACAGACAGAAGAAAATGGGCCACGCAGCCACAGGCCCAATTGTGAGGAAGATTTGTACGGCTCTAGAAGAAGGGAAATAGATTTGAATCCCTGAAAGCCCGAGTGAATGCACCATTCTTATAGCGCGCACACACACACAGAGCAGACGGACAATAAGTTATCCGTGCGCCCACCAAAAGGTTGCTCGGAGAATTACGAAAATCGTGACGCGTCACTCTGGCAGTGCCACGACAACATCACCTACACTGTTAAAACAGAACTTCACCACATAGCACGCTCCTAGCCAACCATCATTCCGAATGATATCATTCTGTGCATCGATTTGTTGAAAATGGGAGGAGGCGCCTATCTGGGACAGATTATCTTGTCCCAGATAGGCGCCTCCCCCCTGTTTTGAACAAATCATGACGCAGAATGATATCGTTCGGTATGATGGTTGGCTAGGAGCGTGCTATGTGGTGAAGTTCTGTTTTAACAGTGTACACTCTTAAAAACGAACTTCACCATATAGCACGCTCCTCACCAACCATCATCTCGAATGGTATCGTTATCTGACACGATTTGCTGGAAGGCGTGCGCCTGTTTTTGTGACACTTATGCTGTTCATAATTATGAACAGCATATTATTGAACAGCGGACAATTATGAACAGCATAAGTGTCACGAAAAAGGCGTACGCCTCCCGTTTTCACAAATCAGAGCAGACAACGATATCACTCGAGATGATGGTTGGCTAAGGGCGTGCTATGCGGTGAAGTTCATTTTTAAGAGTGTACACTCTAAGAAATTAACCTCACCGCAAGGCACGCTTCTAGCCAACCATAATCTCTAATGATACCATTATCAGCGGTGATTTGCTGAAAATGGGAGGCGTTCGCCTTTTTCGTGAAATTAGGAACAGCGTAAGTGTCACAAAAAGGCGTACGCCTCCATTTTTCAACAAATCGGGACAGATAACGATATCATTCGAGGTCATGGTTGGCTAGGAGCGTGCTTTGCGGCGAAGTTCATTTTTACGAGTGTAGATACAGAAAGCCCGCGCGCTCGTCGACTTGACGTAACAATTAGGAGTCGGCCAATCAGGATCGTGTTTTCAACGGCCGTAGCCAATCACGAACGCGCTTTCAGCGGTCGTGCGCCTTGGAGAAATGAAACAACACGGAAATAAAACGCAAAACGGTCTCAATCTTTCTCATAAGTGATTTTCAGGAAAGCGCCTTACACTTTTTGTCTAAGTATTTAGGCCTGCAGGTTCCAAGTAAGCTGGAATCATTTGCGGGTTCTTGAATTCGCAGAACGGCGAATCGCAGTAGCAGACGGATTCTGACTACACAAGGTGTCCCAGAAAACGTGTCATTGAATTATAATATAAAAAAAAATACGCCACCTAGAATCATGCGGTCAACAGCATTTGTTCTTATTATGTCTTTTCCACCTCCTAATGCGAATGTCATGTACTCCAAGTTTAATTATGTAAATATTTGCGAACTGAACTCGGAAATCTGCCAAGTAAAGGTCACTTTTTTACCGCACCAATATGAAGAGCGTGCCGAATTCACTCGAATTCACGATAATTCAGAGTGATATTCACGAGCTATCCCATCGGAAAAAATAGCCGAATATCATGCTTTTCGGAGCACCGGACCATAGCGCACGATGACTTTTTGAGCGCAATCGCTCACAGTGCGACGAAAGGAGGTTCCGAAGCCAGCCCACAGAGTGATAGTAGAAAAAGTAACAGTTCCTAAAATTGGGGGAGGGAAAGCATTATCCCAGCGAAAGTCGGACGTGATAAGCCGTGCCTGTTTTATCTCTTTCTGCGATGTCGGGGAGGGCTGCCGCTTCCAACCTCCTTTCGTCGGACTGACAAAGATTGCGCCGAAAAATTCATCGTGCGCTATTCTGTGCGACCTCCGTAGAGCATGATGTCCGACTATTTTTTCCGACGGGATAGCTCCTGAATATCCCTTTCAATTATCATTAATTTGACTAAACTAGACACTCTCTTCACATTGGTGGGGTAAAAAAGTTACCTTTAAATTTAATAGGCAAATTTCCGACTTAAGCTGGCAAAAATTTACATAATAAAACTGACGTTACACGACATTCACATGAGGAGGTGGCAAAAACCCAGTAAGAACAAATGCCATTGACCGCATGACTCTAGGTGGTGTAGTTTTTTTATTCTAATTAAATGACACGTTTACTGGGACACCCTGTGTCGACGTAGCGAAAGAGGGAGAGCTATCTAGCTGGTGTTACCCTCACTGAGATGAAATGACCGAAACGAAAGAAACGATTTCGTCCAAGATGCTCGCGTCGTGGAGGTTGTGACAAGCATCACGTGACAACATCGTTCCGAGTCTGGTGTTCGGAGAACAGATTGTCCCTCTAAAATACGGTGCTACAACGGTTTCGGTATCAAAGAACAGAACACAGCAGCGCCGCCTGTGAATTTGGATGAGTGCCAGAGGGGATGTCCTCCCGAAATAGCGGATGTGTGCACTCTTAAAAATGAACTTCACCGCATAGCGCGCTCCAAGCCAACCATCATCTCGAATGATGTCGTTATTTGCCCTGATTGGTTGAAAACAGGAGGCGTGCGCCTTTTTTGTGACACTTATGCTGTTCATAATTGCCACAGAAATGGCGTACGCCTCCCGTTTTCAACAAATCAGAGCAGATAACGATATCATTCGTGGCAATGGTTGGCGCAGAGCGTGCTATGCGGTCAAGTTCATTTTTAAGAGTGTACCTGCGTGTCGTCGTCTTGCGACTGCTAGGGCTCTGAAGTGCGGTATGAAGCCTTTTCTTTCTCTTGCCGGCGTGTTATATGTGCCTAATATATACTGTTGTGCATGGTTATCGTGTGAAACAATACAGCGTCCGCTCACGAGGTTGAGGTTGCGCACTTCAGACGCCAGATTGTACTTGGAAACGTATAAGCGCTAAGAGTGCGTGCTCGGAGCTATCTTTGCACGGCGTCGCCACCGGCGCGTCGAATGAGAAGGAGAACGTTTCTTGCTTGACCGTCGAAGGTTTTCCAGACCTGTGCGTTAACGCTTTACTAGTAATTGCGTTACTTTGTAGTCAATTACTTGGCCGTCAAAATACTTTTTCGAATAATCAGTTACTTTTCTGAGTAATTGCATTACTTTTCCGACAGAGATTAAGTTGTCTTCCGGATATTCTGCCCATGTCAAGCCACTGCCCACTGGTGCAGTCAGCCTTTGTTGGACCGTTCTACACTCTTAGAAGTGAACTTCGCCATATAGCACCCCCATTGAAAACCATTAAATCGAATGATATCGTTATCAGCACTGATTTGTTGAAAACGGGAGGCATACGCCTTTTTTTCTTGTGCGGAGTAACGCAGAGTAACGGAATGCGGAGTAACGCGTTCCCTTTTTTGCTCGTTACTCAATTACATTTGGAGTCGAGTAATTGGTAACGGGAATCAATTACCTTTTTCGAGTCACGGGCACAAATGTGGCTATTATTTATTTATTTTTTGTCGTGGAAAGTTTCCGTGCGACTGCGGCGCTTTCGAACGAGCGTACATCTGGCCATATTTGTTTTCGCTTCCTACAAGAACTCCACGCTGAGAAGCAGAGGGTGATCCTTATCCCCCCCCCCCCCCCCCCCCGGGTTTTTTTTTTTGTCCCATCGCAGAAAGAACCTTGGTCTCTATTAGCGGTTGACAACATTGACCAAAAAATGTTTATTTTTGGTAAGCGAAATAAATTTGCATTTTTTTTATTCGGTTCGCGGCATTTGATTTGGGACACGCAGTCGGAATTGCTGTCTGCTGTCTGACGGCTTTCGAAAGTTTCACACCCGATTCACGGACCCGAATCATCGTGTAAGTGGTGTTCCGTGATGACTGAGTTATCTTACACAACAATGTCGATCGCTATTGATCAGTTGTGAAACGAACGAACCTACTACTTTCCGAAGTGAATCTCATTGATATTGTTGCGCGTGGATTTATGTTGAACGCAAACCACACACACAAATAATTTCAATAATTGGGGGTTTACGTCGCGAGACAACTGAGTTGATGAGCACAGCGGTCGGTTGATTTGATTTGATGACAGCTCACCACACGGCACCTAAAGTCCCTGGATTAGCGTATCAAACAATCCACACAGCACCCTCCTAGCCAACCATAATCTCGAATGATATCGTTACCTGCCCTCATTTGTTGAAAATATAGGGCGCACGCCTTTTTTTGTGACACTTACGCTGTTCATAATTGTCACAAAAAGGAGTACGCCCCCCGTTTTCAACAAATCAGGGCCGATAATGATAACATTCGAGATGATGGTTGGCTAAGAGCGTGCTATGCGGTGAAGTTCATTTTTAAGAGTGTAGTCAGTCTTGTGCTCTCGTTAATCGACATCATGCACCTGAACTGTTTCCGTCAATTTCGAAACATGTAGAACACCAACTTAGCGTAATTCTATAAAATATTTATTTCCCCCACAGAAAAAAGGTCAACACGTAGCGTGGATGGTCAACATGTAGCAGAGGTGAGAGCCACCCGTCGGGAATGGCGACTATTTACATTTTTACACTGGTCGACAGCTTAGCGACGGGCTTTTGCTGTTAGTGTGTCACGTACAACATTAGGAGAACTACACAGAGGCCCACGACCACACCCAGGATGATGGTGTCTCTTCTTTTCCTCAGGTTGATCCTCTGTACCAGGCTGTTAATCATTGGGAAGCGATCTGCCAGTGGGTCAAGGAATGTCGCTGCACCAGTTCGTCAGAGTACCAGGACCTAGACAACGAGCGTCAACATTGGAAAGCAACTGCAGCAATAAAAGATAGAATATTGTATTTTCGGTAGCTGTTGGGATCATGTACTAAACCTCAGGAGGGTCTTGGCAGATTCAGTGAAAGGGGGGGGGGGGGGGGGGCATCGAGCAGCTTGCGAGCAGCTCTTGTTTGCGCCTGCATCTTCTGCTGAAGTAACTTCCCAGATTTTTGGCAGGTAGTTCCTGCTCTTGAGTACTAAAGCCATGAAAGTTCTCTTCCTTTGCCACAAACTACTTTACAAACCATGGCTTCTCTGCGGCGGCCATTAAAACAAAGTACAGGTCGTAGGTCAACGTCGAGGCGGAACTGAGAGCTTCACTGAGGGCTTTGCCTAACGCTCGAGAATAATGAGGTGAAGCCGGCTTGGAGAATGGAGCCGCACACTGAAATAGGAGCGACGACAGTAACGTGAAGTGGGCTTCATGAACCTACTCTCTCGGATGTCATGAGGTGAAGCCCACTTTCAGATTTGCGATAACAGTACCTCGCCTCAGTGCGATTACAAAATATTTAAAAGTTCCGAATATCGAACACAGGTTGCAAACAGCATTCGTATAGCATGCGATATTTGTTTCACATTCGAAATTTCGAATATTCGCACAGCTCTACTATTTAGTGCTCATCCGCACCCGTACAAGCGGCTGAGTTTGCGCAACTGGTGAGTTCAGTTCTCCAGGTTTTATTGAAGGTGATGACAACACACATAGGCGGGCCAGTAAGAACTCTACGAGGCCAAAACACGAGGCTCTAGTTATGCGCATTAAATTATAATGTGAAATTTTATTTGCTGCAAAGAACAATTAAGGCCGACTCGCTTCTTAACGGAGTACAGAAGGCCATCCAAAAAAATTCAGGTTAGGACATCTGATGAAAGTGTGCGCGTCATTTCACCAAACGGCGCGAAAGGTTTTTGACGTGCGCAATTTGTTTCCCAGACAAAAACTTGCATAAACATGGCTCCGCGCGTTCACCCTTAACTAGCCACTCCGGGTATAATGAGGAGGAGAAGGTATGATGCCACGTCACCTACGACGTTACGGGGGTAACTCATTCTGGCTCCCTGGTGAGCGGGGATCAGCGCCTTGTCCCTCTGCCGCCGTAAACCAGTTCTCTGCCAGCTCTCTCAGAGAATTGGGGACAGCAGGGGAGTCCAAGTCACGACTGAGCCAATAGCAATGCAGTTTCAGAACCCCAAACAGTCGATTAGCGGACAACAGCGGAGCAGCAGAAAACATTTCCCTGAAGCAATCAGAGAGTGCGATTCTTGCAGCATCAGCGCGAGGTCCCAAGCGTATCACGGGCAGGTACTGCTCTCCACCGCCGTTGCGCACGGTCGCTTTTTTGCGACGTACTTTAAATTGAATTTCTGCGATAATTATGACTCTGTGGTGCGAATTACTTCGCGTGGTGCAACTTACTGGCCGACTTAACAGTTTTACAGGAAGAAGACGGGGTGTAAAAATGACTTCTCGGCTAATTCAAGAAGGTCAATGGCTAATTAAACTTGAGAAGGGTTGAGGATTGGGCTAGTTGGTAATGAGACATCTGAAGTGAGAGCGCAAGATACACGGACAAAGAACGGAGAAACAGACAGGACGGGCGCTAACTTCCAACTAAGTTTATTGAAGAAAAGTTGCTCAGTTGAAAAAAAGCTCAGTAAGTTGAGTTGTCCCCAGGCTACGCACACATGCAGTACCAAGCACAGAAATCCCTTTGTTTCCTGTGATGAAGGAGTGGTGTATAAGTTACCACTCACTTGTGGAAAATGTTATATAGGCCAAACAGGGCGATGTATCAATGATCGCTTGCGCGAACACCGGAACCATGTGAACAACAGGAAAAAGAGGGGTGGTTGGCTTATCATTGTAACACTCATGGATGTGAACCCATCTATCGAGATTGCCATATCATCGCAAGAAGCAAGACTAAACTAACAAGGGAAATAATAGAAGCAGAAAAGATAAATAACCATCAAGATGTATGCGTTAGCACACCTTCTGTATCTCTAACCGAAAAGGAACTGATCTTCCTCAGAACCGGTGTGCTCAGAACCGGTGCGCCCAGAATGTGACACGTGTGCTGTGAGGGGGTTTGTGCTTTCTTACTCATTTTCTTCAATAAACTTAGTTGGAAGTTAGCGCCCGTCCTGTCTGTTTCTCCGTTCTTTGTCCGTGTATCTTGCGCTCTCACTTCAGAAGCTAATTAAATTTTCTTTTCACAGGATGACCCTCCTGCGACATCCTCCTACACCTCACTAAGTGTCTACATGGAAAAGATTCAGACGCGTTCGTCCCAAGTTTATCTAGGGAACGGCACATTTTTGATGGCCCGAGGGCAAGCGGCCTCATATTCTACGACACGTAGTATTCTGTTACAACGCCGGTGTTTGAGACACTGTGAGTCGCACGCTCTTTTTCCTGGTTTTACGGGGGGGATGCTGTCATTCGGCTCGACGCTGACTTTTGGCGAATTAAAGTTTGCCAAATTTTCAATACATGTGTGTCTACTGGAGATGCAGCAAAATGGCTTCTCTCTGCAAGCACAGCCGTTACATCCGGGCCAAAAAAAGATATCATTCCCTACAGCCAGCAGTCTAGGAATTCATTCCAATAAACAAATTTGAAAAACTTGCCACAGTTTTCCATGCATGAAAATAATGGTTTTGCGGCCTGCTAGCATGTTCCGTGTGCTGGCCTCCGATTACATGACTTCAAAAGAGAATGCTAAACAAAAGGGAACAATTTTCCGACGGTGCTGCCGTCCTGCGGAAGCAAACGTAACAACTAGGTTGCATGAGTCGTCCTTAAGCAACTACCATGACTACTTCACGCGTTATACTTCGCTTCCCGTAATACAGTCGAGCCCGTTTATAACGATATTGACGAGAACGCGAAATCTGATAGTTATATCAGAGTATCGTTAGAAACGAGCTTTCAAAAATTGCAGCTCGGGTTCGCGCAAACGAAGTAGATCGCCACAAGTACAATGCCGCTGAACATGCGCGTTTGTTGGGAGCACAGAAGCATTTTATCTAGCTGACTCAGCTGTGCGTCGAAAGCTTTGCTCGTCATCCAATGCCGTAGTCGTCATCATTCTCACGATCGGGACTGCGAGGTCCATCAGAATGCGCCTCTGCCACGGGTAGTCCGTCGACGCGCGTTTGGGTGGTGACACGCAACTGTCTTCCAATACACGTTTTCGAAGCCGCGGCACTTCACAATGCGCTTTTGCACCGGTGCGAAACCCGTAGAGTGCATGTAAGTTGGGGTCGAGCCACGCGTCTTTCCTCGTCAAAAAGCGTCTCGGAACCGCTGACGCCAACGTAGCGAGCACGCGGCAAAAGAAGAGGAAAAGCTTGAAGACGAGAGAACGATGTGGAGAAGGAGCAACCTCCTCCACTTCTTGAGAGCTCCTTCCACCCTTTTCGAAGTCGCGTGCCTTGCAACGCACGCATCTAATCCTCCGGCAGTGACGCGCGGATAAACGCACCGCGTTCTCGCTTTAGCGGGCATGGAGGCGAAGGCTCTCGAAAATGCCAATGTAATTTGTTTTTGGTGCAATCTTGCTCTCTAATTTTCCCGCGTTTTGCCGGCCGTCGGGAGAATTACAATCGCTATATGCGAGCAAGCGCTTCCGCGGCGATTGTTATATCAATGTTTTGCTTACACGAAGTTCAATGGGAGAGCTGACGGGAACCAACAGTTCGATAGCAATATCGGAGTTATCGTTCTATCGAAGATCGTAATAAATGGGCTCGACTGTACGTGCAATGTACAACTGGGGTCAGACTCTTTCGGCTAAAATCTGATCCCTCACGATCATTCCCTCCTGAATCACTTTAAGACCAATTTAGGATCAATTTGATTTCTTCTCGAATTCACTATTCAGTAGCAATTTGTATACATTAACATTAACTCCCCATCATATCTCAATATAGTTGTTTTGTTTGTTTCAACTAAATACCAATTGAGTACAACAATAAACTACCTGAAACACACTTGTCACAACATGTGGTCCTTCTAGATTATAACGACCATGTCATATAGACCCCTTCCCAGCGCTGCATTTGGAGGCTAGCGGTGGCACTACTCATCGGCTCAGTTATTGCTTCCTCAATTTCTACAGTACTTTGTACTTCGGCTCACCTCAGTACCATTGTACTAGCGGATGGATGTCCCACGAGAGGTGCCTCTTCCTAAGGTTGATTATCATCATCATTCTACGCGTTTCCATAGGAGCTGTCGTCGTCTGCTACGGTAGTCGTAAGACGACTTCTGCGCGTTCCAAATTCACGTTTCCATCGTCCAATCGTGACGTATATCTCGCGGGCCGGTGTGTAGCACTCCTAGCGGATCGTGCGGATGGGCTCCTCATAGGCGTCGCTGATTATGACGTGGTCGTTTTAATCTATTACGGTCCTGGTCATTACACACGATGAGGTACTATATATGCGTGACCAATGGATCCACTTCAACGGCAGGCAGCCTGTGCTTGAGAGAAAAGAAAAACAAAAATCGACTGTGCATGATTTCACCCCAAAATTAGTTTGTAAAAATAGTACCCCTCCCCATGAACGCAGGAAAGGAGGGCATCTGCCCCGGAAAAGTCATACCGCGCGCAATAAGTGGTCCGCAAAAAAAAGGATACTCGCTAACGTTGTCATTTTCGTTTGAATTGCCTTCATCGCTCCACGTTGACTCTTGAGTTCGTCCTTTGTCCGCATGGCAATGCTTTAAAGAAGGGAAGTGTCAAGTTATAGAAAGCACCACAAAATGCGATAAATTCTTAGAACAGACGGAGCTATGGCAGATGAGGAAAACAACAACACTAAAGACACCATCCTGCTCCACTATCAATTGGTTTACTGCAGGAACACACATACCTTAAAAGCAATGAATCAAAGCCAGAAACCAATCACAAAAAGGCGCACTCTCTTCTCCACATACATAATCTCTTCTTTAGTGATAGCTACGCTTCGTTAAAGGGGCACAAAACAGGTCAACAAACGTTTACCAATTATTATGGTCAATCAAAAGAACGTAGCTCAGGATATCCAAATATGAAATTCTTTTACTTCTAGCGAGCGTCTTTATAATGAAACAGTGCCATTCAAAGAGCATAATCCGCATGAGCCTCTCCTTGTCTTTGGAACCGGGTCACGTCAACATATTCGAGACGCTGGAGGTGGGAGAGATTTCGCTCTCCTAGCCAATGACGGACCCCACAGACACAAGCTGGAGCTCGCGAGGGAACAAGTTGCGGGAACATCGCAGTGACCTCGCAGTGCAATACAACACGTGAAATAGAATATAGAGCGATTTTGGTACGGTTTGAACTGGCTATCTTGGGTTTGACAAGTTGGAGTATGTTTAGAATTTGCCCTCGCATCTCGATATTACGACAAAATTTAATGTATAAACGTCCCACATTCTAAATGGCTGATGACGCGCGACTTCAAAATGACGCGTCGCTGTTGTCGCCAGGACATCGCAGGGCAGGGCATGAGGGCGAAAAGAGTGCAGTGCACATTCAGTCGGTTCGGAGCCATTATTTACTTTTTGCGACAAAAATTTTTTGAAAACGTTCACCATCGGCAATCTATCACGATACATTTTACAAAGGGGCATCTCGTATACCTGTTTATTGCCCCTTCAACACACTTATCGGTTTCCAAGCTTTCTTATCAAGAAGACTTCATACAGCTCTTTTTCCTTCTTTGATATAAAATGACCTCTTATGCTGGTCCTCGAAAATACAAGTTCCTAGAAAACTTTGAGTGGTGTAGTGTCCTCAGTGTTGTTGTCCTCGTCTCCTGTAGCTCTGTCTGTTCTAGTCAAATGTTTTCGAGATGGTTTCCGTGAACGGAACCACCTACGGTAACTCGAAACAAACTGTGACGTTTCCTACTGCTCAAAAAGCTAGATTTCGTGGGGGAGACAAATGATAATGAAAATTTACTATGGAACGTGACACAAAAGAAGAATCCAGCTCTATCGTTTTTATGCAGCCCTTTCATTGCTAGAGTTGTGTCAGTCCTCCCATTTTTTGCTGTGTCCCCACATCACCTACAACTTCACAATTTGCATCTTCGTTGTAATCCCCATAATTAGAAAGTTATAAAACGAATTTCCACTAATTAATTAGTTAATTGTGGTGCAAAAAGTACTCAAATAATCAAACAGTATTACTAGGCTACTAGTAATACTATGCAGTTGGTTTCGTTGTGATGCAATCAGCCGTTATTTTTTTAAGGTGGGGTTCGAGTTAAATGAAATACCCTGTATATATATATACAGGGTGTCCACGCTAAGTGTGAACAGATTTTTTTAAAATATATCAATCACTTTTTCCAAGATGAAATCAATTGCAATATAGCATATGCTGAAGGGCACTCCCTAGGGGGGCATTAACAGACTCCTAAGGCAATGTCTTAATTAACTTTCAATAATTAACTTTTTAATTATAAAAGCTACGAAGTCGCTCCAATGAGAACATCTGATCTCTTCGGTCACCAGATACCAAAGCCGTTTTCAGAACAAAAATCCGTTCGGTAGATCATCCGCAAAAAATTTGTGAAGGAACGCCATTTTTCTCTGAATTTTATTCATTGCGCATCTCTAGAGACGCGTCTTTCCTTCGCCCCCAATACGAGAGGATGAAAGAGCACACTATCGCCTCTTGCGTCCTGGAAAAAGATTAAAAGAAAACAGAAAATGCAGCCCAAGATAAGGGCAGTCGCGATACAGTCACCCGATAGATTTGTGTTTTTGTTTTGTTTCCGCAAGTTAAAGCTAATCTTCGACGCATGAGGCGGCACTGTGCTCTTTCACTCTCTCATACTGGGGGTAAAGGAAAGCCGCTTCTTTGAAGATGCGCAATAAACCAAATAAAGAAAGAAATGGCGTTCCTTCACGAATTTTTTGCGGACGATCTACCGAACAGATTTTTGTTCTGAAAACGGTTTTGGTATCTGGTGACCGAAGAGATCAGATGTTCTCATTGGAGCAACTTCGTAGCTTTTATAATTAAAAAGTTAATTATTGAAAGTTAATTAAGACGTTGCCTTAGGAGTCTGTTAATGCCCCCCTAGGGAGTGCCCTTCAGCATATGCTATATTGCAATTGATTTCATCTCAGAAAAAGTGATTGATATATTTTTAAAAAATCTGTTCACACTTAGCGTGGACACCCTGTATATATATATATATATATATATATTTCAAGTCCTTCCATGCTCCTTTATTATCCCTCTACTTTCGGACTACCCTTGGGTCACGTTTTTGTTCGTTCACAGTCTACAAGTGACACGGCAGGCGGAAACTTACTTGATCTGGTCGTGCACCAGTCGATCGGAGCTGGAAAACAAACGAGACAAATTTTTTTTGGCACTTTTACGCCAGACAACGTGTCCCTTCTAAAATCGATAAAAAACCCCAGTGCAAGGGGATAACACTAAAGGGGACAAGAATGTGCTCTGCGTCGTCCCCTTCTTGTCCCTTTACTGTTTTTTCTCCCATGCACTCGGTGATTTATCAATTTTACAACGCACCACCAACCCACCCCTGGATTTTAACCCGATTACACGTTCCCTCTCTCACTGACTCACTTTCTGAGATGCTCGTGCTCCTTGAGGTAGGCTTCGGAGCGACGGCTCAGGCTGGAGGCATTCTTGTACGAACTGCAATGGGGAAAGGCTGGCTGAAAGCAGCACACACAGACGGACACGCGGGCCTTACTCAATGTCCCTGCGCACAGAGCCTAGCAGCTGGTCCCGTTCCCTGCGAGCCTGGATGTTGGAGCGAGTCTTCTGGAACTCGTGCATGTAGTCCTGCAGGATGTCGCGGTGCCTCTGGAGCGTGTGCAGCATCGTGGTTCCACCTCCGGGTGCCGCGCCTTGCCAGTGGGCTGACATCTGCTCGTTCACCTGGCCCAACTGACACAAAAAAAAAAGGACGCGCAAATTCAGCGGCACGTGGAGCGGGACCTCGTTAAAAGTACAGACGTTAGTGCAGTGAAACATGCAGTGAAGCGCATGTTCCTCGCACATTATAGATGGGACCCTACTTTTTAGGGTTATACCTAGGGCCTGACATTTTCGGGTTTTATTTTTGGCCAAATTCGGGGGGTAAATATCGGGTGATATTTTTCATTTGAAAATTCGGGTGTATTCGGGTTAAATCCCGTTACGGCATATTCTGTCGTCAGGAATTCGGGTGTATTCGGGTGATTTTTTTTTGTTTAATAAAAATTTGTCTTAACATGGAACTAATGTTTAGCAATGTTATCATACTTTATTTTAATGCACGCTTATGAGTGTGCCACGCGACCCGGATGTTTTCGGGTAGATTCGGGTTAAACCCGAATTTTACAGATTTCGTTCGGGGGGTAAATATCGGGCGGATACGGGTTTAACCCTAAAAAGTCAGGCCCTAGTTATACCCGATCATTGTCCGATATTTACCTCCCGATTCCAACTAGAAAGAACAGGGTTTAACCTGGTATTTCCCCGGAAACTTCTGGACCAGGGGAATCTGAAGTCATCGCAACTAACACGCTACTTTGGAAACTGCCTTGTAACCACATAAATGTGCCAATTCAAACTGTCAAAACAGGGACCCTGCTGCCTCTTAGACGCATAGACTAAATATTGATGCGCTGTGTCCACTGGTGTGTAGTGTGCATTATGTCGAGTAAACCAAATATTTACGCCTGGTCCAACCCGGCTCAACCACAATTAGCTTGAGTCAAGTTCAGTTCAACCCGATTACATCCGAATTACTGAAGCAAAGCATAACCCGATATTTACCCCCCCCCCCCCCCCGATTTTGCTGGAAAATATAACATAAAAATGTCGGGCCCTAATTATAGACAAGCACGGCACAGTGAGATACCAAATGCGCCTCAAACAGTTTATTGTTGCAGCCAAATAATACTTACATCCAGTCAAGTGTTTGTTACTACATATTTTGGTTTATATTTGGTTTATACAGTAGAACCCGCGGATAGCGATATCGCGTATAACGATATCCCTCGTAAAACGATTGTTCATGATTTTACCATCAAAATATACATTGTTTCTATGGGGAAACGACCCGCGTATAGCGATGGAGACCGCGGTTCCAGGTACTCGTATAACGATGTTGGGCGCTGTCCCGTGCGCGAAACCTGGTGGCGATTTTCGCCGCGATAAGATACAGTAGAATCTCAATGATACGAATCTCACGGGGTAGCGGAAAAAATTTGTATAATCCGAAATTCACATCAAAAGAACTAAACTGAAATAAAAATCGAGGCAAGAAAATAGACGGCGACTGTTCATTTTCCAATACTGTCAGTGAAAGAGGTAGGTGGTAAAGCTTTTTTTGTCTCCGTATTTGGCCAATGCTGCTCAAATTCGCGAGATGATTCAAAAGGCCAAGCACATGCTTTCTACCCGCGAGTTGCGCGACAGTGTTCTAAAGCGAGCTTCTCCTAAAGCACACAGGCGTTAGGTGAAGCCGACTTGCGGAGTGGTGACGTGTAGTGTTGCCAGAAGTTGTCCTGCTATGTTCCCTGGTTCCCTCCACGAGTTCTGATCGCTGCTTTCCCAAGCCAGTGCGATGTCACACAGCTTCGTGTTTTTTTTTTAGCATCTGTGTCTTTTTCTTTTACTACACGCAGGGTGACGCGCGACTTTTTGGGGACGCGCTATTTACGTCACCCCTCGTTTAACGATGTATCCCATATAACGATGGATTTCGCAATTACCTTCAATATCGTTATACGCGGATTTCACTGTATTGGTAGTGGAATATGCGCATTATGTATGTCCCTCCTCCCATGGCGAGTCAATCGCAACAAGTATTTCAAATAAATAAATAAATATCGGCGACAAAGTTACAATTACGGTTACCCTGCAAAAATAGTAACTAAGTTAGCGTTACTCGTTTTAAAATGTAACTAGTTATACCCCATTAAGCTTAGTTGCTTTAGTTACCATGTAAGAAAAAAGAAAAGGTCAATAAATGTAGCACTCGAAAACTTTGTTTTTGCATTTGTACTGTCCTACATAGTTATACTGTATTATAAATAGGGCCTGACTTTTTAGGGTTAAACCCGTATCCGCCCGATATTTACCCCCCGAACGAAATCTGTAAAATTCGGGTTTAACCCGAATCTACCCGAAAACATCCGGGTCGCGTGGCACACTCATAAGCGTGCATTAAAATAAAGTTTGATAACATTGCTAAACATCAGTTCCATGTTAAGACAAATTTTTATTAAACAAAAAAAATCACCCGAATACACCCGAATTCCTGATGACAGAATATGCCGTAACGGGATTTAACCCGAATACACCCGAATTTTCGAATGAAAAATATCACCCCATATTTACCCCCCGAATTTGGCCAAAAATAAAACCCGAAAAAGTCAGGCCCTACTTATATCTTACATGTGTATCGTGTCTGAGTTTAGGGGAACACATGTAACAGAAATTTTCACGTATTTGCCCACAGTGCCCAGAGTACAACAACCTCCAGGATGCTGTAAACATATTTCTGTTTCCAACGTATTAATTAATTAATTCCAGGGCGGTTTCCTTTCACGGGATACATGTCAAGCTGTGTTCAGGAGTTGAAATTTAGAAAAAAAAAAAAATTTCTTTTAGTGGTCACGAAACATGCATAAGCTGATAGAAATAAGCGAGAGTTCGTTAAAAACAGCAAACTTCCCTGCAACCGAAAGTGCTAACACCACGTAGACGACAAAGACACTGATGACTAATGAGATTGAGACAGCCATGACTACACAACCTAAAACAAGCAAAAATGAAGTCAACTCTGAGCAATACTTTGTGTGTGTGTCTGAATCAACAGACATAGTTTCTTTATCCAGTTCCAGCTCAGCAGAGAAGCAGTGGGTTCACATTTTTCTTGCATTCGCAGCTTGATTTGATGCTCTGCAATGCACGACTAGTACTGTATAGTACTAGTGGCTAGTACTAATGGCACCAACTTCATTCCTTTACATTCATTACATTACCTTTTCGTTCAGTAACAATACTAAGCAAACTCTGAACGCAAATTTGCAGCAGGCTGGGTAGGTGCACATGCTTCTTTAGCATTAAAACTACTCAATTTAAAAATCAGGTCAAGAGAAGTACACAATGGACGTGATATTCACCTTCATGTAATTCTACAAGCTGTTTACCTTGCTTACATTTTTTAGTTCTTCTTTTTTTTTTTTTTGCAAAATAAAGAATACCACCTACTTTTGCAAGCAGCTGCTCAACTTGAAGAGCCATTGTTTCAAACATGTGATCGCTGTTAGGGCTGCTCAGCAGTGGCACTGTATCCAAGCTGCACAGTAATGAAATCGTATTATGAATACACTGAAGTTGTCACTGTCACACTGAAATTAGTCCCAGAAGGCGTATTTACTGTCATACAATGAAATAAATATTATAATAAAGGCTGGACTGGTACGAAACTACACAAACCCCAGAAAGGGCTTAGCAGGTACCGAGAACGTGAGGAGGGCAGCACTTTCTTTAGTTTCAATAATTTATCAACAAAGCAGCAGACAAAAAAAAAAAAAAAAATTTGAACATATTTTCGAAAATACGAACATTGAGACTATATATGATACGGCTAGTATTATTACCTAGTATATATTATTGTTTAATTATTATTTTTACAATTCACTTACATACAGAGCACCAACAAAGAGGAGTACTAATATCATAAATACGTACCGCAATTTCACGCATACAAGCCGTACTACAGACAAGCAGCAAAACCCATTTGTAGGAACGTAGATGGGTAGAAATCCAGCGAACCGGTAGAGATGTAGGAAGGGAGTTGCCTCAGGACAGAAGCCGCCGATATTTCGAACAGAGACTGTTCTTCTTCTGGGAAGAAGTTAACAGTCTCTGTTCGAAATATCGGCGGCTTCTGTCCTGAGGCAACTCCCTTCCTCCATTTGTAGGAAGGTTTTTAAGATTTTGGAGGGAGATAAGCCACGGGAAGTACAACGCGACTGACTTGTGCAACAGAGGAGACCACAGAGAAGGCCATAAACCATACTTGGTGGACGGCATGGTGCAAATCAAAGGAGGTGAGTTGTAGAGCCCTACCAAGATTGGACTGAGCCCCTGTTGAGTGTTTTTCATGGACTGACGGGTTAGTGGCCTTTCAGAACACATAATTCACTGTCACCATTTTTGTTAAAGCTGCTTGGGAGAAGGCACCAGGAAGGTCAGTCTACTCGGACGTGGACACGCCAATGTTACGCATTTTTCGTGCATTGTCAGGGCGGTGCTGTCCCAGAGACACTGTCGGACCTTTCGTTAAAACCGAGGTGTGGGGAAAATACCAGCGAAATATAATCGAAATAAGTCCCACCGGTGGGTAAGTCACAGAGCATCCGTGAGAAGAAAACATAGCGCAGAAGCTGCGGCTAATACGCGTGAAATTGTGGTGCAGAAAGGTGCCCACTGCAAAACACTCTATTCTTGCGCTAGCGAGAGAGAAACACCCTAAGTGCACCTAAGGCACCCTAAGACACCCATAAAGTGGCACCTAAGTTCTATCAGTCACAGGCTTCAGTGAGTAAGACCATCGAGACAGCATTATCAGTCCACTATGGTGTACATGTGCCCTTACCTATCCTGCTTGAGATCACGTGATCCGAGGCTTGTTCCCAGCTTGCTGAAGGACACCAGCTTAAGATCAATCTCATTTTCTAGGTGCCGGGCCTGCTTTCTCAAATCTGCAATGATATTACGAGTATTGTCAAAGATAACTTCATAATATTGTATTTGATAATAGTGTGTAGAAAAAAAAAACATTGTCAACGACAGATCTGCAACGACATTACAAAGGGTGTCAAAGCCGACCTCGTAATATTGTATTGTATTTAGTTACACTGTACAGGTAGATATTGTCAAAGCCAACTTTGTAATACAGCCAAACCACAACATAACGAAGCTCAGAGGGAACATGATTTCTTTCATTGAACGCAATATTTCGTTGCATCAAGTTTCACTATATCGAGGTTTCACCGTATCATATTGCATTTGATACAACTGTAAAGATAAATACTGTCAATGATAAATCTGTGAGGTCATCACAAATATTATCAAAGATAACTTGTACACCTCTATACTTGTGTGCTCAATAATCCTGTAGCTGCAGCACTGAAGACTAAATGAACAACAATGGTCAACACAAACGTAAGTGGACAAACACAGCAAAATTGGAGTGGTAATACAGGAGAGAGAGAAAAAGCAATACACGATACAAACAAAACAAGTTAGAAACACTATGTAACATATGAAAGTAATTACATAAGTTTGTTTTGGACTGTGAGGTAGGGTAATGGATGAAATATGAAATATATTTCATACAAATATATGAAATATAGCTGGAAAGATGGTTCGGTTCCAGGGAAGTCTTGGTTGAAAATGACTCGAAGCACAATTTAGTGGCACAAAAGCAAAAGGGAACGTCAAACTTTCGCCCACGGTCCAGTCGCAATGATCACGGTAGAAAGCAAATAAGACAGCAACTGCCATGGAGTGCATTCTATAATAATCATTTTCAACCAGCATCGCTCTACAACCTCTAGCAGTAGGTGACGGGCTGGAAATTAAAGAACACTGGAAGGAACCGCCGCGGTACGAAAGTTTATGAAACAAACAGACGAGGAATACTGCACTGAAGTGAAAGATGTGATAAGTTAGAGGAGCCCAGAAAGCCAATTTTCTCTTTCTGGCGAGTTAGGAAAAGGGTGCAACTTGACGTAACAATTAACAACAACAACAAAAAAAAAATCTCTGTACGCGGTATTTTTCTTGTAACAAAACGCCCCCGAACATCGAGGCGAATGTTCCCGCTCGACTCGCTCTGCAGACCGAAACGAGGAGGAGGAGGATTGTGATGTCATCGCAGTTACAAGAGAGACCGCGCTCCAATCGGGGCCTCCGCTTTTCACACTTTTTCTTTTCTTTTTCGTTCCTGCTCCCAGTTCTTTCTCTGTGCAGCAGACGACGCTTCTCCAAACAAGCAAACCAGTTAGCGGGTTGTACAGCGGTGACTTCGAAGCGACCGTGGCAGCTAGTTTTGGGCGTTGCCGCCGTTGTGCGCGATTTTCAAAATCAAATTCTGCGACATGTATGCATCTGTCGAGTGAGTCACTTCGCATGGTGAGTTTTAGCAGTCAGGTTAACGCCTTGGCTTAAAAAGATGGTTGTAACGGAAGTGCTTTCTGAGCTCTTTTAAGGCAGCGTTTTATTGAAGTAATGCTAGCTGTCTGGTCGTGGTTACAAAAACGCACTCCACTGTTTTTGAAGACCCTTCATCTTAGCAATGGGCAACATGCACATCATGCCTCACACAAAAGCGGCACATTCAAGTTTAGTGAGCACAGGCATTCAGTATGGCATAGGCTTTATGTTAAGCAGAGCAAAATTTTGTCAAAACGTACCCCCAAATGCACGCAGTCTTTTTAGTAAGGAATTCCATGCGTGGTCTATAGGAAACGTTAGACATTTAAATATAGATACTCATTCCTGCGCTGCATTACTTACTTCTTACATGTTTACATTCATTAGCGGGTAGCAACATGTCCTGCTCCAAACTTTTTGTTTTGTTTCGTTTTGCCACATAAGCATGGCGCAACAGGTAGAATAACGTTTTAAATTATTACATGCATGCGAATAAGTTTTAGTAAGTCTGAGTGCAAGACGGGGTCGCTGTACGTCGAAAGAAAAGTAAACGTCATGCTTCAGATGTGATCGGAAGTGGGGCTCAAGGGCGCAACTCGTATATTTGATCGAACAGCTGTACTTATCATAAATAAGTATTTTCCGCTTGTCAATCATACAGTACTGAACAGTATCGGTTTCGATAAGGCAGCTGTCCACAAAACAGTGAGTAATGTCAGTATGATGATTAGACACAAGGTCAGAATAGGAGCAGCACTTCTTCATGGCAACAGATATCAAGGCATACTGCTATGGTATACGGCGCGTCGATGGTACACTGAGGTTAGGTTGATTAAAATAAACCAAAGTTCGTCTTATAATACCTTCCAATTGATAGCTGACAGCAGCCATGATTATGTGCGTACGTACACAACGTACTTGGGAGCGAGGCTACGAAGACTACTCGAGGGCCTCGAGGATACGGGCAAGTATTTTGCGGGGAGTGGCACGTGGAACGCATGGACAGAGAGAGTTTTAACTTCCTTACGGTCACGTTACCTGAAACAGCCAATGAAGGGCATGTCCATTCGTTTTCATTTGTAAAACCGAAACGGAAAAACTAGGGGCAACATCATTCGTCATATTCATATGCATTGATAAGAGAAAGTGTTGTGGAGGAGGTGAAAGCTGTAAGGTATTCGAGGGACCTACCCGATCCAGCTGTTTTAGGACACGGGACACGTGGCATTGAGGAATTTCGACACAAGAAAGTTTGTGTCAGGCAGGCACTTTTATCAAGTTTTGCGATAAATTTGATTGTATGACCGAAAAATATCCATAACGGCAAACCTGAGCGGGGCAAAAACACATATAATCAAAAACTCCTCAGGTGACAATGCAACATAAAACGCACAATAATTCAACGAAAACCGAAACCTTACTTTCTTGCATCAAGGCTGTCCCGTTATTTTCTTTCTTTCTCTTTTTTTTTTTTTGCGAGGTTAGTTTAGGTGTCAACGCTCCCGAAAACATTCTAATCCAATCGCCCCTGAATGTACTTTGCAGTGGTTGTGTGATTACATGGATTTTGACAACATTCTTCGTAGTATCGTTTTCGTAGAGTTCTTGCAATGTACTAAAACACCGAAAAACTGTGTCTCTCTCAGTAAATTATCAACACAATTGATGATAAAGAATGCATGACTAGCGTGACGAGGTCCGTCAAAAGCAAACCAAAACAAGCCATAAGCATAGGGCCAATAAGTTTTCTTCTAGCAACTGGAGCCAATAGGAGCGCCGACCCTATTGCTTCCGCGGAGGCTGCGGAGGTGAACATGATGGATGACGGTATTGGCTAGCCGATGCTACTTTTTTTGTTCTCGCTGTTTTCAAGTTGGCGTGCGATCAACTGTTCGAACTTGCGGCGGGCCAATTTGAATTATGTCACCTCCAAAGGGAAAAAAGCCGAGTACGTTAAGAGCAAGCTTGCGGGAAAGAACGAGAGAGAAGTTCAAAAACTTGCGAGACGAGAACAGAAGTACAGTTAACAAATCGTACTACGCACTGAGAGAAGTTCGAAGAAGCGCACGCCAAACATTAGCACACGTCAAATCGGCCCTTGAGAATGTTTCTAATGTAAGTCATGTTATCTCTCTTGTACGTACTTCTATACGACAGCTATTAACTATATAAGCGCTTTCTTCTTAAAAAAAGAAAGAAAGAGTGTTGATATTGTTTATGTGGTAGAACGGTAGAAGGATACAAACAGGCTTTGTTTGAAGTAACGGAGGAAACCTAGTAAGACTCGTAAGTCCAATATCACAAGACGGTATTGGCGACATCGTGTTGACAAGTTGTGTTGGAATAGCCAACGGACAATCTTAGTAGCCCAGCCCCACCCCAACGGTTACCCCCAACACAGGAGAATGCAGTTTCCTGTAGCTGCATGACCCCATATTTTCCGGACTAGCAACTGAAAAGTAAACGAATATATATATATGCATTTGTTTCAGAGATGTCTTCGAGAGCGTGGACAACACGGTTACCGTGTCGCAGCACGCAGTCCTATGAGTTCGCCCACACCCGTTAAACTCTACACTCCATTTGGAATCGAGACCCCAAGCCCACCTCAAAAATGGAGGACCCCAAGGAAGAGGTATGGCATGGGAGTTGCATACATTACCACCAATGGGTAGCTAAACATTCAATCAACAGTACCAAGCTATCTTCCTTGAATATTTATGATCGAATCACCAAGAAAAATATGTGTGTGTGTGTGTCGAGCTCATTTAGAAATACCTTTGTGGAACGTATTACCATCGGGAAAAATCTGAAATTGGTGGTTACATTTTTTAAATTTAAAGATCCTTTAAATATTCTACGTTACCTTTGCAAAGTGGGATGGAGACATGGACAGATGGGGAGAGGACAGCAGGAAGGAGTGGGGGATGGAGGGGTTAGTATGCATCCTGGGCCAACTTCAAGGGGAACTGTGCCAACATTTGCCCAGAAAATCTGCCAGGAAACCCAGGGAAAGCCTCCGACAGCACAGTCTGGGGTAGGATTCCAACCCGCCACCTCAATGTGAGCAGTACTGCATGCACCTACCGTAAACATTTCTTTATTCGCAAAGTATGAATTTTCGCGAATCGCGCATTCAGTCGTTTGAGAAGTTATTCGCGAGTATTTAATTTCGCGAATTCAGGGCTGTTTCCTTTCGCGGGATAAACGTCAAGCTGCGTTCGCGAGTAAAATTTTTTGCGATTTTTCAGCGGTCGCAAACTTTGCAAAAATTTTTACGAATTAACGCGAACAAATATACGGCACAGTATCTCGTTTGCGCGAGTGGTTTTTTCTCTCTGAGCTACCTCAAACACATGCAAGACCAAAGAGAGAGAGAGAAAAGCCCCCAATGAGCACTGCGGAATTTTGACAAACAGAAGCTTGGGAGTATCAGCTAGTGAAAACCTGGAAAAGTCGGGGAACTTGAAGGCTGCAGTTCGGTAGACACCCTGCTAAAGCTTACTGCGGGGTGTCTACCAAAAACTAGGAATTGTCTGGGAATTTTTGATTTGACCGGAAAAGTGAGGGGGTTGCCTGGGAAGTTGCCAAAAAGCAGATGGAGTCTGGGGGAAAATCCGGAACAGGTGCCACGACTATATGCAGGGAGTCGCGAGTGGTGACCCGTGCTGTCGTGTGGTCACGCCGCAGCAATGTTGCCTCGAGTAACAGTTTGCCGATACGACAAGCTCAGAAGCAGAAAAGTAGGGCAGCCTCACTAGCGAGTGACCTTTAAGAACAAAAATTAAGAAGACTAGAGCACCTTTACCACGAAACAGTGGCATTCAAAGAGCATGTTTCGCGTGAGTCTCTCCCTTCCTACTCTGAGAGCACCTACGTCACACGTCTCGCACGTGTAGCAAAGCTGTATTCCAGTAATTGGAGATGGGGGAGATTTCGGACTCCTAGCCAATGACTGGCCTCGTTAACAAAGCAGCTGTGTGCGGGGAGAACCGCCTGTGAGAACATCGCTGTGACCCCGCGGAGCAATACAGCGCAGAAAACATAATGCACGCATGAAATGGAATATGCGAGCTTTTGGTACCTTTTGATCTGGCTACCTTGGGTTCGACATGATGTTTGAAGTGTAAATATGTTTAGAATTGACTACACTACCCAATATTAAAACAAAATTAATATATAGGTGGCTCGCATTTTGAATGGTTGATGGTGTGCGACGCCAAAATAACGTCAAAGTTGTCACCAGGGCATTGCAGGGCGGGGCATGAGCGCGAAAGAAGTGATTATTCCTTTGGTTTGGAGCCATTATTTACCTTTTTTGCGACAAAAAATGTTGCAAAACGTGACTGTAGGAAACGAACTGCACTGCATTACAAAAAAAAAAGCACCTTGCATACCTGTTTATTGCCCCCTTTAAACTGTTTGTATCCCAACTGACAAGGTCGTTCTCTGCAGGTGCGCTAACGAAACACCGACCAAAGGACTCAAAGAAGACCTGCAGGAAATTGCAACAGGCATGAGGGAGCTGTCAGCTATTGCAGAGCGCATCAAGGAAAAACAGGACATGGTGTCTGAATGACTTATGGAAGCTCACTTGCATAGGGTTCATTTTGTACTCCTACCATACCATACCTTACCATATCTCGAGATCTGATCCTCTTTGATGGTGTGCGGATTGTGCACCAGTACTGGTTGATCTGTGTGTGCTGCTCCTCGCATTTTAACGGGTTGCAAACCTAAAGAAGAGGCTTTATTTTTGAGCAAATATGTGATCATGCTAGCAGCTACTGTTTGTCTATCAGAATGTCCACGTACCTACTCTGTTTGCATATAAAATATGCAGTATAGTTCCTCGTTGCTTGTACCATCCCTTTTTACCGTGTGTGGCGTAAATTCTGAAGGCCCGACGCCGCTTTTGTGGGACCAAAAATATGACTAAAAGAGAGCACTAACCTTGCTGGGAATGACGTGTCCATAATATTTTCAGAATCCGCAGCAACAGCACGTTTTGCCCCTCCTCTTGAACTCCCAAACCGTTCTCAGGTGGGAACACGAAGGTTGTGAGGGATACTGAGGTGCTGTGGGACTGTTACATTAACAAATCAGCGGGAAGCAAAAACTGTTTTCTTTGAATTGTGCCGCTGCAAGATCGGGCATATTTAATCCTCCGGAGTTAATGTAACGCACAACCTAGTAGATTATAGCGACCACGTCATACGGACCCTTTCCCAGCACCGCCTTTGGCGGCTAGCGGTGGCGCCACTCATCGGCCAGGTTATTGCTTCCTCAATTTTTACGGTACTCTGTACTTTAGTTTACCTTAGTGTTTTTGTACAAGGGGGGGGGTGTCCTACGATAGATACTTCCTTCTAAAGTTGATTTATCATCATCATTCTACGTGTTTTCATCGTAACTGTCACTGTCGTCTGCTACGGTAATCGTGCGTCCACTTCTGCACATTCAAAATTCAAATTTGCATTGTCCAATTGTGATGCAGATCTCGCGTGCCGATGAGTAGTGCACCTAGCTGATTGTGCGGACGGGCTCCTGATTGGGTTTGCCGATTATGACATGATCGCTATAATCTAGTACGTCGTGATGTAACGTGAGTGACCATTGACCGTGTGACGTTTTGTCTGTGACGTCCGGACATTATCCGAGCATAGTTTCGCCGAAGTACTGTGGAGATGACATTTGAGAGTTTTAGAATACGTCTTCCGCACCCAATCCGCAGACAAGACTCTGAGTCACGTACGCTGTCATTGGTTCCGTTAAGTACGGTGTCTTTACAGTGACACAACCAATAGTATACTGAAACTCTCCACTGTATCCACTTGCAAGAACATCCTTAGTTATGATATCCATGTATTTCCTTTGTGTTGCAGCTGCTGCTTCGACTCGGAAGAATCGCTTTTCCTAAGGAAATGATGCATGCACAGTTTTTGCGGCTTAGTGGTGCGAGAAAAGCCTTTTGCTCGGGAAATTTTGGGCTGTCTACCAGTGGCATATAGCCAGAGGAGGAGGGGGTTTCTCTTGGGCTACCATTTTATTTTGATATCTTGAGTAAATCATGCCAGCACGCTACTTCATGCATTGTACCCCAGGTGCTCTGACGTGGCTGACGTGGCCGACGTGGCCATTGATATGTAGCAGTGATCTCCATTGACATTTATATCATCACTTGACATCAAAATAGGCAGCGCAAAAAAAAAAGAAAGTTACCGTTTTGGTGTAACTGTGCCAGGCATGTACTGGGAGACCGGCGGAACATGTGCTTCGTGCTCTTCCGTAACGATTTATAACAGTAGAGGTACCTTGGGTACTGGATGGGGCTCCTTCTGGTATTTATTCTTAGCAGTCTCCACAAATCGTGTTTACCGTTTCATGTGGTGCGCACCAAGGCAAACCATTACTGACTTCATAAGCCATTCTTAGCATTGCTCTGCTCTGCTGTCTTTTGTCAAAGATACCAAAGCCCAATTACCATAGTCCATATCTATATATATTTGGCAGCGCATTGTATGTGGCACTCATTGTGTATTGTTTACATGTATTACCAACCTTGTATTTTATATAAAAACTATTGTACTCTGTGTTCGGACTTGATCTTCTATGAGAGAAACCTTGCACTATAGTGCAGGCATTCAAACCCTACCTGCAATGAGAAGTGCAGAGAGGACATGTCAGTTCCAGTTTGCTTCTAAAGGCAGACAGCAGTAGTAATACACTAGCAAGCAAGATAAGTAGAGCTCAAAGTTTGAGGGTTTAGGACGATCCCCCCCGAATTTGCTACCCGAATTGGAGGTTGCCTATTTGGGGTGAAACCAGGTTCTTACCCAGCAAATTGCCGTCACTGAGATGTCTGTAGGAATGCACATTAACTTGTTTGGCAGAAAAATACAATTACATCACCATTTGTACCAAACTGGTACATTAGTTTGAGTAACCGAGCTCGATTTCTCCCCCGAATTTAGTGCACCGCAAGTTTTTTTTCACCCGAATCCGTATAAATTTACAGCTGATTTTTATCTACCCGATTTTTAACTCAAAATTTAGACAAAAATTCCCCACAAGATACGTCATGTGCGAATAACCATTTTAAAACTGAAGTGAGTTGATACATATAACAGAAGCAAATACGAAGGGAGTAGTGTTATAACCAGACTGGATACACATGCTGCACATGTACGGATGTGTACAGCATAATTTTTTGCAATATATTCATGCAGATCAGAATATATAGTAACGCTCACTTTCTTTCAAGCCCTCTATTGTGCTATTTTTGGCCTTACATGTAAAGCTTGGGAACTATTCCAATATATTTGGTTTGCAAAGAAACATCTATTCGATTCGGGATTTGAATATAGAATTCCGTATTTGTTTCAGAGACCGAACCAAACATAGAACGACTTGCTTCGTTATTTGCAAAATAAATAAACAAAACCAAATATTGCATAAAAATAATGATCCTTCCTTTTTTTCCCTTCCCTTTTGAGCCTCGACAACGTTGTAACACTTTGGTGGATGTAGAGTTCATTACGTGATGCATAGGCGCCGACTGCGGGGGGGCGCGGGGGCCCTTGCCCCCCCGGAACATGAACTAGGGGGGGGCGCCGCCTCCCCCGGGAAGTCCCGCTAAGAGACTGACACCAACCTTTGGGGCTCCGGCGCGCCAGAGTCAAAAGAGCGAAGAGGCACCAACCCCAAAAATTGATCTTGCAATTTGTAAAATATGCATCCGCCCACCATACTCATTATCACAGTAGGTGAGGCGAAGAAACACAGAGGATGACACAACACATAGACTGAATTTCGCCCAAAGCAATCAGGTCAATGAAACGAAGCAGTCGAAAAGGTACCAGCAGCTGCGAGGTGTAACGGTAGGATCTTCGGAACGCATATCCGTTGGGAGCGGGTTCAACTCCCGCTGCTCCATTTCGTTGACCATATTCATTAAATTGCGCGCATTTCGGCTCAAACACCGAGGATTCAATGCATTTTGTTCCTTTTGCACTCAGTTTTCAAAGGCGTAATGCCTTCAGTTGTGCACATGTTCACTGTTTACGTTCTCTGTGTTTTTCTTTTTGTTTTGTTTTTTCTGTTCTTCCTTCCTCTTATTTCTATACCAGTTCTGCATACATCATAGGATCCCGCCGGAGTGTGTGATTCTTCAACTTTAGTTTTGTGTTCATCATTTTTCTTTTCCTTTTCTTTCCTTCTTTTTGTTTTCTTTTGCCTTTCTTCTTTTCTTTGCCTTTTTCTTCCCCCTTTCACTTTTTTGTTGGAATAACAAGCCGACATCCATCTGGCTTTCTTTTCCTTTCTTTTTTTTTTTCTTAATAAACATATCCCCCCCCACCCCCGCCAGAGTACTTACTTCGCGGTGCGCCCTTGCCCCCCCTGGGAAAATGAAAACTCTCCGCCTCTGACGTGATGCATGCGTTGTACCGCGTGTCAGAGTATTGAGGAAAGAACAGTTTCATCAACAACATCAACATCATGAACAACAGGATCTTCAACATCTTTCTATGTGTCATATTCCCATTGGTTTTCCTGTTATCACTGCATAATATACAGGGTATCTCCTTTTTTTTTAAAGCATTACAGATCTTTTACACAAAATAGCCATTAGAGACTAGCACAGATGGTGTTTTTGCATTAATTAACTTTGATTTAGATGTCTTCTCAAAAATGTGAGAAATGTGGAGCCAGCCATTTAAAGCTATCACATTAAAAAAAAAAAACAAGAACTGAATCGTGCATGTGCTTTGAGATACACCAAACTAAACCACGCACACCAGGAGCGCGGGAAAAGACCCGGCCTTGAACTCCTGGATATTGCTGCAAAGTGGTTCATTTGGCTGGCAGATCAGTGCCTACTGTTGTTGCAACAAGGAGTACTTTGTTTTCAAAAGCCCTTGATATGACACTGGTAGCAGAGTATGTAGTCACTTATTTTATTTTATCAAAAAAGACCCTAAGTAACCTTCTTCTGTAAGAAATTTTGATGGGTATAGGTAGATGAGAGAACTTTATTCCCATCCACATGTGTAAATGCTTTGCACAAGGAAAGTTTTCTTCTTTTTTTTTTTAACAGCTTAACAAGTCTGGTATTCTGCAGCAGATAAGCAGTTGTTCAGCGTGGGCAAGGACATTTATGCAATATTGTCTGACAAGCTTAATAACACAAGCTGTGCGCAACATATATTGCTCCAGTGCGCCATATCCATCCGCTTAGCGCATAATTTGGAATAAAAGTTCGACAGAAAGTTCAAGAAGCGGTGTAGAGCATGTTGGTTGACTCGAAACGTGCGGAGGTAGTTGTGTGTTCATGTCTGTCCACACCTGTTCCATGATGCTTCAACATGTTAGAGGGGTACTTGATAATTCTGAATGTAACTGCAAAGTCGCTTAGTGACTTTAAGTGTAACTTAACAATGCAGTTACTATTTGCTCGGAGTAACTGTACCTGTAATTTAAATTTTTTTTCTGGTAGCTGTAACTTATCTCCTTCTTTCCGTAACACTTTTCAAGACTGTGCTCTCCAACAGAATGTCCACCTGGCTGCGTAGCCCACTGACAAAATGGCATCTCTGCTGCTCTCGTACCTTTTTTTTATAAGAAAAATCTGTAATGCCTTTAAAAAAAGTAAACGCCCTGCATTTTGTTGCTATATAACGAAGAAAAGGCTGTATTTTTTTGTGTGTGTGTACGGGAGATAGTGGCACATGCAGATAATAGTTAGACACCTGTGTCTTATGTTTTTTGAGAACTAAAGGAGCCAAAATTTCTGACTCATTTTAGGAGCTGTAAAATTTGGGAATACTTGGTCAAAAAGCAGAAGTTCAGGTTGAACAATAAAAACAAAAAAACAAAACAAAAAACAGCGCTTGTTACTTTTGAGACGAATAGGAGATGGAGAAAGGTTGTGCTCAACACACAGTGCTTAGTGTTCTCCAATGCCTGTATTGGTGGCTAATATACCCCTTCATATGGGTAGGCAGTTCTCAATTATCATTTATTATTGAAACCAAAGTTCACTGAACCACTGAACATGCACATAGCGCCACCAAGCGTACAAACTGTCAACCTGTCAAGCAACATCGGATTCAATGATCTCCGAGACGTTGACACGTTACATACTTGGTGGTGCTACGTGCATGTCCAATTGCCATTGGCTTCAATGGTGATTGAAGAGTGCATGTGTGACGAGGGAATAAATTAGCATTTTGGCAAGTTTGTTTTCAGTGTTTTTTTTTTCTCATCTCCTACCCCTAAGTGATGGTGAGATCGTGGGGCGAAAACGGGTTTTACTAGTTTTTGCCACAAAACACGGGGACTCCAATAGTGTCCAGTACTCGAATGCCATTCAAACAATGCAGGGGGCGCTCACCTCAACCATGATGAGGACTATGATCATGATCTCGAGACGCACATGATGTTTATCTTCGAGGTGGTGGCTCAACAGCTCCATGAGCTCACAGCAATGGGTCAGCTTCTCATTCATCACCTGAAAGTTATACATGTATCAACATTTCAAAACCAAACACGTTTCAAGAAGGACCTTTGTGCGACGCTCAATGTTCATGTACTTGACGACCTTTAGGTACAGGATTTCCAGGTTCTCCCTGTCCCAGTAGAAGTCCGGCGTGTCGAGGAGATCCGAGCTCAGGTTGATGAGGTGTCTGGGGACGACGCGCAAAATATCAGGCACTCATCTATAGGAGGCTTCTGACTCCCCCCTTGATTTCTGTCATCACACAGGTGGTGTCCGTGCATATACTTGTGTTTTAGAGACTTGCGTTATGTTTCACAAAGATCTGCATGCAGGTGTGGATTTATGAGGGGGGGTTCGGATGTCCTGATTTTGGATGTTACATAGAGTTTTGATTGACCTTGATGGTGTAATAGCATGCTGTCCAAGGCAAAGCCCCACCTCACAGAAAAAAACAACAACCTGGATCTGTCTCTGTCTGTAGGGTAATTAAAAAAAAATTCTCCGTTAGCGCCGCAAGGCAAATGTGGCTATGATCGGCGTACAGACATTGAGAGAAGGCAGCAGGGCGGAGTGGGGGGACAAGGGGGTTAGTACATGTTCTGGGGCTGACTTCAGGCGGAACTGTGTCGACATTCGTTTGGAAAGTCTTTGGGAAAACCTGGAGAAGACCTCAGACAGCACAGCCAGTGCCGGGATTCGAACTCACGTCACCTCCCAGTCTCGGCGTGGAAGGCGATCGTCCCAACTGCTATGCCACGGGATATGGTAGGGTAAAATAAGGGTTATAGGGTTAGGGTAGGGGTAAAGTTTTAATTCGGGAATCGTGAAATATGGTAAGATCAAGCTATATGGCTGCGTATCACATAGGCCATGAGTTTTCAATCTGCCAATCTGGCAAGTTTTCAATCTGGGGGTCTGAAACACAACCTCCTCCTTTCCTGATATGAACACCTCAGGTTATGGGATACTCAATCCCCCCCCTCCCCCAAGTCCCCCACACAACTGCTGCATATGGTGTATCAGGTGGAACATAAACAAAGTGTACGCTTTGCTTTTCAGACAAATGGCAAGATGCTGAGTGACTGTTCTTAGCGTTCTCCAGAGCCTACATTAGCATGATGGGAATTGATGTTCTGAGGCTGGGACACAGGCCTGTGTACTTGGCTTATAGGCACTTGAAGCTTGTGTGTTGTCCTTTCTTCTGTGTTCCAGCCTCAGAAATGAAGCACCCTTGGAAGTTGTTGAGGAGGTGTGTTAGCTTGGGGAGGTGTTAGTTGGGGAGGTGTTAGCTTAGCTCTATTGGTTGAGCCCATGAATCAGCAATCAAGATGTGGGTTCCAGTCCTACAGCTGGCTAATCTATTCAGTTACTTATTTCTTTCCAGGCTGCATTAGCAGTTTGGCAAGTTCAGTTTCAGATATTGTCAGGTTTTACCCGAAGTGACGATGGTGCACGATGAGGGGTCGAGGGGGGCAAGTCGGGTGTAATCCTGAAGCACGATGTTCTAGGAAAGTACCAAGCTGTCCGAGGCTTGACCTCCCACCCAAGAAAAGTCGTACTGGATGTGCCCCTGACTGCCATTCCAGACTAAAAAAAGTGCTATTTTTTTACTTTGTATCAGGGATCGGAACCGGTATTTTTTTCGGTCCGGTTCGGGTTCAGGCATATTGGTTCGGTTCGGGTTTAGCTCCGCTGAACCAAAATTATCAGCTTCAACCGGTTCAAGTATATCAGTTCGGTTCGGGTTCTGCTCAGGGAGAACCCGCACACACACACACAGACAACAAAAATCGCTCAGCGGTCAGGACATTTACAGGGATTGGAAGCATTACTTTTTTTGGTCCCGGTTTAACTGGTTCATAGGCAGTAATTTTGCTACATGAAAGCGATACACGGTTGTAAGAGAAAGGTGTGAGATAACCGTTTCAGGTGAGTCAAAAAAACGTCAGTGTCGGTTAGTAGCACAATTATTTCACCTCTGACTCGATTCCCAAACCGGTAACCGTATGATTTTTTTTTTTTGTTCAGTTCCGGTTCGGTTCAGGACAAGCAAAAAAATTGTTCGGGTTCGTTAGAAAATAAAGTTTTTTTCCGGTTTTCGGTTCGGATTCAGTTCCGGTTCCGATCCCTGCTTTGTATTGCAACTGAATCTTTGGTTAAAGTCTCAGTACGCAAAATATAAATGCGGTCAGTGAATGTTATGCTGTACAACAAATTTTTGAAAGAGGCAACAGAACTTGACAGCTTTGGATCGTATATGAAATACAAGGAGCACCGCACGAACTTGGGCTTACCCAAAGGCCCTACCCGGCCCATGGGCCGTGCTGGGTAATGCTTTATTTTTGCGGGCCTGGGCAGAGCTCAGGTTTCACATTATGGGACCGGGCCGAGCATGGTCCTAGGTCGGGCTCCAACCTGTGTAGCCCCAGTTTCTGCTAGCCACGCATGATGCAGTTTTCATTTTTTATATTCACGCTTCCATCAGTTTCATATCGGGCCCCGCATGTGCCTTGAGAAAGCCCTGACAATAGTGTATACAGGGGCAGAGGAAGCTCTGATGTCATCCCCTCAGCTTCTGTCATCATTATTGCTTCAATACTATGTAGGTAGTGTGCATAGGCTATAGATTGTTGCATTTTAGGTCCAAACCCGGTACAACCCACTTTCATGCCCCGATTTGCATCATCGTCACTCATAGGCAGAGCCGTCGTGAGCAGAATTTGCACTCAGGGCAGGGTAAAGGTGAAGCCCCCTTCACCTGCCCTGCCCTGTTTCATGTGCCTTTCATTTCACCCGAAAATTCCCCAACGACATAACAGACAGAGATCGCTTTCGCACAGACCGATTTCTCATCATAAAACCCGACAATCAAAATCAAAAACATAAATCAAAAATCGAAATCATAAAACCCAAAAACAAAGAACCCTATGTATGTAGCATGCAGGCCTACCCAACCACCCCTTAAAGAAATCCTGGATCTTCCCCCGAGCGTACTATATATCGAGACGAGGTTGCAGCTCACCGCAAGGAGAAGAGCTCCCCGGTCTTCCGGAAAAGTTGGTCACGTGTCATTCGTATCTTACGTCCGTCCTTCATGTCCTGCGGAGCATTATTTTGAGATGCAGCGATATGAATATAGTCAGGGACAACGTAAGCCATACACTTGACCCCGCCCCCACACAGGAACCGCTTTGTGCGCGCGAATGTAGTGTGGCGCGGCCAAGAGGGGGCGTCGTGCGAGGGCTGGCAGCCAATCGCAGGAGCCTTGCACGGATGAGTGGGAGGTCTGAATTGTGGGAACTGTCATCGGTCATAGGGTCCGACATTTTCTGGTTCAACTCGATTTCTCCCATTTTTTCCAACCCGAATCGGTTTCGGAGCAATTCGAGCCAAACGTGATGTCTCCCAGAATTCTTATCAGCTGTCATGTATCGTGCACACTGTTTAGTGGCAATCCGTGCACATGTCTGTCCTACATATATTATTTGGGTCCAACAATAAACTGTGCAAATCACATCCGATGTTAAAACATGTGGCGCTTGTCGCGAGAACGCATGTCTAACCCATGACCTACTAGGTTATAATGACCATGTCATAACCGGCAACCCTTATGAGGAGCCCGTCCGCACGATCCGCTAGAGGCACTACTCATCGGCCCGTGAGTTCTGCAT
The DNA here is from genome assembly GCF_037126465.1 of Ornithodoros turicata. Classification (NCBI taxonomy): domain Eukaryota; kingdom Metazoa; phylum Arthropoda; class Arachnida; order Ixodida; family Argasidae; genus Ornithodoros; species Ornithodoros turicata. The sequence goes on from NC_088210.1 coordinate 8,707,700, forward strand.
CATGATTGGACGAAGGAAATTTGAATTCTGGACGCGGAGAAGCAGACGCGTACAACTACCGTAGCAGACGACAGCAACAGCTCTTATGAAAACGTCTATAGAATGACGATGAAAATCAACTTTAGAAAGAAGCATCTCTCGTGGGACATCCACCACTTGTACAAAAATAGAAAGGAGAGCCGAAGTACAAAGTATTGCAGAAATTGAGGAAGCAATAACCGGACCGTTGAGTAGCGCCACCACTAGCCCCCAAATTCGGTGCTGGGCTGGAAAGGGGTGCCCATGACATGGTCGGTATAATCTAGTAGGGCGTGGCCTAACCATACATATACTACCTCTAACTGCAGGGCGGAGAGAACGAAAGTCACCCGATAACGCCAGAATGTATCGGCAGTTTTAAAGAGAACCCGATCTTTCCCTCCCGAATCTGGGGAAGGCATTTAAACCCGAAAAAGTCAGACCCTAAATGTGAAGGACTTAAGAGGTAATTCCTACCACAGTTGCACTTACCTCAATGAGACACTCGATGCTCTCCACGTACGCGTCCAGGGAGGCCTCCCATATGGCCAGTTTAACTGGGAGGGATTGTAAGAAGGAAAAGCTTGCAACCAACATCTAATGACCACGTCATAATCGGCAACCCCTATGAGGAGCCCGTCCACATGACCTGCTAGAATAGAAATCTACTGGGTGGACAAACAATAATCATACCTGCCAACCTGAGGAACTCAAAATTCGTGAGACTCCCCCTGTGTTGTACCCGCTACCCGAAAAAGGTAGCGCAATACCGATACGTGCTACCTGAGCAAAAAGTAACGAAATCCCGATATCGTTACACGTACCTAAAAGTAGCGGAATACCGCTACCGTTACCCTTAAAAAGTGACGCGAGACTTCATGCGCTACTTTTTAGGAAAGAAACAAACAGTATCGTTGACGACGTACTTCAAACGTCTTAAAATAATAAAATAAAACAATATCTCAAAATAATAAATCGACGTCCAAAGGTTACACGTAGGTTGCCCGAAGGCTAAAAATTTGAAAACCGTTTTTTTACAGATTTACTAAAGCCTACTCGGTATCCTACATATCTTTTTCTCTTCCTCTAAAGCAAATAAAGTACAAAGCAAGTCTACCGATAAAAGGCTCAGCAGCTTTGTCACAAAAGGAACTCGGATCGCCCGGAACGAGAAGTTAGTAAACATACCATAGTGTGCTTTTCAAATTGGACGTTGACTTCCTTGACGCACAGGTAAAGCTTTCCCACCGAGGCGCATAGTAGAGATCTGAACACCACGCTACTGTTTTGTACTGTAGCAGGCCATGGTCCCTCCATTGCAGCGGCAAGAAATGGCAACTGTCAAGCACCAGAGCGTACGTGGTGCAATGTCATGTGGAATGTCATGACTCATAGCTAGCGAGGACGGCTCCAGAATGGAGTGACGTCAGTTTGCAGACAACTCCGACAACGCACCAAATCTTCAAGAAGGTTCATCCCAAATAGGGAACACGTGGAGGACACATCCTCTTTGTAAGATAACGGCCTCTGTGCCCTCCTTTCGGCTATTTGCCCGGTCTTCCCAGAATGAGTTGTGATATCGGGCAGCTTGATCGAAGGCAGGCAGAGTGGAGGTTTGATGATAGGTCGAAGTCGAGTTGTCGCGAACCCCAGCTCGAAAAGTAGCGGTAGCGCTCAAAGATTGCGCTACCGCAAATTTGTAGCGGAAGTACTTCTTTCGTTACCAGTTTCAAAAAGTAGCGCGATCTCTACTCCGCTACCGAAAAAAGTAACGGATACGGTAGCGCCGTTACTAGTAGCGGCGCTACGTACAACACTGGACTCCCCACAATGCGACATGGGGGGGACACACACACATTAATTTTGGACACCAGTGGATTGCGATTCCTCTAGTCTGCTCAGCAAGTAGCCACTATCGGGTGGGGCTGCGACGCTCTGCCGTTGCTTCCATCAACCGCAACTGCGAAGACGCGTCGTCTCAGGCTCTCCCCCATAGCATTTTGCACGGCCGCAGCCATTTCACCGATGATGGCAGCGGCAACACCAGCTAGAGAGAGAAAGCCTCCTCTCCCTCCTTCGCTACGTAGACATATATAGGCAGAATTCGTCTGCTACTGCAATTCACCGTCCTGCAAATTCCAAGACCCTGCAAATGATTGCAGCTCACCTGGAACCTGCAGACCTAAATATTTAGACAAAAAAGTGCGAGACGCTTTGCAGAAAATCACTTTTGAGAAAGATTGAGACCGTTTTGCATTACATTTCCAAGTTTTTCCATTTAGTACGCGGGGACGTTCAATCGCAACTCGCAGACGACATTGGTTCTTCTCCATGGGCACGACCGCTGAAAGCACATTCGTGGTTGGCTACGGTCGTCGAAAACACGATCCTGATTGGCTGACTCTTAATTGTTACGTCGAGTCGACGAGCGCGCAGGCCTTCCGTATCTAGGTGGTGTTGGCAGCGGTCTTTGTGCGTCCACACCAGTTCCGCTTTCTTCGTCAGATTTTGGGAACGTCCTCTGGAACAGCGGTCACACGCGGTCGCTTACGCTCCGCGGCTGACCGTGCTCAACCAGGAAACCCTTAAAAAGGCACTTTTTTTCTTCTTCTATCGCAGAGCGTCACACACGTGCAGGTATTTGTTCTGTTTGGAGAGCGCCATCGGAGGAGACAAAACTATCGTACAAGGCTGGACTCATGATGCGACGATAGCATGTATTCTCGAGAAACATTGACACAATGAAACACATGATCTGCCACGACTTTCAACCGTAGATGGTCATTCCATAAAAACGTGTTACGGCTGTCTTCTTCAGGATTGCGTTTGCGCAGCTCTTAAAGGAAAAAGAGAGGCCCCAATTTTCCGGGAGGACGCGTTCGTATAATCGGGAGACTCAACGAAATCCGGGAGAGTTGGCAGGTACGAATAACTGAACAAAGTACCAGTCCACAGACCTGATAGAGCCATTCCGTTGGAGAATGTATACTTCTCCAGGTCCAAACTGCCTTCAGACGGTAGAAAAATTTTGCCATTGACAAATTTTGGCTTGTTGCTGAAAAAAAAAAAAAGAGTGCACTTTGCGTCTCAGGCAATCGACGTTTGTCCAGCTGGCTTATTCCTGGATCCTGTACGTACTTGTGGAAGGTGTACTCGAGAGATTCTGTCTCCTCTTCGACCAGTGCGGCACTGTAGGAGTCCACCTCGTAAGCCTTCAACAGATGGAGCACGGACTTCCTCTGCGGAAATGGAAAAGGGAAATGAAGCAAGGAAGGAAGGGCAGGAGAAAGCAAAGAAGGAAAGGGGCTTTCATGCTACCGGCCTGTCTACATGCTGGAATTATGTAGACGAATATAATTATGCCACTGTGCTCGGCCAAGAGAAACCGTACATTGTCGTAGTGCAAGCTATTCTCAAGAACAGTGCAGACAATGTCAGAACATTGTGGTTTTGCGTTCTTACTTAAAAACCTTGAGAATGAGGAAGCGTTTGCTCTCGACGTAAATGTCGAAACCCTTTAGTCTGCGGCAATGTTCGTGCACGACTTTGCAAGCTCTCTGGACAGGTTTAAAGAAATTTAATCTGGCTTCTGCAGAAATGCCACCATCAGATCAAGGGAGGATTTTAGGGGTTCAAACCCTCCCAAAATCATATTTTTGGTGGTACATTTGAGAGAGGGAAATGAAGCTGAAATTTTCCTCCCCCACAAAAGGTCTCTCTAGTACCCCTACCAAAATATCTGTATACACCACTCGAAGATACAACATAGTCTTTTCCACAATGGCAAAATAGTCTTTTCCAAGTTCAAGTAGTTTTGGGGCATCGATCACCTCAAGTTCTGGGAAATTCCAAAAGACGACAGATCCCTCCCTGTAATAAAGAAAAGAAGGATTATGACTGACTTTTACGTGTCAAGTTGGGAGCTTACTTGAATATAAATAGATCTCTGTGTTCCTCATTAAGCTCGTATTTAGCTGTCGCGCAAACGACTTCTTCTACGTCTGGCGAAAGGACCTTTTGTTGGTAAAGCCCCTGTTTCTGAAGAGCCCTACTGACTGCTGTCAGGTCGTATTCCCCAGCTGTGCTGTACGCAACGGCTGACAAGGAGCTCTGGCAAATGAGGAATGTCAAAGGTGTTGGGCAAAAGTTGCCAAGAATTTTACCTCAGACGGTGGTTCGTCCACAACAGGTTTTTTTCTCGCGGGCCGCATTTTGAGCGGAAGTGTAGAATATGCCACTGACAAACTTGTACGAGCTGCAAAAACAAAACGATATATCCGGTACATTTGATTCAGGGCTGAGCGACACATCAGTTTGCTGGGTAAATAACGATTGACTTTTTAGATTATCCTCCCACACGGCTATTCATTCGTTGAGTAGCTCTCCGACAAGTAACATTTGAATTGTCTCTCGGTACAAACATGAAAGAGCTGCTCTCTCTCACAGTATGAGGCAACGTTGGTATGAGGTACCTGTCCGAAATGTTTGTGAAGTTGTGCATAAGTTGAACAGTAATTTCAGAGGCGTTCGAAGGAGGATGCAGGATTTTGCAGTCATTTTGAACCATCTGAGGATATCTTATATTGATACTGAACAAGAACTATCCTAAACAATGATGCAAACAGCAGCGTGTGTAAACCAGTGTAAACACGTGAGCAGACGACAAGAACTTCCACAATCCAGACTGCAATCCACTGCCACAATCCACTTCCGTAGACTGCTACAAAGCCGCTGCTTGGTTACTGGATTAGTGCTGCGCCGCCGCTCGCCGCCTGCAGAAGCTTCACCCACTTTTTCAGTTTTTTGACCAATATTGCGTCTTGAAATATGGGAGTGTTAAGTGGCTGCTCTCTTCTGCTCCTCCGGCGTTCGGGTTTCGCGCTACTCGAGCTGCCACTTAAAGGGAGACTTCGCAAGGATTCGAAAAAAAGAAAAAGGTGAACATCATACCGAACACGGACCGCTCCCTCGATACCGAATAGAACATTCGCATTCATTTTGTGCGAGTAATTAATTCGTAAATGATGACAATACCAAACCGAAGCCAAAATGCAAAGCGCACAGCGGTTCGCCCGGAGGAAGATACTGTGACGTCACCCAGCATTCTAGCTCACCATAGTCGAAGCTTGCATTCTTCCATGCCAGATGACGTAAGCAGTGCTGCTTTCAACGCCCTCTCACTTCACAGAGGCGATGCGCTCACTTCGTAATAATTCGTTCGAATAAAATCTGCGCACTTTGAGTACGAGATAGTACGTTCCTGACACCCCAAGGGTTACTGCTATTTCAAAATCTTTGTGGTGATTTTGTTGCGGAGTCCCACTTTAACGGGCTCTTGTACATGATTGCTGTGATCCTGTTACCCCCCTTCTCTTTTCCCCCTCTCTCTCTTCTCGCTGCTGTACTCTCCCTCTTCACACGTCGCGCTCTCGGTGCGCTTGTGGAAATATGGCGCGAAGACAGCTGCTCGTGTGTCTTCTAGTTGACAAAGAATTCATGATGGAGCAGAGACGAAGAAGAAGACTGGAATTCATAAGGCAAGGTCTGGCAGGCTATATTCCCATACGCAGGGCATTCACGCGGCTCTGTCCCTCAAAGAAGAAAGTATGTGAACTTCTGGCCAGGCTTGTACAAGACACTCACATAAAGTACGAGGGGCGCAAGAGTAAAAATGAACTTACAGACGAGAAACTCGTTTTTTTTTTCAACGTAATCTCCAGCTGCACTAATGCACTTGTCCCAGCGTTTCACGAGGGCTTGGATGCCAGCAGCGTAGAAATCCTTACCGGCGTGTAGCAGCCATGATCGGACCGCATTCTTGACCTCGTGGCCTGAAGTGGCGGCCCCCAAGGAACGCCTTCAGTGGCCCGAAGAGATGGAAATCGCTGGGGGCGAGGTCTGGACTGTAAGGGGGACGTGGCAGAAACTCCCAGCCAAATTCCTGCAAGGTGCGCGTCGTGAGATGCGCGGTATGCGGGTGTGCATTGTCCTGTAGGAGGAGGACTCATTTGGTTTTGAGGCCCGGCCGCTTTTGCTTTAGCGACTTATGCACATATCCTTGAGAACCTGGCAGTAGTGTGCACTATTGATGGTGATACCACTGAACAGAAAATCAACATGAACAACGCCAGCCTTGTCCCAGAAAACCGTGGAAAAACGTTGGATGTTCTCAGGAACTCTGACACTGGGCTCTGAGCCGCCCGGGCCGGGATCGTCCTGCACTGATGTACGGCCGTCTCGGAACCGTTTGCACCGCTCAAACGCTTTGCTGCGGCTAAGTGTATCGTGGCCATACTGAGCCTGAAGTCTTCTGTGAATTTCGAATGACTCTACGCCTTCATGCACGAGAAACTTGATGACAATTCGCTGTTCGATGTGCGCGCTCACCTCGTTGTCGGCCATCTTGTCCAGCACGTGTCTTCTGTTTTGCACAAACTTTGGACCACCACGTGGTGAACGCGGAGGCCTATCGCGTGTGAAAATGACGAAAAAGAAGTAGCGCGAGCCATTTGTACACTCAGGAGACAGAAAGTCCCGGTTTGACTTGAACACCCCTCGTATTTAAGTAAAGTTGCTGAGTACGTACCGGGGACAAAAAAGAGAAAAGAAAGAAACAAAAAGCTAAGAAAGATAGAACTGAAGTACAACGTATTACCTCCAATGTTGTAGTGGATGAGGCTACTACTCGTACAAACACAAACACAACACCAGTCTCACAACGCCCACAGAATTTACTGTTGTTGTCTCCTTATGCTTGGTTTACCTACATAAAGTTATAGACGTTTTATGTGCCCTCTCTTGGCTATGGCTTTTGGCACAGGTCTTCTATCCTGCCTGATGGGGCAAAGAGGCAGAGAGAAGTAATTACTTGGGAAAATGAGTAGAAGTTGTTGAAAACAGTAAGTTCTAAGTATCTAGTTTCCGAATGACTGCATTCGGCATAATCAGCTGTCAGCACGGGCCCGGGCCGGGCTTGTTATTAGCTGTGTGCTACTGGCCGGGCCCGGGCCGACAGAAGGCTCCAGCACAGCGGGCGGGGCCGGGCCCGGGCCGACAAATATGTTTCCGAAAGCAGTGGCGTAGCCACGGTGGGGCTAGGGGGGGCTCGAGCCCCCCCCCTACCTGCCACGGACCGACCCACACAAATCGTGCAAATCCGAGAACATAATATGTGGGGGGGGGGGGGGGGACAGTTTGACGATCGCGAAAGTTCTTGCAATTCATGGCGTCTATCTAAGAAGCACTCTTGAATTGTTTTCAAAGTATGAGTTTTTCAAAATACTTCCAATCTCGTGACACCACATCATTGATCATGACAGCCTATACATATGTAATCGTATTGTGAACGTCTAAAACAACTATTGTCGTTCCTTTTTTTAATCCTCAATTTGCAGTGTGCACAAGTATGTGTGTGTTGTCGACACAGGATCAGCAGGGGGAGGGGGGACGAGTTTTCGTATCGAGCCCCCCCCCCCCCCCCCCTATACCTTGGAGGTCTGGCTACGCCACCGTCCGAGAGTCAGGCTCGACCGGGTCATGCAGCTAATCCAACGCCAATGGAGGACTATTGGTTCATATCACCAGGTGCTTGCGTCATTCCTGTGCATAACATTTGCAAAAACGAGCAAGGCACACTGCATTATGCGTATGATTCGACCCTGTATAACATTCTCAAAGCCACTGTACATTGCTCCTGACTCCTCACGTATTCCACAAAACACGTTCGCAGACCTTGGTGAGAAAGGTAAGGATTGGGCAGAGCCGTGTATGCCAAAGGGAGTCTGGCCATTAATGGAACATGCCTATACCTGGAGCTCCACCCACTTTTTGAGCTCTCTGGCCAATCACTAGCCAAAATACAGTTCGCTATTAACCCCAGGCTATCCAAGCTATATATTACCTGTATTAACTGGGTGCCGACATTTTCGGGAAACTTGATTGGATTAGATTGAATAGGATATTCCCTGACGACCTAGCAACATGATGGATTTTGCGTCCACTTTTAACGGCGCCATCTGGATGGCGAGGGGCACGCCGGGAAGACGCAGAATAGCAGAAGGCAGAAGTAGCAGAAGCAGAAGTGCTTGCTAGCAGAACTGATTGGCCGGCAGAACCGCTATAGTTGGAACAGACTGCCGGTATTATACGTATTTTAACTATGAAACATAACAAGACTGAACCAAGAACGGGCAAAGGTGTGTATATGAATAAAAGTATGTCATAAAATGAAAATTTTTGGCCATTTGTAGCGTTTTTCTTGCTATTTGCCTGTGATGGCTGTCGTTACTAGGCCTAACAAGGACGACGAAACATATTATTTTCATGTAAACATCGACACTGGAGCGTAATTTAAAGGTGATTTGCAAGATAATTGCAACAGAATGTACACTTACGGAATAAAATTGACGTAATTTGTGAAAAAAAAAATTGTCATGAAATCCTCGCTTCGCCGTTCCAAGCTACGCCGCCATTTTCGGGAAAATTTTGGTGTCATGGCGGCCCTCATAGAAAACAGCAGCCAATGAAAAACGCTCAATTTGATTGACAGGTCGAGCCCCATTTTTAGGCTCCTCCTAATGGCCAGACTCCCTTTGGCATACACGGCACTGGGATTGGGAGGAGTTTGCCGACAGCACCCTTACATCCACAAAAACTTGGTAGTGTAACAACGCGCTTGGCAGCGTGCGTCCGTCTCGTGTTGTTGTGGTGTTAAGCCGACAGTTCTTGTATGTTTGTGGCCGTGACCTTCTCTTCTTATAAATTTGTGTGATAAGCGCTTGAAACGCGTACGTCACGTCTGGAAATACTTGGCCGGGATCTACGCGCTGAGTCACGGGGCCGGGCTGGGCTCTATATACACTGAGCCGCATAAAAACATGAAGGTCCGGACCCGGGCCATATTTCGATGCACCCGGGCTGTGTCGGACCCGGAAAAGTCAGTCCGTGCAGGGCTCTAACAAGAGAGAACTGATGTTCTGAGGCTGGACCCTGGAGCGGTAATCCAGAAGACCGGTGGGTTGGAGTCCTACAGCTGGCTAACCTTTTCAGTGACTTTCATCTGTCATCATGGCTCTAATGGCAGGTGTTCCGCTGCGGCGTGCGGTGTCGCCCTGTACTTCAGCAAGAAGAGGTTCCGATGCCTGGTTTCTCACTTCCTTCTGCGAAAGAGAAACTGCATAGACGAGCGGACAGGATTATCTGCTTGCCCTTTAGATTTGAAGTGATAAGGTGGCGTTAGGGTATGCTTGATGTCAAGGCGACTCAAAAGTCCTGTGAAAACGGATGACGTAAACTACGGACCGTTGTTGGTGACGAGTTGAACCGGAAGTCCCTGGGCAGCGAGATATCACTGAGTGCTTCCATGGTAGCAGTAGACTCGGTCGATGTCATAAGCTTCAACTCAGGCCAATTGCTGTAGGCGTCGACTACCACGAGGTAGCTTTTCCCGTCGAAGTCCGCGAAATCGGCGTGTATCACGGCTGTGTTGGAACTTCTCACTGGTGCAGAGGAGCTGGAACCTGGTGATCCGCTGAAGCGGCACACGCCCCACATGAGCGACAAGCCAGTTCAATATCCTTGTCCCGGCCACCACATATGATCGCGCCAACATCTTCATTTCGGTCTGGCCAATATGACCACCATGTAGGAGCTTAGGACAACGTCGCACCGCTAGGAAGGAAAGACAAGTCGCATACCCCATACGATGCATCCTTTTTCTGTTGTTAGTTCCGATTACCTTGCGTGAAATGCTTGTAACTCTGGATCTCTTTCGTGAGAAGGCCAGCCTTCCATGACGTAGCGGTACACTCGGGAAAGAACTCGGACTGTTGCAGTGGCCTTGGCGATTTCTGAAGCCTTCAGAGGTATTTTCCCCGTAGCAATATAGAGGATGGCGAAAACCTCCAAAGACCCCTTGCGCTCCCCCAAAAGCATAGCCTGGTCCAGTTTCCGTCTTTTTCCCAGTGACACTCTGAAGGAGAGCGAAGAGGGCGCACCCACAAACTTGTTACCCATAGGACCTAAAATGGATTACCAGTGATAGGATTTCTTGCGAGAAAAGGTTGAGCCCAATAGCGTCCAGAACCCCTCCCCCTCGCACTCAAACGACGTCGCCCCCCCCCCCCCCCCCAAAGTACTTCGCTGGGACCACCCCTGCGTCGAAGTCGGGATCTGTTCCAATTAGGAGTCTGGAAAGACTGTCTGTATAGCCCACAATCTAGCTGTTGACTTGTACAGAATAAGTAGTGACCAAGAAGACTCAGAGCCTTTTATTTTCTGCCTTGACTGGTATTCCTTTATTTCATTCGAAAAAAGCTGTTAACGGTTTATGGCCGGTGGATAATACAAACTCCCTCCCCGAGAGATATTTGGTATACCTTTTTGGCACCGAATATTACTGCCAAGGCCTCCTTCTCAATTTGAACGTACTTCTAGGTGTCAAAGTCTTTGAAGCGTGGGCAATGGCTTTATCTTCGATGTTGACATTGTGATAGGTCAGCGCCCCAACGCCAATCGCTGATGCATCAGCCACGAGGCAATTAGTCTGACTCGAGATGAAATGAGTCAGAGAACTCGTAAAGCCTATCCGACGTTTGATCTTTTCAAAGGCATGGACACGTGGCGTTGACCATTCCTACGCTACATCTTTCCGTGGCAGTGTGTTAAGAGGTGCACACAGATCGCCGAATGCTTTGGCATACCTGCCGTGATAATGGACGAGACCAAGGAAGGCTCGAAGTTCTCCGACGTTCGACGGTTCTGGCATTTCCAGGCTGAGCGGACACTTTCTTGGGTGATGGCTTGAAACCCTCTGCCGATACCACTTGACCGAGGTATTCCACTTCGGGTTTATGAAATTCACACGTTTTTTGCTTGAGTCGGAATCCATATGTCGAAGTCTTTACCAGGGGCGGATCTAGGACTTTTCCGAGGGGGGGGGGGGGGGCGCTATGGACAAGTGCCAGGTGCATGCTGGGATTGGTCCATTGAACCCTATGTTCAAGTCTGGAATTGAGGGGGGGTCAGGACATCCGGACCCCCCCCTAAATCCGCCCCTGGTCTTTACAGTACTGCCCCCAGATGAACGAGATGTTCAGCATTTACGTGTTTACCAGGGTGTCGAACCGAAACGTTTTTCGTTCCGGTTTTCGTTCCTGTTCTATCATAAACGGTCCGGTACCGGTTCTGTTCCGGAGCAAAAAAATAACGGTTCATACCGGTTTTAACCGGTTCCGTTGGTGGTCATATTCATTCCCAGAAAAAAAAAATCAATGCTGCAAAATGTAAACCCGTTTATATGCATACATGGTATTTAATATTAATAGGCAGCTGTGAAATTGGTAGCTCCTGGTTCCTGTAGGTGACTGTCTGTTCAAATAGGCTTTCTCCTTTCTTGAAGCGCATGATACAGACGGACTTGTTTGTTGTGATGTCATACGTAAAGTACTTTCTTGCTAGATTGGTGCGGTCGCGTCCCATCCGAATGCCTGTTGCGGCTTCCTCGCCAGCAAGCACTACCGCACGAGTACGACGCAAATCGAGGAACACCTTCACTCACAAACGCGCTCGACGGTCCCGTTTTCTTTTCTTCGTGTCCTGTCCACAAAAGAGGCGCCACTTCGCACGCGCTTGCCTCGCGGATACGTACATGTATTCAACTTCGCTGCTCTGAAACAAGGGACACGTTGCGAGAGGTTACCGATAGAGAAGCCGTTTCGCAGCCCCCTTGGGTCGCACATTGGTAGAGAGTCACAACCGGTCACTTGTACCTCTAAGTCTATGTGCGCGAACGATAAAACGTTACAAAGGGAGCCTAAGGGCCAGTTTTATTCGCCTACTCGTAGTCCAAACCGGCGAAGTTTTTGCTTGGACCGAAAACCGTTAAATAAATTTTTTGGTTTCCCTCCTGAGCGAAAAAAACGTATACGGTTTCGATTCCGTTCCGGTTCGCACCAAAATAGCGTTTTTTTTTTTTTTTCGGTTTTCGGTTCCGGTTTTCGATTCGCTCCGACACCCTGGTGTTTACGGTGACATCGATATCAAAATGACACGCTGCTCCATTCAAACCAGCGGTAACCTGTTCAACTGTCTTCTGGAAAATTGCAGGAGCTGAGGAAATCCCGAAAAGCATCCTGTTGAAACGGAACAGAGCCTTATGGAGTATTTACAACCAGTACTTCCTTGGCTTACTCATCGAGTTCCAACTAGAGCCCTGCACGGGCCGACTTTTCCGGGCCCGACCCGGCCCGGGCGCATCGAAAAATGGCCCGGCCCGACCCGGGCCCGGACCTTCATATTTTTATGCGGCCCGACCCAGCCCGGCCCGGTGACCCAGTGACTAGAGCCCGGCATAGTATTTCCAGCCGCGACGTACGCGTTTCTGGCGATTATCAAACAAATTTATCAGTAAATTTATAAGGAGAGAAGACAAACATACAAGTGATGGCGGTTTAACACCATAACCGCACCAGACCAAATTAAATCCAGAACGTACGCGGGCATGGGCGTTATCGTTACACTGTCAAAATTTTGCGGAGGTAGAGGATGCTGTCGACAAACTCCTTCTCCCAGTCCATACCCCTCTCACCAAGCTTTGCCAAGTGATTGTGAAATACGTGAGGAGTGAGGAGCAGTGTAAAGTGGCTTTCAGAATGTTCTAGAGGGTCGAATCATATGCCTAATGCAGTATCCCTTGCTTGTCTTTGCAAAATATGCACAGGAATGACGCAAGCGCATGATGATATGAGCTAATGCATCTCCATTGTGTGGAATTAGCTGCGTGGCCCGGCCGGGCCTGACTCTCGGAAACATATTTGTCGGCCCGGCCCGGCCCGCGGTGGTGGCGTATTTTAACGACATGCGACATGGTAGAAAGCGCACAAAAACACGGACTAGAAGAACGGCCCGGGCCCGACCCGTCCCGCGGTGCTAGCGTATTTTGTCGGCCCGGGCTCGGCCCGGCCCGGAGCACACAGCCAATAGCAAGCCCGGCTCGGCCCGCGGGCCGGGTCGGGCCCGGGCCCGTGCAGGGCTCTAGTTCCAATTGTAACAGCAGAACGGCAACAGGGGTAGCAACGGCTGCCCACGAATCCCCGACAGCCGTTGCCATTGTGCTTTCGAGAGGCGACAGAAGGGCCTTACTAATTGTGCGGTTTCAACCCCTGGCTCTCCAGCAACGGCGCCGGGACATCACGTCTCAATCTCTAATACATTTGGTGGACCCAAATCTGTCGTTTTCTTTCCCTGCCCGCCTCCTACGCCGTTTTACCTCCCTCCTCCGTAGACTCCGGCTCAATGTTGCTTTCACCCCGCAATTCAAGTGTATGATTCGATGTTGTGACACGGGCCTCTGGTACACCTACGGTGTCGTGGCGACCGCCCAGCACATTCTTATGGAATGTTCACTCTATTGCCCGCAAAGGCGGACACTGTGTGGTGAGCTTGCACGCATCACAAGAGGCCGCTCCCCTTAGCTGCACTCATTAGCCCCTATGAAGATCCTGTGCTCTATCGTCGGGATCTTCACCTGTTCATGGACTTCCTGTCGTCCACTGGATTGCTTCAGACGCTTTAGTTCTTTCTTGTGTTTTCATCCTATCTTCATAATCTTCATATAATGTTCCACGTGCAATGGGGTAGGGTACCGCACCACCGCGGTGAAACTTCCCATATCATCGTCGTCATTTATTATTGTTGTTGTTGTTGTCCAACTGCAAGTACGCTTCTGACAGGACCAGCTTCGAGAAGTGCTTTCCTCTGTTCAGCTTTGCAAATAATTGAACCTCTGTATGCAATAACACAATGACCTCCTGTGTACGTCCGGGGAAAGTCATCTGCGGACAAGGATAACATCCCCAAGACTTCCCTACCAGGTCCTCAATTTGTTAGAAAGGTGACAAAGTGAGACTCCCCGTCATATCCTCAGGACCTCGTATAGGAGCTACCAAATGACGCGGCTAGTACAATTCTGGGAGCAAGCAGATGCCTTAGTGAATTATTTATTTTTGGAAGTCAGGGCACATTTGCAGCACCCAGTCAGCGTGTGTGTGTTTTTATATATTTTCAACCTCTGTCACGAGCTACCATTTGAGGTTTCTCATCTGTATTTGTTCAGCGTATTTCTCATCACAAACAATGAGTGTCACAGTTTAAAAAGCAAAAAAAGAGAGATATATAAAAGAGCAGTAGGCCACAAGACCACTGAACTCACTTAGAAAGGTATCAGCATTTCCTTTCCAAGACAGAACAGATATTGATTGTCTTGCGAATTCAGCAGATTCGGGAGTCCTCTTCGCAATCTCAGTCAAAACAAAGGGTGAGGTATCTAAGTTTAACTTGATTTTGCACATAACCAACAATGAATTGAGAAATTCATTAGAGTATTAAATCGCTATCAAGGTAGTGTCCGTGTTTCTTACTGCTTTGGTTTGAGGCATGCATCGTAAGTGAAGCTTGGGCAATGAAACGCTATTATTTTTTGTCTCTTCGGAAATAAAATGCTCCGTGCAACCTCCTGGCAGGGACCCTTTGCGGACACTCACGCAACAAGACCGCTGTGGAAGGTCAAGCAAACTGTATTTTACTGCACGTCAAACGCAGCACATGGACGGATTCCTTTAAAATCCGAAGCTCAGTATATTTGCACCCCTATATCTGTCTTTATTGTATATTTTTGTTTGTATTTTTTAAATCTATGCATGAGCACTCCTTCTTTGATATTTTATTGGGTAATGAGGAATAAATCGGGAACTTGATAACTGCTAGCAGGTATTAAAATGCACAACGCAGTATTAAAGTAATTTACTTCTCCTGTGCTCGTCCTCCGGTTGACGACCGCAGGATGTACGCGAATGACAGTCACTGGAAGCTCCTATGATGACAGCCTGTGGACCTCCTCCGTTCATACCATCACGGACGAGGACGTGATGACCCTTTGAGGACATCCTGAGGACCGCGTGTGTTCTTGGGAAGGGGATAAGTCGACTTATCCCCTTTGTACTATTTTTGCTGCAATGACATCTATACATGCAGTATGCACCTGTCAAAGAAAATTTAGGCTCGTATTGCAATTTATTGGCCCGCTACAAGAGGGTAAGAAACGGGAAACGCCTGTGTGTCAATGGGATGGACAATCAGATCAGGCCCATTTTCTCGGTTTGGCATTTTTCGACTTATCCCCTTATTGCATACAGAGGTTCAATTCTTCCGGGCGAGGCATCGGGTACTACGCGACGTCAAGCAAACATCTTCAACCAAGATCGTGTAATAGGAGCCAGTGTCCACTTGCACCTGAATCGGTATTCCGTCGACGATACATGTTGAGGCCTCCTGCCCTCTTTATTTATTTTTATTTATTTATTTGAAATACTACTGGCTTCCTCCTGGAAGCCTAAGTAGGAATGGGAAAAGACAATAAAACCCAACAAATGACAGAATTATACATCTATGCCAACTGCCCTGACAGCAACGACAGAACCTGAACTACAGTCTTCGCCGTGACAACCTCCTCCGGTAGGCTATTCCATTCCTCTACCGTCCTGGGAAAAAAAGATCATTTAAACGCGTGTATTCTACACTGGTATGGCTTTAAATGCAGAGCGTGGACACTACGGATAGATCTCTTTTCCTGAAACATAATTGTCCTAACAGCCAAGGCATTCGTAATTGTTTTTACAGAGCGGTACAAAGAAACTGTTCGAGCAAACTGTCTCTTCTTCGTGGGACACATACGTTCGCTATGACCTATTCGGTTGCAAGCGCTGCACCGTTCTTTGTTGAAACGACAGAACGCTTCTGCATGCGTTACCGCAGCGGAAACATCTTTCTTACGGTCGGTGACCGCCACTTCGCACTTTGCTCGCGGTGCTTAAGGTCGACGAAGCTGACGTCATCCCGTCCAACTGACGAGATTCCTGTTCGGCCCTCAGACAGCTTTCAGAAATCCTCAATGCTTTGTTGATGTCGAGGCCAGTTTCCTGGACTAAGCCTGCCCGAATACGTTGGTCCCGCAAACCAACAATGAATGCAGTGAGCAAGGAACAGGCCCGTAGGTCAGTTTCCTTTTCATGTTCACAAAATAATGTGATTGACCTAAGCATTGCAAGGAATGTCGTCGATGTCTCGTGCTCCTCCTGGTGCGCTGAGGACAACTTCGCACTTTCGAACTCCTTGAAGCGCTTCGGGGAGAAATGGTCGCCTACCTTCTTCAGGAGGTCGACGAAAGGCACGTCAGTGATCTTGTTGGGTTGGACTAACAGTGCAATATCTTGAAAGTCCTCGCTCCCAAAAGCGCAATCGGGATGTTCCTTTTGTCACACATCTTTTGACACGTCGAGGCATGCTTGAAGACGGAGATACAATCGGGAGGAGGAGGAGGAGGAGTGTCGTTGGGAGGAACCCGAGAGGTCTGCCTGCCTGATTAGGCGGCATGTTTCTCGGGAAGGGAAAGGTGGTGGAGAGGAGGAGAGGAAAGGGTGAAGTGGAAGACCGAGCGGAATCCGCTCGGGGGGAGGATAGCTGCGTCCATGGGCCGACTTCAGGGGAACTGTGCCGGCATACGCCTATTACACATCTGAGGGAAACCCAGGAAAAACCCCAGACGGCACAGCCGGCCCGCGGATTCGAACCGCGGACGTCCCAGTCTCCAAGCGCACGCGTTACCGCTGCGCCACCGAGACTTCATTCTCGGCATCGAATGGTTCTGGTCCGATGGACCTTGACCCTGTTGTCGGAGCAGAGCCCAGCTGCGGAGAAGTTCCTGGAGTCGCCGGAGGTGCCATCCCAAGGATGATGCCATTTAGGAGTCGAACTGGTATTCGCTCGACGCAGCGGGGTCCCAGAAAACAAGACAGCCTAAGTATGTACATGCGTGGCACCCAGAACGGCTTTAGTTTCCGAATGACGGCATTCGGACTTAATCACCTGTCACCTGCCCTGGCATAGCCGCGTGTCTTCAGCTTCTTCAGCTGACGCCACTACACTTATCAAACACTATGTACAATTTACTAAATTCATTCGTCATGTTTTCGCGTCATGTTTTCGCATGAAGATACATGTACATCTGTTGAAATATTTGTTGCTGTTTTGTTTTGTTTTTTGTTTTTGCATGCTTGGCTTGTTCGTCTTTTCCCTTTGTCTCTTGCCCCTCCATTGTGTAATACCCCCTTGGGGGTCCTCAACGTATGGAAATAAATAAATAAATACGCGACTTGCGCTGCTTCCATAGGCGACCAGTGGAAATGAGATTCAAACGTTCAAACCGTTAGCAATCTCGTCCGGGTTGCTGACTGGAGGTGTTCCATCATTTGCGACTGTGCGGAACTAAGATGGCTATACTAAGGGCAAATGTTCATTTGTTTGAATACTTGTGAGTATAGCTTGAAGAAAAGACACCATACATGCGATACGAAATAACACAATTTTTCGTCAAAATGAAGAGCTCACCTATGAAAAGTTAACCCCCCCCTCATCTGTTCTTTGCGTGAAGTGTACCCAAAACTTCAACAAGCTGGCATAGCATGCCTAATTTAAAAATCGCGGGCAGCCCCATTTGAATTAAATGCAGACAACAGGATGCGTTGGGCCCACCAATATGGCGGCCGGTGACCACGTTGTGGCGCGCCCTATGCGCGTTCGAGCCATACTCTGTTTGTAACCTAGCGTTTTGGGGGTGATGGTTCCTCCCCCTCCCTTGGATCCGCCAGTATGGTGCTTGCCCTTCAGTTAGAGCACTACAAGCTGCCAAATTCCGAAATAGTGTGGTGCCCACTTGTGACCTGACACAAGGCGTAGGAAGGGAATCGAAGAGAGTTGTGAGACGCTGAGGTACGAGGACGGACGCAAATTACCAGTTCTAACGAACGGTACTTACCTGAAGTTAGAGCTGGAATTATACGATGTATAGGGGTATAGGGAGACACTTACTATCAGGGTTTACAACTGCTTTTTCCTTCTTTTCGTCAGACAGATGTCAACTTTAAAGCAAAGTTTGCGCCCTAGATGGCGCTGCTCCCCCTTGTCTATTAGAGTCACTGTACCCGGTACAGTGACTCTATTGTCTATCATAGCTGTATATTAAAAGAGAGTCTGGCCATTGGGAGGAGTCACAAAAAGAGGCTCGACCTGTCAATCACAGTTTCACACCTCTGATTGGTTTGCTTTTTACCGAGGGGGTCGCCATGACACCATACTGCCACCCAAAATGGCGACCAAAACAAACACAGTGAAGCGGGGATTTCGTGACAAAAAATTTTCACAGACTAACCTGATTTTACGCTGCAAATGTACATCTTAATATAAGTTTCTCGGAAATCAGTTTGAACTTATGCTCGTCCATCGATATCTAAATGAAAATAATACGTTTTGTCGCCGCTGTTAGGCCTAGTGAACACGGCGATCACAACGAAATCATAACAAAAACGGCTCTGTGCTGTACAATCTTATATTTAATTGCTGGATTTCATGGATATAAACATTCTAGCCTCTTATATTCCAACTATTCATGTAGATTTGTTTAAAAATCATACCGACAACAGAATGTGTCGCAGCCGGTTGTTCTGCCGGCAGTGGTACAACGACGGAAGCAGACGACAATTCCCGACGTGCCTTACGCTCTCTAGGTGGCGCTCCTCAAATTTGCACCAACAATCCACTACTTTTGCAGATTGCGAGAGGTATCCATTTCAATCCCATCCAATCCACTTGCCACCCAAAATGGCGCTGCCCATGTTGGATAGGGGGGCAAATAGTGAGGATAGCCTGATTGATAGCGCCCCATATTTCAAGACTTCATTGGTCGGAAAGCTGAAAAAGTGGGTGGAGCTTCAGGTATAGGCATGACCCACTAATGGCCAGACTCCCTTTTAATATACGGCTCTGTTGTCTATATAAGCTCTGACTACCCTGCTTCTCTCGTCTTTCCGAAATCCAAGGGCAGTGCCCAAGACAACACAGGCACAATAAGAGAGGGTGTGTACGCAAACTTTATTCATCACACAACTGTCATCAAGTTTTGGTGATCCTCAACCAGAGTAGAACGTAGTGGTCTGGTGGCTTGTTGGGCTTCGACCCCGACCTGTACATGAAAGGCAAGGGAGAAAAAGGACATGAGCCGCTAATTATATGCATCTAGCAAGCCAGCAGAACCCCTTCGCAAGGGTGGGGATTGGCCAAACCCCGGGCGGGACCAACCCCTGATAGTAAGTGTCTCCCTATACATCGTATAATTCCTGGTAATTCAAACTTCAGGTAAGTACCGTTCGTTAGAACTGGTAATTATATACTTCTGCATATATCGCCACTTACTATCAGGGTTTACAACTGCTTGTTCAAAGCTGCGTGCACACCCGGGACAAAACTTGCGTGCCGAAATTTGCTCTAGAGCCCAAATCTCGTCTGTAGAAACGGTTAAAAGTGGTGTCGGACGACCAGTCAGCCACCGCCAGAATTTCAGTGATAGGGACCCCCTTTTCCAGCGCCCTGGAGGTGGCTGCACCCCTTGTGGAGTGCGCTTTGAAGCGGGATATGTCAATGCCCGCTGACTGTAACATGCGCTTCAGCCAATTGGCGATTGTGTCCCGAGAGGCAGGTCTGTGGGGTTTCTGAGTAGTCAAGAGGAGTCGGGAACATCCAGTACGGAGGGTGAGTGTACGTGTTAGATATGCTTAGAATTGGGCAGAGGGAGGGCTCCTGAAGCAGAGCCGGGACGAACAGGGATGGCCAGGGTTTAGAGGGCCGTGATGTTTTCCGTAAGCCGTAAAGCCGCAGTTCCCAGCCAGCCGGCTGACGCTTAATGCCATCCATGGACAGCAAACAGAGATCGGCTGAGCGCCCCGCAGTAGCCAGAGCCAGAAGCATAACCAGCTTGTACGATAGCAGGCGCAGAGATAGGGAATCATTTTCCCCTAAGGAAGAAATGAAAGAAGTAACTGACTCCACCGGCCACATGTCAGAGTAACGAGGACGAGGGGGGTTTAGGTTAAACACTCCTTTCAGGAGCCGGGTGACCGCTGGGTGTTCTCCGAAAGGATAGCCCTCGCAAACACCAATAGTTTGGGAAAGGGCTGACCGATAGCTATTAATGGTCCTGTATGACAAATGCTCCTGGTAGCGCAGGTACGCGAGGAAGTTCAAGACTGTATTCAAAGGGGGAGAAAAGGGATCAAGCAACCGTGCACTGTACCAGCTATCCCGCCTCCGCCAGCAGGAATTGTAGGCGAGCCGGGTGCCTCTGCGCCAAGACGCGGAGATAAGCCCTGCAGCCTCTCCCGAAAGGCTCGAATGCGAAGGGGGTCGCTGGTCAGCTTCCACACAGCCAGGAGAAGGCTGTACCATGGCTGCGACGGCCAGGTCGGGGCTACTAAGATGAGGTCCCCGCCTGTCTCGCACATTTTCTGGAGACATCGATTCACTAGGTTGAAGGGGGGAAATGCATGAAGACCCGGTCCTGACCAGATCTGGGTGAAAGCATCCACCCCTGCTGCTCCAGGGTCCGGTTTCCAGCTGAAATAATGTGGAACTTGATGGTTCGACAGATCGGTGAAGAGATCCATGTTGACAGCACTCCAGAGGCTGTCGATCTTCCGAAACGTGGGCACATGAAGTTTCCAACTGCTGTTGTCGAAGTGGACACGAGAGGCCCTGTCTGCCACAGCATTAAATCGTCCGGGAATATGTTGAGCACGCACCGTTAGGCCTCGCTTCAGGCACCACGACCACAGCTGAAGGGCTAATTTGTTGAGACTGCTGGAGTGAGTGCTCCCCATGCGATTGATAGCAGCCACTGCTGCCCTGTTGTCGAGCTGCAGTAGGATGCAGCCCTGGTCGGATACCCTCCCAAGAGCCTGGAGCCCCAAGAATGCCGCTATCAACTCCAACTCGTTTATGTGGAGCTGGGCTTGCTCGTTGGTCCACTGCTGACCAACTACCAGGCCCTGAGAGTGAGCGCCCCAACCTCGCAGAGAACTGTCTGTTTGAATGGTCTGAAGGACTGAACTCTCGTGCAAGCTGCGCCTGGGGTGGGACAGGAGGACCGTGCGCCACCACCCCAAATCCTCCCTGGCTGCCGAGGAGAGTGTAACTGTGGTCTCGTAAGAGCCTATCTGTAAAGCCTGATGCAAGAGACACTGGAGCGACCTGAGATGCAGAGGAGCTGCCAGAACAGCCAAGGAAGTAGGATTCAGACGAGCTATCAGACTCACTAGGGCCCTCACACCTATGCTCTCTCCGAGTATGGAATCTATCTCCTGTTTGATTGCTAACCCCTTGTCGACGGCGAGGCAGAGTGCCAATGGTACCGTCATGATCTCGAATCCCAAGAAGGTGAGAGTCTGAGTTGGGGTGACATGAGATTTTGTCTGATTTACCACGAAGCCCAGAGAATGTAACAGATTTACGACCGTCTCCATGGAGGACCTCAAACGACCAGGTGATTGGTCCATGAGGAGGATGTCGTCTAAGAATATTACCAGCCGAATCCCCTGAGACCTTAGATGGGCAGCTACAGGTTTCATAAGCTTGGTGAACACCCGCGGTGCCGAGCAGAGGCCAAAGGGGAGAACGTTCCATTGGTAACACCTCCCTTGATGCAGAAAGCAGAGCCAAGGTCTGTCCCGCTTGGCTATAGGAACTGACAAGTAGGCATCCTTCAGGTCGATGTTAACCAGATAATCTCCCTGAAGTAGCAAATCCTTCACGGTGTCCTAGCCCTCCATCTTGAAACGTTCGTGGTGAATGAACAGGTTGAGCTGCTTGAGATTCAGGACTGGCCTCAACTGCCTGTCCTTCTTTGGAATAAGAAAGGAAGGGGACAGAAACCGTGCTGTGTGTAGAGGGATGTGGGATATAGCTTCCTTGAGCTGCAGTTCCTCTATCACAGGAATAGCGGTAGGGTTTGGGTATAGCCTTGGGCGCGTTAGAAGCGTGGAACCCGCAAGGGAGGGTGGGTGGAAGAATTCGAGGTGATATCCCCTTATGGTTTGTAGAACCCATGCATCCCCTGTGAGCAGTTTCCACACCGGGAGACGCCACGCCAGTCGGCCTGCTGGAGGAGAAGAGGAAATGAGACTTACCCCGCGGGCCTCGAAATGCCCTTCCCTGAGGTCCACCTGGGAAGGGCCAGCCTGGAAAGGGCTGGCGGAAGGTGCTGCTGGACCCCAGGCGGCTTCGTTTCAGAGCAGGTTCCTCGGGCGGGCCCCTCTGTGTGCCCTGTCGGGCTTCCCTGAGGCCCTTGTACGTCTCGTTTCGCATTCGAATCTGGTCGAGGAACTGCTACCCAAATAGTTGGGCAGCACCCTCCTCGTCGAGATGGTCCCTGGTAACCAGGGACCGCAGGTCCGGGGCTACCCTGTTCAGCCCACTCTCTCGGCGTTCATTACCGAGAGAGGTGAATAGCCGTCCCAAGTGTGACAGGGCAGCCGCTACGTGGTCGGCGACCACGCGTAGATCCACTCGCCCCTGACCGTGCGGCATTCCAGAAGGTGGGTCCCCTGGAGCTGTGGATGGCTCCTCGGAACAGTGCTTCAAGGGAGCCACCAAGGGGCTCACCGCGGAGACGATGGAAGCTTGGACGTCGCCGCTGACGGGCTGCCTCCAGGACCCCAGTGGCCCCGGACGATGCCAATGATGGCGGGGGACACCTCACGGTGCCCCACCCCTGCGAAACCAGTTAGCCAGTCGTCCACTGTTGACATGGAACCCTCACCCGCCACCTCAGGATCGTGTGGGGAATGGGGGGAGATTATTGGGGGTGAAGATCTTCCTCCCTGTCTGCCACATAGATGTCGGACTCAACGTCCAGTTCCTGCGCCGGCAGGGGAGGGGGGGGGGGGTAAGCGCTGGACCAGGCAGGCCACCGTCTCTGTGAGGGATTCCACCATAGCCTTCAGGTCAGGTTCTGTTCCTGAAGGTGCAGCGATGGTCTCTGCATAAAAAAAAAAAACGGCGATGGAGTAAGATTTCGTTGACAACTGTTCGAGTTAAAAAGGAAAGACGAGAGAAGCAGGGTAGTCAGAGCTTATATAGACAAGGGGGAGCAGTGCCATCTAGGGTCGCACGCGCAAACTTTGCTTTAAAGTTGACATCTATCTGACGAAAAGAAGGAAAAAGCAGTTGTAAACCCTGATAGTAAGTGGCGACATATGCAGAAGTATAATTTTGAACTGAAGGAATTTTAGCAATAGACCTCTACCTATTTGTAAACAAATGACGTCATAGTGTTCGACAGCGCCACAAATTTGGTAGAGTCGAACTACGTTCGAAGCTATAGTGGCGAACAAGGTCGCGCCCGAAAGCCACGGTCTCATGGAGGAAGGAAACACAAGGAGCGGCTCTTCCATCCAGACTCGCGTAGCCACGCTCTAGCGGTCGCTCGAGTCAAAATCGCCATTGCGTCCTGTCCACCACGTGATTCCCTCTAAAGTTTCGATTTGCAAGGCTTTCTTTCACGCGCTGCTCTCTGTATGATTTTACTTTTCTAAAATAATTTATTGTAAAAATGTGAAATTCAGTTCAGTAAATAGAAATGACGTATGGTAATGCGTTCCTGTCCCGGCTCTCGTTGAACGAAAAGCAGCTCTATCACGGGAACACGTTTTGTTCGTAAGTACATGGTCAGTTGTTTTTGTTGCCTGTGTGTGTTCGAGTCATCTTGAATTGTTCGTTTGGGACCTGATACTGTGCCGCAGATTCATTTCACATCCTCTGTTGTTGTACAAATCTCATTAATGGTGTACGGCATCCTTTACCACTTAATCAAGATACGTACATACGTTGGAAGTCACCACTGGCACGGTGTTTCCGCGTACTCCTTTTGAGTTCTGCATATTGTCACCGGTCTAGAGTAAACATCCGAACACACAGAAATAAAGTGCAAGCCCGCGTTCAACGTAATCACAGGGGAGGCATCCAATGTATTGCTCCGTAGACGAAAGCGTGCTGGGCGAACGCAATGCATCCTGGACAGGTCCTGGTCGCACGTCACAGCAAACGTCAGGGCCACTGATCTCTATGTATAAAGGCTGGATAGCGGATGGGTGAGGGTATCGCGGGAAAGGGTACGGCAAACGGCCGCCATATTGCGGTGCTCAAAAAAAGCCATTACAGCCCATTGGAATGCATGTAAGCTGTGACAAGTTTTGCTGTTTGTGAGCGCTTCCCTTGCTGCTTCGCTAAAATTTTGCCACGGATCGTTGCAGAAATCCCTCGTGATTGGATTCCTTACGTTCTTTGTGTGAAATCCCGTCACATACATGTTATTTCCTGTCTATTTTGTACTCGTGTGAGGTCGTGTCGGTCCAATTTTGTACTTTGAACTTCGATTATGTCATTTGCTGGTTTTGTGCGGTGTTGTATTTGTTGTGTTACGTTTCCTTTGTCGTCTGTCAGCGTGTGCAGCGTGTTGCTTCTCGTGTTTCTCCCATTTCCTTTCTGCTCGGGGTGTGGAATGCCAGAGAATGTTTGGCACGTTTGTTTATGTAACCACCTTAATATGCTTGGGTATAAACATTATGCTTTGCACAGGAAGTTTAGATATGACTAGTTATGACACGAAATGCCGAACGGCACTAAAGCACTTCCAAAGGACTAGAATGATATTATGTGATATAAAGGCTATATGACGGTAAAAACGTATCGACTAGAAATATGTGCACTGGGGAACTAAATGGCGGTAAAGACAGTTCAAAATGACTAGAGGTAGAGTGAATAAGTCAAAAAAAGGCTAAGTAGCAAGGTCTTGTGGTGAAAGCTCTAACATCAAAGTATCACAAGTCCAGTTGCAACAGCAAGTTTGAAGCAGTCAACCAGGTAAGTGGGCAGAGTGCATTACTGGTTGTTGAATATGATCAACATTGACAATTTCTTTCGCAGATGAGGCCTGGCTGTCACCTTCTCTGTATATTCCTTGGCAAGGTGGTACAGTCCGATACTGCTGTAGCACTGGGAAACTTCTTTTATCAGACGGATCATATTGTTTTCATTTGGGCTGCATTCAAACATATATTGTCGCAAACTTAAGCAGGGAGAATAAAGAGTAGACATTCGACGTTGAAAAATTATTTATTGCCTTCATGCAGTACTGATTCCAATCATCAATCATCGCTTGAAACTCTTAACTAGGGAACATGATTCATAGAGGCTAGACTTTCATGCAAATACACACTTTCAACCAGAGTTCGAGGCAACTCATTACTGTAACTAAGTTCCTTTTTTTTGGTAACTTATAACTTAACTATGTATCTACTTTTGCGCCGTGGTAACTTTCAGAGGAACTCATTTCTTTTTCAGGTAACTTTGCCAAAGTAACTTAAGCTAAGTTCCAAGTTACTTTTAATTCGCTTTTCACTCACGTCCACTTGTTTTCTTGCTTTCTCTCCGGTTCTTCCATGGCATTTTATGTCATAAAACGTGATGTTCAGTAAGTAAGAAGCGCGGCTATTGAAATGAAGCTGAAGCATTGTGTGCCCACAGGGAATAAGATGCAAAGCGTTCGCATTGTTGGACATAAACGAAAACTCAACGCAGGCAACTCAGGGTCGAACTCAACTGCTCACACGCGCTGCACCTTTGTAGTGCCATTTTGTGTCCGAAGTAGCTTGGCAGTAACTCGTTCTTTTTTTAAGTAACTCCGTAACTGCGAGTTACGTTTGGGGCTGAATAACTTCGTTATTAACTTAGTTACATTTTTCACACGGTAACTTCGTAGGGAGTTCCTTTTGACTGGTAACTTCTCGATCTATGCTTTCAACTCTGCATGCTTTTTGTACACTGCATAAAGTAAGATACTTTTGCCCCAGTGAATTTGCTTCGTGTTTTGCAAGTGAATTTCTAGAGGTGCATATTTTGAGCAAGATTAATGAATTTTTCATGCATGTGTGTGTGTTCAACCAGCTTTTAGTGCATATAAATCCGGCCTCTACATATGACGTATGCATTATTACTCTCTTTCGGTGTTCTGGGAAGTCGAACTTGTTAGGCACAGCGTTAGGCCTCAGTCAAACGGTTTGCCCTGTTCTGTCGAAGCACCTGTCTTTAAAATGTTTGCTGCAGACCAGTGATGTCCTCGACGGCGTCCAGTCCCTTCGCCTGACATTCACCACACACTTTTTTCAATGTTGTGGGCGGCTGTGAGGGAACCTGCATTGAACAATTTATGCCATCAGTTACGGCAGGGATGACAAGGCTGATCCAAGCAAGCAATCGTCGATACCGTGACCAACAAACTGAGCCGTAGATCCCACACCTGACAAGCGCACTTTAACGCCTGCTACGTGCCGAGACCATACACGTGAACTGCAGGAAGTCTGGACTATCACAATGACTCTATCCAGATAACGTACTGCTTAAAGTTTAACGTTTAGATGTTGAGATACGAGTCACAAAGTGCCGCGCACATGATTCAACAGCAACGTTTTGTCGCCCCGCTCGTGGACTAATAAATCACATTTATTAGTAAAACTAAGTCACTTACTTGTGAAATGTCGTCCCCGGTATCTTGCCAGTACGAGCAGCACACCCATAACCATAGCAGGCGGGCATGACACCACAAAAATGGTAGGTAAAGGCGCATGCAGAATATGCAGCTGAGTCGCGGACGGCAATGTTTTGAGCTTCGCAAGATGGCGGCCGGTGACCGTACGGCTGCACCCTCCTCAATCCGCTATCCAGCCTATTACTACAGATCAGTGGTCAAGGCACACGTGACCTTAAAGATGGCGGCGCCCGTGATCGGCGCCCAAACCGTTTGTAAACAATGCGGTTGTTGTTTCTGGACGACGTTTTGGATGTTTTTCGATCACGGTAATTATTTTTATCCGATAATCCCACAGTAAAACGCGCAGTTTTACACATAAAGCCTCGTCTTGTTGAGAGCTTCCAAAGATGTGATGACGCGTTAAGACTTACCGAGCCGATGCGATGTACGTAAACTGAGGTGAAATGGGCTACCATGTTGCGGAAGAAGCACCGCATAGTTTACGCTGGCAAAATATGGTCATCTCTTGGTGTTATGACGGTGAAAATATGTCGGTAAGCGGGAAAACGACATGTAAAGGAAGTCACATGACCTCAAAATGACGTTTTCTATGACGTGCGACCAGGACAAGATGGCAGTTTTGCCAAAAGCACCCGCTTGAGGGTAGTTACAACAGTGGCGGGCTTGTGTCACCCCTGTGAACGTACTAGTGCCATCTAAACTGTGACACAACAACGCCTCCTCTATAAATTTATAGAGGCGGCGTTGGACACAACTATAGCTCGCGTCGTCTGCTCCGGTGGCGCCGTGCTGTCTGGAGGGTCATGTGAGCAGTCACGTGGTAGACAGGAGCATCCCAGAATGCAATGCGAAGCCAGCTACGCCCGCTCGTTGTGTTTCCTACCTCCATGCACGGTCTTGACGCGATAACGATAGCCTCTGAAAGGGACGCGACATTCGGTCCTAGTTTCCATTGAATAGGAGGCAGCGAACAAGTGCCCATTAGTGGAACCCAGCTCTCCCCTTCCGATCTGTTTCGGTTTCAGTCAGTCTACCAAAGATGACGTTTCTAGAGGTTTGTTCGAGGCGAATGGATAAGGGAGGAGAACACGTTGTTTTTGGTTGACACGCAAGTGCCCATAAGCTGAGCAGATATACAGCTGAAAATTGTTTATTGAGCAGACCATTACATCCCGCGCGTCCTTACGCAACTTGCAATCCGTCAATACGCTTCACAGTCGTTCATCTTTGCCTTTTCCGAATCTAAGGCTTATTCCTCGTAGCAGCTGAATACCACGCCAGTTTGGCCACGCAAACGTAGGCCAGCGGTGCGATTTGTACATGTGTATAAACTTGTCGACTGCCATTGTGATAGACGACGATATGACGAAGAGAGATCCCAAACAACTCCAAATGTCCGGGTACAGGTTGAGAAAGATAGCTTGGAAAACCAGCGACGCGATAATGTCTCCACAGAGCTTTACCGTTGTTACGACGATGGCGGATTCCGCTTCCAAGGCTTTCGTTAGAAAGAAGGCGGCACAGTAACCGATCTGTCCCATCATCAAAAGGCTGCCCAAAAAGGCACCAGAGAACAGTCGGTCGAAGGTACTGGTCAGAAGGGACGCAATCATGCAGATTAGCACACGGATGACGGCGCTGTTGAAGCCCAGGCTCTTCCGGCTAATATTACGCATGTGCCGCACAAGCAGAGTGAGTATGCTCATTGATATGACGCAGCTCAGGGCATACAGAACACCTGTCATCTGATTCATTCGAACATTTCTGTCCGTGTCTGCAAACAGCACACCCGGCCTCACGACAAAGAGCACGCCTATGAAAGCCAAGGCTATAGAAAAGCCTTGCAGGCGATGAAACTTCTCCCTCAAAAAGAGCCAAGATGTGAGGGCGACGCCGAATGGAATTAAGGAGAAAATAATGACTACGTCAGAGATGCTTAAATAGATAAGCGCCATAGCCTTGCACATGAGGAGAGCCACTCCAAAGATGTTCCGCAGGAGCAGCAGAGGTTGCACCCCACCAGCTCCGAATTGAAGACATTCGCGTGAGTTGCTTGGTATGGTTCCTGACAGTATGCCGATGGCTGCGTAAAATGCAATTTGCGCCTTTGGGACTACAATGAGACGTTTGATGAAGATGTTACAAAGCGCTTGGGCCACGCAGTGGAGGAGGGTGAAGACTACGCCGTGAAACCTGGGTTCCGAGAAAATCAGTGTATCCAGCAGCTCGGAAGAAGTTTCAGTATCCTGGGCCATGACGAATGTCATGGCTGCACCGGACTCTGCAAACGCACTTCTCGTACGTCGGAGCAGACTTTCGTCGTACATCACTTCTGTGCTTACTTCGTTGGTAAGGTGATACTCCCTTATAGTCGACAAACTATGTTCACGAGACGCAACCTTTCTCGGGTTCGTCGCTGAGCTTTCCAGTGATGGAATGTAGGACACTAATCCGTAGCGCTCAGCTCGTCGGGCTAAGGCTGCAGTGGTGCGTTTGCCTGGACGATATGCGGGACTGGCAGCTGCTTTTGGTAATCTGAGAAAGCTCCCGGTAGAGCTTGCGCCAGATGGAGCTGGTGACGCCATAGTTCGCGTAGTCATTCCGTGAGGTGGCGTAGGTTGCAGGTCGTCGACGAATGATCGTTTCCCGGACGACACGGTGTCCGTTGCAGCGGATGTAAATGTGCTCTTCATTTTCTGAGGGCAAGGTGGTATGGACGGCGTCTGATGGTCCCGTGTCGATCCTGTAGGGTGCGCTGGGGAGGAAATCAGCGGTACAGACGCAGCAAGAGAATCTCTTCTTACTTTCGTCTCCCCTCTCAGTGGTGAAAAACTTGAGGCTTCACCGACATTAGTGAGGGAGTCTCTTTTCAATTTCACGAAGCGAGAGTCTGGTGCTATAATGCTCGAATTGGAAGGTGTAGGTACCTCGTGAGACAGGTGAGGAAGGAAAGGCCTTTCTAAGGAATCTTTTCTCAATTTCGCGAAGGGTACGTTCACTTGATCAGTGCTGTCAGTCGTGAAAAACTTCGTCGGGCATTTCTCCGTCGACCTATCTCCGAGTGACGGAACTTCCGTGAATTGCTGCGGAGTAGTGCCTTTCTGTGACGTCTTTGTGTGCTCATGCAATTGAGAGAGCGTCGCAGGGTGTGTCCCACTACTGCTAGACGACGTTGACGAGATCGGCACTAAGTGAACCATGGATCCTCTACTTAGACCAGGTGATGGTTCTGTCTGCCTCCTGCCATCAGCGTTGTTGCCTTGACTAGAAGAACAAGGGGCGAACGGTTCTGTGATGGCTGGTGTCCCGAATGCAGGAACTTCTTCGGGGTGGCCCCCTTCTTCAGGTGCGTAGTTCGAAGAAGACTTCATAGTCACATGCTCAGGACCAGCTAGGCTTTCTTTCGCAACTTGTCTCGATACAGAAGCATCTAATGACGCTCGAGGTTGTTCACCTTCTGTACCCTCGTCCTGCGTTGTAATGTAGGTTGTGTCTCCCGGACGTTTCTCGGTCCGAAGAAGCGGCTTGAGAAGCCGCCATACAGATGAAGGTCCAAAACGTGCGTGACTGAACTCCCGATCTGACCATAAAGAGCGCAATGAACGACGTTTACGTTTTCCGATTTTGGGCTTCTCATTGTGATCAGCCGCTGAAGTCTTTGGTTCGTCTGCAGCTGGATCGCCTTTAGAAGTCGACGGTGTTACCGTAGTAGGCGGTCCGTCACTTGCGGGAAGTCGCGGTACAACAGCACCTTGTTCCGCTTGTTGGGAGTCTGGGGGAAGGCCGTCGGCACCGCAAGGCATCGATGAGCCACACGCATCATCCTGCATTTTTTCTGACGTTGAGAGAGGCGCGTCACGAGCCGCCATCTTCACGTCTTTTGTTCGCAATGCCCGTAATGGTCGCGTAGAAATGCTGCACTGGAGAAGTCTGGAGCGTAGACGGTTTCACTCCTGACGTTCCTTTGACAGGTGGGAAATGTAACGGCGGTTTCCTCGTGCAGTGTGTGCTGCGACACGCGGTCACGTATGATGGAAACCAACACGTCTTCGTTTTTTGTGGCGCACTCGGTCAATGCAATTCGTTTTCCAGACGTATTAAAATGAAAATACAATTAGAAGTGGAAATACGTTAGTGGAAATAAAAATAGAAAAGGATAATACGTTTTCGTTTTTGTAAAGACAGCTTTTATAACCACAATCTGTGTTGTGTCTGCCCTTTTCTGCCCGTATCTAACGGTTCCCTTTCCCCACCTTTCCCTTTTATCTTTCCCTTTCCTTTTTCTTTAATAAATCCCCACTCCATCGCTCAACTGCATTAATCATAACAGCGAATGAATTACCGTAATTTCACGCCTATTAGCCGCGGCTTATGCGCGATTTTCTTTTCTTGCGGGCGCTCTGCGGCTTATCTGATGACTATTTTTTCCTGGTATTTCTCCCATACGCCGGTTTTAACGAAAGGGCCGACAGTGTCTCTGAAACAGCACTGCCCTGCGAATGCACGAACAGTGCGTAACAGGGACGGGTTACACATTCGAGTAGATTGATCTTCCTGGTGCATTCCCCCAAGCAGCTTTAACGAAAGTGATGGCTGTGATTCACGTCTTCTGAAAGACAACTGGTCCATCGATCCATGCAAAACGCCCAACAAGGACACAATCCGATCTTCGTAGAACTCTAGAGCTGAGCGATTTTGTTGTACACTATGCCGACACTGGAGTATGGACAAAAAGATCTGTGGCCTTCTCTATGGTCTCCCTTGTCGCACGAATCAGTCGTCTCGAATTGCCCGCGGCTTATCTGAGAGTGCCAGAAAACTTTGAATATAAGGAATTTAAGCAATTGGGGACGAATGGATAAGGAAGGAGAACGCATTGTTTTCGGTTAACACGCAAGTGCGTTTAAGCTGAGCAGGTACAGCTGAAAATAATTGTTTATTGAGCAGACCATTACATTCCGCGCATCATTGCGCAACTTGCAATCCGTCAATACGCTTCACAGTCGTTCATCTTTGCCTTTTCCGAATCTAAGGCTTATTCCTCGTAGCAGCTGAATACCACGCCAGTTTGGCCACGCAAACGTAGGCCAGCGGTGCGATTTGTACATGTGTATAAACTTGTCGACTGCCATTGTGATAGACGACGATATGACGAAGAGAGATCCCAAACAACTCCAAATGTCCGGGTACAGGTTGAGAAAGATAGCTTGGAAAACCAGCGACGCGATAATGTCTCCACAGAGCTTTACCGTTGTTACGACGATGGCGGATTCCGCTTCCAAGGCTTTCGTTAGAAAGAAGGCGGCACAGTAACCGATCTGTCCCATCATCAAAAGGCTGCCCAAAAAGGCACCAGAGAACAGTCGGTCGAAGGAACTGGTCAGAAGGGACGCAATCATGCAGATTAGCACACGGATGACGGCGCTGTTGAAGCCCAGGCTCTTCCGGCTAATATTACGCATGTGCCGCACAAGCAGAGTGAGTATGCTCATTGATATGACGCAGCTCAGGGCATACAGAACACCTGTCATCTGATTCATTCGAACATTTCTGTCCGTGTCCGCAAACAGCACACCCGGCCTCACGACAAAGAGCACGCCTATGAAAGCCAAGGCTATAGAAAAGCCTTGCAGGCGATGAAACTTCTCCCTCAAAAAGAGCCAAGATGTGAGGGCGACACCGAATGGAATTAAGGAGAAAATAATGACTACGTCAGAGATGCTTAAATAGATGAGCGCCATAGCCTTGCACATGAGGAGAGCCACTCCAAAGATGTTCCGCAGGAGCAGCAGAGGTTGCACCCCACCAGCTCCGAATTGAAGACATTCGCGTGAGTTGCTCGGTATGGTTCCTGACAGTATGCCGATGGCTGCGTAAAATGCAATTTGCGCCTTTGGGACTACAATGAGGCGTTTGATGAAAATGTTACAAAGCGCTTGGGCCACGCAGTGGAGGAGGGTGAAGACTACGCCGTGAAACCTGGGTTCCGAGAAAATCAGTGTATCCAGCAGCTCGGAAGAAGTTTCAGTGTCCTGGGCCATGACGAATGTCATGGCTGCACCGGACTCTGCAAACGCACTTCTCCTACGTCGGAGCAGACTTTCGTCGTACATCACTTCTGTGCTTACTTCGTTGGTTAGGTGATTCTTCCTTATAGTCGACAAACTATGTTGGCGAGACGCCACCTCTCTCGTGTTCGTCGCAGAATTTGCCGGTGATGGAATATAGGACACTAATCCGTAGCGCTCAGCTCGTCGGGCTAAGGCTGCAGTGGTGCGTTTGCCTGGACGATATGCAGGACTGGCAGCTCCTTTTGGTAATCTGAAAAAGCTCCCGGGAGAGCTTGCGCCAGATGGAGCTGGTGACGCCATAGTTGGCGTAGTCATTCCGTGAGGTGACAGGTCGGCGACGAATGATCGTTTCCCGGATGACACGGTGTCCGTTGCAGCGGATGTAAATGTGCTCTTCGTTTTCTGAGGGCAAGGTGGTATGGACGGCGTCTGATGGTCCCGTGTCGATCCTGTAGGGTGCGCTGGGGAGGAAATCAGCGGTACAGACACAGCAAGAGAATCTCTTCTTACTTTCGTCTCCCCTCTCAGTGGTGAAAAACTTGAGGCTTCACCGACATTAGTGAGGGAGTCTCTTTTCAATTTCACGAAACGAGAGTCTGGTGCTATAATGCTCGAATTGGAAGGTGTAGGTACCTCGTGAGACAGGTGAGGAAGGAAAGGCCTTTCTAAGGAATCTTTTCTCAATTTTGCGAAGGGCATGTCCACTTGATCAGTGCTGTCAGTTGTAAAAAAATGGTCGGAAAACTTCGTCGGGCATTTCTCTGTCGGCCTATTTCCGAGTGACGGAACTTCCATCAATTGCTGCGGAGTAGTGCCTTTCTGTGACGTCTTTGTGTGCTCATGCAATTGAGAGAGCGTCGCAGGGTGTGTCCCACTACTGCTAGACGACGTTGACGAGATCGGCACTAAGTGAACCATGGATCCTCTACTTAGACCAGGTGATCGTTCTGTCTGCCTCCTGCCATCAGCGTTGCTGCCTTCACTAGAAGAACAAGGGGCGAACGGTTCTGTGATGGCTGGTGTCCCGAATGCAGCAACTTCTTCGGGGTGGCCCCCTTCTTCAGGTGCGTAGTTCGAAGAAGACTTCATAGTCACATGCTCAGGACCAGCTAGGCTTTCTTTCGCAACTTGTCTCGATACAGAAGCATCTAATGACGCTCGAGGTTGTTCACCTTCTGTACCCTCGTCCTGCGTTGTAATGTAGGTTGTGTCCCCCGGACGTTTCTCGGTCCGAAGAAACGGCTTGAGAAGCCGCCATACAGATGAAGGTCCAAAACGTGCGTGACTGAATTCCCGATCTGACCATAAAGAGCGCAATGAACGACGTTTACGTTTTCCGATTGTGGGCTTCTCACTGTGGCCAGCCGCTGAAGTCTTTGGTTCGTCTGCAGCTGGATCGCCTTTAGAAGTCGACGGTGTCACCGTAGCAGGCGGTCCATCACTTGCGGGAAGTCGCGGTACAACAGCACCTTGTTCCGCTTGTTGGGAGTCTGGGGGAAGGCCGTCGGCACCGGAAGGCATCGATGAGCCACACGCATCATCCTGCGTTTTTTCTGACGTTGAGAGGGACGCGTCACGAGCCGCCTTCTTGACGTCTTTTTTTCTCAATGCCCGTTTCATAATGGTCGCGTAGAAATGCTGCACTGGAGAAGCCTGGAGCGTAGACGGTTTCGCTCCTGACGTTCCTTTGACAGGTCGGAAATGTAACGGCGGTTTCCTCGTGCAGTGTGTGCTGCGACACGCGGTCACGTATGATGGAAACCAATACGTCTTCGTTTTTGTGGCGCACTCGGTCAATGCAATTCGTTTTCCAGACGAATACAATTAAAAGTGGAAATACGTTAGTGGAAATAAAAATAGAAAAGGATAATACGTTTTCGTTTTTGTAAAGACAGCTTTTATAACCACAATCTGTGTTGTGTCTGCCCTTTTCTGCCCGT
Source organism: Ornithodoros turicata (assembly GCF_037126465.1). Lineage (NCBI taxonomy): Eukaryota > Metazoa > Arthropoda > Arachnida > Ixodida > Argasidae > Ornithodoros > Ornithodoros turicata. The sequence continues at coordinate 8,742,217 of NC_088210.1, forward strand.
ATCTAACGGTTCCCTTTCCCACCTTTCCCTTTTATCTTTCCTTTTTCTTTAATAAATCGCCCCCCCCCCCATCGCTCAACTGCATTAATCATAACAGGGAATGAATTACCGTAATTTCACGCGTATTAGCCGCGGCTTATGCGCGATTTTTTTTTCTTACGAGCTGAGCGCTCTGCGGCTTACCCCCAGGTGCGGCTTATCTGATGACTATTTTTTCCTAGTATTTCTCCCATACGCCGGTTTTAAGGAAAGGGCCGACAGTGTCTCTGGAACAGCACTGCCCTGCCAATGCACTAGCAGTGCCTAACAGATACGTGTCCACATTCGAGCAGATTGATCTTCCTGGTGCATTCCCCCAAGCAGCTTTAACAAAAGTGGTGGCTGTGATTCACGTCTTCTGAAAGACAACTGGTCCATCGATCCATGAGAAACGCCCAACAAGGACACAATCCGATCTTGGTAGAACTCTAGAGCTGACCGATTTTGTTGTACACTATGCCGACACTGGAGTATGGACAAAAAGATCTGTGGCCTTCTCTATGGTCTCCCTTGTCGCACGAATCAGTCGTCTCGTATTGCCCGCGGCTTATCTGCGAGTGCCAGAAAACTTTGAATATAAGGAATTTAAGCAATTGGAGGCGAATGGATAATGAAGGAGAACGCATTGTTTTTGGTTAACACGCAAGTGCGCTAAAACTGAGCAGGTACAGCTGAAAATAATTGTTTATTGAGCAGACCATTACATTCCGCGCGTCATTGCGCAACTTGCAATCCGTCAATACGCTTCACAGTCGTTCATCTTTGCCTTTTCCGAATCTAAGGCTTATTCCTCGTAGCAGCTGAATACCACGCCAATTCGGCCACGCAAACGTAGGTAAGCGGTGCGATTTGTACATGTGTATAAACTTGTCGACTGCCATTGTGATAGACGACGATATGACGAAGAGAGATCCCAAACAACTCCAAATGTCCGGGTACAGGTTGAGAAAGATGGCTTGGAAAACCAGCGACGCGATAATGTCTCCACAGAGCTTTACCGTTGTTACGACGATGGCGGATTCCGCTTCCAAGGCTTTCGTTAGAAAGAAGGCGGCACAGTAACCGATCTGTCCCATCATCAAAAGGCTGCCCAAAAAGGCACCAGAGAACAGTCGGTCGAAGGAACTGGTCAGAAGGGACGCAATCATGCAGATTAGCACACGGATGACGGCGCTGTTGAAGCCCAGGCTCTTCCGGCTGATATTACGCATGTGCCGCACAAGCAGAGTGAGTATGCTCATTGATATGACGCAGCTCAGGGCATACAGAACACCTGTCATCTGATTCATTCGAACATTTCTGTCCGTGTCCGCAAACAGCACACCCGGCCTCACGACAAAGAGCACGCCTATGAAAGCCAAGGCTATAGAAAAGCCTTGCAGGCGATGAAACTTCTCCCTCAAAAAGAGCCAAGATGTGAGGGCGACACCGAATGGAATTAAGGAGAAAATAATGACTACGTCAGAGATGCTTAAATAGATAAGCGCCATAGCCTTGCACATGAGGAGAGCCACTCCGAAGATGTTCCGCAGGAGCAGCAGAGGTTGCACCCCACCAGCTCCGAATTGAAGACATTCGCGTGAGTTGCTTGGTATCGTTCCTGACAGTATGCCGATGGCTGCGTAAAATGCAATTTGCGCCTTTGGGACTACAATGAGGCGTTTGATGAAAATGTTACAAAGCGCTTGGGCCACGCAGTGGAGGAGGGTGAAGACTACGCCGTGAAACCTGGGTTCCGAGAAAATCAGTGTATCCAGCAGCTCGGAAGAAGTTTCAGTGTCCTGGGCCATGACGAATGTCATGGCTGCACCGGACTCTGCAAACGCACTTCTCCTACGTCGGAGCAGACTTTCGTCGTACATCACTTCTGTGCTTACTTCGTTGGTAAGGTGATTCTCCCTTATAGTCGACAAACTATGTTCACGAGACGCAACCTTTCTCGCGTTCGTCGCTGAGTTTTCCGGTGATGGAATGTAGGACACTAATCCGTAGCGCTCAGCTCGTCGGGCTAAGGCTGCAGTGGTGCGTTTGCCTGGACGATATGCGGGACTGGCAGCTGCTTTTGGTAATCTGAGAAAGCTCCCGGGAGAGCTTGCGCCAGATGGAGCTGGTGACGCCATAGTTCGCGTAGTCATTCCGTGAGGTGGCGTAGGTGGCAGGTCGTCGACGAATGATCGTTTCCCGGACGACACGGTGTCCGTTGCAGCGGATGTAAATGTGCTCTTCGTTTTCTGAGGGCAAGGTGGTATGGACGGCGTCTGATGGTCCCGTGTCGATCCTGTAGGGTGCGCTGGGGAGGAAATCAGCGGTAGAGACGCAGCAAGAGAATCTCTTCTTACTTTCGTCTCCCCTCTCAGTGGTGAAAAACTTGAGGCTTCACCGACATTAGTGAGGGAGTCTCTTTTCAATTTCACGAAGCGAGAGTCTGGTGCTATAATGCTCGAATTGGAAGGTGTAGGTACCTCGTGAGACAGGTGAGGAAGGAAAGGCCTTTCTAAGGAATCTTTTCTCAATTTTGCGAAGGGCATGTCCACTTGATCAGTGCTGTCAGTTGTAAAAAACTGGTCGGAAAACTTCGTCGGGCATTTCTCTGTCGGCCTATTTCCGAGTGACGGAACTTCCATGAATTGCTGCGGAGTAGTGCCTTTCTGTGACGCCTTTGTGTGCTCATGCAATTGAGAGAGCGTCGCAGGGTGTGTCCCACTACTGCTAGACGACGTTGACGAGATCGGCACTAAGTGAACCATGGATCCTCTACTTAGACCAGGTGATGGTTCTGTCTGCCTCCTGCCATCAGCGTTGTTGCCTTGACTAGAAGAACAAGGGGCGAACGGTTCTGTGATGGCTGGTGTCCCGAATGCAGGAACTTCTTCGGGGTGGCCCCCTTCTTCAGGTGCGTAGTTCGAAGAAGACTTCATAGTTACATGCTCAGGACCAGCTTGGCTTTCTTTCGCAACTTGTCTCGATACAGAAGCATCTAATGACGCTCGAGGTTGTTCACCTTCTGTACCCTCGTCCTGCGTTGTAATGTAGGTTGTGTCCCCCGGACGTTTCTCGGTCCGAAGAAACGGCTTGAGAAGCCGCCATACAGATGAAGGTCCAAAACGTGCGTAACTGGATTCCCGATCTGACCATAAAGAGCGCAATGAACGACGTTTACGTTTTCCGATTTTTGGCTTCTCATTGTGGCCAGCCGCTGAAGTCTTTGGTTCGTCTGCAGCTGGATCGCCTTTAGAAGTCGACGGTGTTACCGTAGTAGGCGGTCCGTCACTTGCGGGAAGTCGCGGTACAACAGCACCTTGTTCCGCTTGTTGGGAATCTGGGGGAAGGCCGTCGGCACCGGAAGGCATCGATGAGCCACACGCATCATCCTGCATTTTTTCTGACGTTGAGAGGGACGCGTCACGAGCCGCCATCTTCACGTCTTTTGTTCGCAATGCCCGTAATGGTCGCGTAGAAATGCTGCACTGGAGAAGTCTGGAGCGTAGACGGTTTCACTCCTGACGTTCCTTTGACAGGTCGGAAATGTAACGGCGGTTTCCTCGTGCAGTGTGTGCTGCGACACGCGGTCACGTATGATGGAAACCAACACGTCTTCGTTTTTTGTGGCGCACTCGGTCAATGCAATTCGTTTTCCAGACGTATTAAAATGAAAATACAATTAGAAGTGGAAATACGTTAGTGGAAATAAAAATAGAAAAGTATAATACGTTTTCGTTTTTGTAAAGACAGCTTCTGTAACCACAATCTGTGTTGTGTCTGCCCTTTTCTGCCCGTATCTAACGGTTCCCTTTCCCACCTTTCCCTTTTATCTTTCCCTTTCTTTTTTCTTTAATAAATCCCCACTCCATAGCTCAACTGCATTAATCATAACAGCGAATGAATTACCGTAATTTCACGCGTATTAGCCGCGGCTTATGCGCGATTTTCTTTTCTTGCGGGCGCTCTGCGGCTTATCCACAGGTGCGGCTTATCTGATGACTATTTTTTCCTGGTATTTCTCCCATACGCCGGTTTTAACGAAAGGGCCGACAGTGTCTCTGAAACAGCACTGCCCTGCGGATGCACGAACAGTGCGTAACAGGGACGGGTTACACATTCGAGTAGATTGATCTTCCTGGTGCATTCCCCCAAGCAGCTTTAACGAAAGTGATGGCTGTGATTCACGTCTTCTGAAAGACAACTGGTCCATCGATCCATGAAAAACGCCCAACAAGGACACAATCCGATCTTGGTAGAACTCTAGAGCTGACCGATTTTGTTGTACACTATGCCGACACTGGAGTATGGACAAAAATATCTGTGGCCTTCTCTATGGTCTCCCTTGTCGCACGAATCAGTCGTCTCGAATTGCCCGCGGCTTATCTGCGAGTGCCAGAAAACTTTGAATATAAGGAATTTAAGCAATTGGGGACGAATGGATAAGGAAGGAGAACGCATTGTTTTCGGTTAACACGCAAGTGCGCTTAAGCTGAGCAGGTACAGCTGAAAATAATTGTTTATTGAGCAGACCATTACATTCCGCGCGTCATTGCGCAACTTGCAATCCGTCAATACGCTTCACAGTCGTTCATCTTTGCCTTTTCCGAATCTAAGACTTATTCCTCGTAGCAGCTGAATACCACGCCAATTCGGCCACGCAAACGTAGGCAAGCGGTGCGATTTGTACATGTGTATAAACTTGTCGACCGCCATTGTGATAGACGACGATATGACGAAGAGAGATCCCAAACAACTCCAAATGTCCGGGTACAGGTTGAGAAAGATAGCTTGGAAAACCAGCGACGCGATAATGTCTCCACAGAGCTTTACCGTTGTTACGACGATGGCGGATTCCGCTTCCAAGGCTTTCGTTAGAAAGAAGGCGGCACAGTAACCGATCTGTCCCATCATCAAAAGGCTGCCCAAAAAGGCACCAGAGAACAGTCGGTCGAAGGAACTGGTCAGAAGGGACGCAATCATGCAGATTAGCACACGGATGACGGCGCTGTTGAAGCCCAGGCTCTTCCGGCTAATATTACGCATGTGCCGCACAAGCAGAGTGAGTATGCTCATTGATATGACGCAGCTCAGGGCATACAGAACACCTGTCATCTGATTCATTCGAACATTTCTGTCCGTGTCTGCAAACAGAACACCCGGCCTCACGACAAAGAGCACGCCTATGAAAGCCAAGGCTATAGAAAAGCCCTGCAGGCGATGAAACTTCTCCCTCAAAAAGAGCCAAGATGTGAGGGCGACACCGAATGGAATTAAGGAGAAAATAATGACTACGTCAGAGATGCTTAAATAGATAAGCGCCATAGCCTTGCACATGAGGAGAGCCACTCCAAAGATGTTCCGCAGGAGCAGCAGAGGTTGCACCCCACCAGCTCCGAATTGAAGATTTTCGCGGGAGTTGCTTGGGATGGTTCCTGACAGTATGCCGATGGCTGCGTAAAATGCAATTTGCGCCTTTGGGACTACAATGAGGCGTTTGATGAAAATGTTACAAAGCGCTTGGGCCACGCAGTGGAGGAGGGTGAAGACTACGCCGTGAAACCTGGGTTCCGAGAAAATCAGTGTATCCAGCAGCTCGGAAGAAGTTTCAGTGTCCTGGGCCATGACGAATGTCATGGCTGCACCGGACTCTGCAAACGCACTTCTCTTACGTCGGAGCAGACTTTCGTCGTACATCACTTCTGTGCTTACTTCGTTGGTTACGTGATTCTCCCTTATAGTCGACAAACTATGTTGGCGAGACGCCACCTCTCTCGTGTTCGTCGCAGAATTTGCCGGTGATGGAATATAGGACACTAATCCGTAGCGCTCAGCTCGTCGGGCTAAGGCTGCAGTGGTGCGTTTGCCTGGACGATATGCAGGACTGGCAGCTCCTTTTGGTAATCTGAAAAAGCTCCCGGGAGAGCTTGCGCCAGATGGAGCTGGTGACGCCATAGTTCGCGTAGTCATTCCGTGAGGTGGCGTAGGTGACAGGTCGGCGACGAATGATCGTTTCCCGGATGACACGGTGTCCGTTGGAGCGGATGTAAATGTGCTCTTCGTTTTCTGAGGGCAAGGTGGTATGGACGGCGTCTGGTGGTCCCGTGTCGATCCTGTAGGGTGCGCTGGGGAGGAAATCAGCGGTAGAGACGCAGCAAGAGAATCTCTTCTTACTTTCGTCTCCCCTCTCAGTGGTGGAAACCTTGAGGCTTCACCGACATTAGTGAGGGAGTCTCTTTTCAATTTCACGAAACGAGAGTCTGGTGCTATCATGCTTGAATCAGAAGGTGTAGGTACCTCGTGAGAAAAGTGAGGAAGGAAAGGCCTTTCTAAGGAATCTTTTCTCAATTTCGCGAAGGGTACGTTCACTTGATCAGTGCTGTCAGTCGTGAAAAACTTCGTCGGGCATTTCTCCGTCGACCTATCTCCGAGTGACGGAACTTCCGTGAATTGCTGCGGAGTAGTGCTTTTCCGTGACGGTTCTGTGTGCTCATGCAATTGAGAGAGCGTCGCAGGGTGTGTCCCACTACTGCTAGACGACGTTGACGAGATCGGCACTAAGTGAACCATGGATCCTCTACTTAGACCAGGTGAGCGTTCTGTCTGCCTCCTGCCATCAGCGTTGCTGCCTTCACTAGAAGAACAAGGGGCGAACGGTTCTGTGATGGCTGGTGTCCCGAATGCAGCAACTTCTTCGGGGTGGCCCCCTTCTTCAGGTGCGTAGTTCGAAGAAGACTTCATAGTCACATGCTCAGGACCAGCTAGGCTTTCTTTCGCAACTTGTCTCGATACAGAAGCATCCAATAAGGCTCGAGGTTGTTCACCTTCTGTACCCTCGTCCTGCGTTGTAATGTAGGTTGTGTCTCCCGGACGTTTCTCGGTCCGAAGAAACGGCTTGAGAAGCCGCCATACAGATGAATGCCCAAAACGTGCGTTTTCCCGATCTGACCGTAAAGAGCGCAGTGAACGACGTTTACGTTTTCCGATTTTGGGCTTCTCATTGTGATCAGCCGCTGAAGTCTTTGGTTCGTCTGCAGCTGAATCGCCTTTAGAAGTCGACGGTGTCACCGTAGCAGGCGGTCCATCACTTGCGGGAAGTCGCGGTATAACAGTACCTTGTTCCGCTTGTTGGGAATCTGGGGGAAGGCCGTCGGCACCGGAAGGCATCGATGAGCCACACGCATCATCCTGCGTTTTTTCTGACGTTGAGAGAGGCGCGTCACGAGCCGCCATCTTCACGTCTTTTGTTCGCAATGCCCGTAATGGTCGCGTAGAAATGCTGCACTGGAGAAGTCTGGAGCGTAGACGGTTTCGCTCCTGACGTTCCTTTGACAGGTCGGAAATGTAACGGCGGTTTCCTCGTGCAGTGTGCTGCGACACGCGGTCACGTATTATGGGAACCATAATACGTCTTCGTTTTTTGTGGCACACTCGGTCAGTGCAATTGGTTTTCCAGACGTTTTAAAGTGGAAATACAACAGAAAAGTATGATTCGTTTTCGTTTTTGTAAAGATAGCTTCTGTAACCACAACAACAACAACTTTATTTCAGGATGATTGGTGTGGAGTTTCATCGCCGGGGACGATACTCTACCGCAGTGCTGGTGGAGAAGCGGGGAAGTAATGGGTCCCGTTACAATATGAATAGAAGTCCTGTGGCGTCCAAAAAGGCGAAGAGAGCCTTGAGGGCAGACCGTTGGTGAGGTGGATGCAGCCAGAGGAAAGGAAAATTTTGTGAGGGAGAGGGGGATGGAGTATAGCTCGTTGAGGGAGGAAGAGAGTACGGAGCGGGAAGCACAGGGGTGACACAAACCCGCCATTGTTGTAACTACCCTCAAGCGGGTGCTTTTGGCAAAACTGCCATCTTGTCCTGGTCGTACGTCATAGAAAACGTCATTTTGAGGTCATGTGACTTTGTTTACATGTCGTTTTGCCGCTTACCGACATATTTTCGCCGTCATAACACCAAAAGATGACCGTATTTTGCCAGCGTAAACTATGCGGTGCTTCTTCCGCAACATGGTAGCCCGTTTCAGCTTAGTTTAAGTACATCGCATTGTCTCGGTAAGTCTTAACGCGCGGTCGTCATCACATCTTTGGAAGTTGTGAACAATACGAGGCTTTATGTGTAAAACTGCGCGTTTTATTGCGAGATTATCGGGTAAAAATAATTACCGTGATCGAAAAACATCCAAAACGTCGTCCAGAAACAACAACCGCATTGTTTACAAACGGTTTGGCCACCGATCACGGGCGCCGCCATCTTTAAGGTCACGTGTGCCTTGACGTTTGCTGTGACGTGCGACCAGGACCTGTCCAGGATGCATTGCGTTCGCCAAGCACGCTTTCGTCTACGAAGCAATACATTGGATGCCACCCCTGTGGCGGGAAGGGTGGTAGTGTGGGCAATGGTAGAGTCACTAAATAAGCTACGCTTCAGAGTAACGACACTGAGGCAAAAACAGCCACCATATTGTTTCGGATGACCTCCAGCCCCACCTCTATTTTGGCAGTAGAAATAGATGACGATGAAGTTCAGCAGTGGAAGAAGACAACACTTCGAAGAGCGCTAAATGGATGGCGCTGGAGGTCATCCGAAACAACATGGCGGCTCAGTGTCGATACTCTGAAGCGTAGCTTATTTAGTGACTCTAGGCAATGGAGAAGAATGTGCTCGAGATCTTCAACAGCACCGCAGTGGCTGCAATGGGGAGAGTTAACTTGTCTCAAGCGGTGGCGCCACGGTTCTGTGAAGGCCTCGTCGAGGCGCATTCGATGAACTTATGCGGCGTCTTGACGAGAGATATATGCCGGCATGCGGAAAGCGAGCGCTGGGTTGGTACAGACGCATCTCTGTGTTGTGTCTATCCTTTTCTGCCAGTGTCTAACGGTTCCCTTACCCACTTTTCCTTTTTATCTTTCCCTTTCCTTTTTCTGCTAATAAATCCCCCCCTCCATCGCTCAACTGCATTAATCGTAACAGCGAATGAATTATTATGAACGGTGTTGCATTTGTATGCGTACGCTGGCGGTTTGAGAGAAAAGAGGTAAAATATATCTTCGAGCTGAGTGGGAATGACTCATTCGCTGTCCTCCAAAAAGCATCTAAGGGCTCTTCTGCTTCCTAGGACAGTGACTCTCAAACAGCGAATGAAATTCAAACAACGTTCGTTAACAACACAGGCATTAAATTACGACAATTAAGTCTTACTACAGTGTCACAATTTCGGTTCCCTGAAAAATATTCACTCTCAATACCACAGAGATGTTTCTAAGAATTGTCAGAAGTGCAAAATAGCTTTGTCCTGAAGGAGCAACTCGTTTGTATGATAGTGAAGAGCTTCATTTCGCCATATATGCTTTTATACGCTGAATTTGTGAACAGTCGGTACGCAAGGCATTGCGGTCTTTGAGAGCGTACATGTCCTCTGAACGAAACAACCGCTGTGAAATACAGCCGGGGTCCCATAGCCTCAACTTGAGTAGCAACAGCAGAGGAATAGTGGCTATGCCACCGAGCAGCTGTCGCTGCAGCTTTAGATCTCTACTGAATAAACGTCACGGTGACGTAATCATGACGTTGGTAGACATAACGAAACCGAAACAGCATGTTTCACAAAGCCGTATTCCTTCACAAAGGTCGAGGGTGAATTCTTTGTATGGACCGTTTCACAACAGCTTGTGCGCATGACTTTGAGGCGCCGGAGGGGTCATCTCCGTCTTCACTAGAGGGCGCAGTATGAGGATGACAGAAACCAGAACCAGTGGGGAGTCTGCACGAACAGCGCACGTGCTCGTTGGTCCCATTCTGGACCGCTCTTGGTCCTTTGGGATACGCGCGTGGATTTGCTTTGACGCACTCCGGGCGTGGTTCGCTGGAGAGCCGCTAGGATACAACGCGTATGTGAAAAAGGTCCATTATACACACAAATGAGGTAACATTTTTAGTCGCGTTCCCAGTCCGCCACGGAAAGAAAAGAAGGCTCCACCCAAGGATTGGTGGAGCCACCGTCTCGAAAGTCAATGGCGTAATCTTGTGCGGAATGTGATTTGTTGCTACGACTTAAGCGTGGACCCCATAACAAGCGACAAGCGACGCGCTGCAGAATATGTCGTTGTCACGTCTGGTCAAGGGGCGACTTCCCGCAGAGCTGCGACATTTCGTTGCAGAGAAATGACGTTTTTGGAGAAGCAATGCTTATTTTATTCGAGCTAAATTGTAAATTGCCACAAATATACCAAAAATAGTATTTCATTCGTCAGAACGAGAATAACTTGTAATGAAGGTGCTATGTAATATTCGCCGTAACGCAGTGGCGCTGCGGTTGAAGTACCCAACGCCCGGCCCACTTCTTCGTCTGCTACTTTTGTTGGTTGCCTTCTCCACCCCGCGCGTTCAGTTCTTGTTTCGCGCCGCCAAATCTAGCTGGTTTTGTCAAACAACAGGTAACGAACTCAGCGACGTGCTACGAATATCTACTGGGAGTAGATGCAGAAATATTGATCCGCGAGAAAGCTTTTTTGACGCTGGCATGGTGGTGGTGACGTCGATTTTGTCGCTTCTCACGTGTACCTGCCGCGTGTCGCTTGTCATGGGATTCGGGCTTTACTCAGCGCTTGCTTTGTATAGACACCACGTGCACTCCGAGAGAAAGTCACCTTCACCTTCAGGTTCTTGAAGATAGAAGAGTGGAGTAGCCATTTCAAGAAAGGGCTACCGAAAAGATAGGGCTACCGGTAGAATGGAGCAGTAGAAGGTCATACAATAGGTGGCGTGCATATAACGTCACACCATAGCATTACACGTGCTTTTTTCCTCCATCTGGTGAACCGGCGCACCCTGCCTATACGCGTGCTTCTTTTCACTCTTTCTGGTGATCCGACTTACGCAAATACACCCCACCTATACAGCTAATAATATTGTTACAAGATCGCAGTCTGTGCCCAGATGCGTTCTCCTCGCCCCAAGTTCGTTCGGACAATGCCCACGCGACGGTTCGAAACCACCCGCCCATTTTCACGCCCGTTTTTTTCGTCTTCGCAACTTCTGACTAGTCTAACACTGTCTAGTATCAAAGAGGTAGACCAGCTCGTCCGTGATATGCGCAATCAGAACGTGATAGAGCCCTCCGTTAGTCCTTGGGCCTCACCTATCGTGTTGGTGAAAAAGAAGGACGGCTCCACGAGGTTTTGCGTGGACTACCGCCGGCTAAATGCCGTGACGAAGAAGGACTCCTATCCCCTGCCCCGCGTCGACGACACCCTGCAAGCGTTGGCAGGTGCTGCGTGGTTCTCCACGCTGGATCTACGTAGTGGCTACTGGCAGGTCGAAGTAGCTCCGGGTGACAAAGAAAACACTGCCTTTACAACGGGGCGTGGTCTCTGGCAGTTCAAGGTCATGCCGTTTGGGCTGTGTAAACATTTCAGCGCCTTATGGAAACTGTGTTGTCCGGGCTTCCGCCGGAAGTTTGCCTCGTCTACATCGACGACATCATCGTCCGTGGGAAGACATTCGGAGAACAAATTGACCGTTTACAGAGTGTGTTCGAGCGACTTCGCAGAGCAAACCTTAAGCTCAACCCGAAGAAGTGCATGTTTTTCAAGCATTCCGTTTTATACGTCGGACATCGAGTATCGGCTATGGGAGTGGAGACTGACCCCACGAAGGTGCAGTCGATCCAGTCGTGGCCCGTGCCGACGGACAAACACAGCCTCAGAGCATTCCTGGGATTTTGTTCATATTACCGTCGCTTCGTCCCCCACTTCGCTGAAATGGCAGACCCCCTATACCAGCTTCTGGCCAAGGGACATGATTTCGAATGGTCGGCAGCGTGCAGTGAAGCGTTTGTTGCGTTGAAGTCCCGCCTGACATCGCCGCCCATACTTGCCTTTCCTGTACCGGACGCTCCCTTTATCCTAGACACTGATGCCAGGCAGACAGGAATCGGCGCCGTGCTGTCGCAAATACAAGGAAGCGACGAAAAACTCATCGCATGCTTCAGCCGAACACTCCGCAAGCCAGAAAGGAACTACTGCGTCACGCGTAAAGAGCTCTTAGCTGTCGTAAAGTCGGTCCAACATTTTCATCATTACCTCTACGGGCGCCACTTTACCTTAAAGGGACTATGAAATTTCCCGAACACCCATACTTTTTTTCGATGGAAATCGTTCTTCCCGCAGAGAAACTAATATGCCACAAATTTTTCCGGACGAAATCGCTCCACTCTGCGAGGAGCGCGCGCTGGAAATGTCTCTTCCGCGTTCCTCCTCTCCCGCGCATATTTCCCTGCCGATGGTGTAACTGTACGGACCGCTCTTCGGTTCCCCGTTACGTCACCGGTGTTGCACAATGGCAAGTAATGCCGCGAGCTCGCGCTGTGGCTGCCGCCACGATGAACGCATACACGGGATCCTACGGCGCATGCTCCTGGCGGGATTCCTCGGCTCGGCAACACGTCACGATGACGTGTTGCTGAGCCGGCCGTGGTCGCGTCAAGTTACCCGTTGTGTCTCCGCTTGGCAGCTCATCACGGCGCGGCGCCAGCTGTCCTCCCTTCGCCGCTCTGTTTAAATTCGCTCCCGAGAAATCCGCTCGCGCGACGAAAGTAAAATTTCGGTTCTAGACTCAGAAAGATGTCTTCTTTCGAACGAAACGAAGAAAAAAATCGTTTCATAGTCCCTTTAAGAACGGACCACGCTGCATTGCAATGTCTGCTGACATTCCGTAATCCTGAAGGACAGGTCGCACGCTGGATCCAGACCCTCCAGGAATATGACTTCACGCCACAACATCGCAGAGGCCGGGATCACGCCAACGCTGATGCCCTATATCGACTTCCGTGCGAAGGAAAAGATTGCGGTCATTGTGCGCATGCGGACGATAATGACGTCCTCGCTCCAGCGCGCCCGCTAAGAGTTGATGTCTCTCCCACTCACACAGCCTGCGCCGTTGGAGTACACTCCGAAGAGAACCTGGACCACGTGAGGCGGGCGCGAGAGGAGGATCGGAACATTGGCCCCATTCTTCTATGGAAGCGAGCGGGATCTCGACCATCGTGGGCCGAGGTGTCAGGGCAATCAGATCAGGTCAAAGGCTACTGGTCGCTGTGGGACTCCCTCGATTTGCATAACAACCTCCTATACCGAGTATGGGAGTCTCGTGACGGACGGAGAAACCAGACACAACTTGTACTTCCGACAACGTGCAGGGACAATGTATTGCGCATGCTCCATAGCAGCCAGGCCGGCGGACACTACGGCATCAACAAGACGCTCGCCAAGGTCCGAGAGCGGTACTACTGGCTCGAGTACAAGAGAGGTGTGGAAGAATGGTGCCGCTGGTGTGACCTATGCTCCTCCAGGAAGGTAGGTAGACCTCTCCGAGGTAGACTCCAGAAATGTGCCTCGGGGACACCTTTTGAACGAGTAGCCCTGGACATTCTAGGACCACTGCCGACGACGGACCGGGGGAACAAATATATCCTGGTGGTAATGGACTACTTTACGAAGTGGCCTGAAGCGTACCCCCTACCTAACCAGGAAGCAGCTACGGTGGCCAAGACCCTCATTAACGAGTGGGTATCACGCTTCGGGGCGCCGCTGCTGCTGCACTCCGACCAGGGCCGCAACTTTGAATCCCACCTCTTCCAGGACATGTGCAGGTGCCTCGGCATTTCCAAAACTCGGACTACCCCGCTCCACCCTCAGTCCGACGAAATGGTGGAGAGGTTCAACCGCACTATACTGCAGCACATGAGTTTATTTGTGTCCGAGAATCAGAGGAACTGGGATACTCTCGTTCCCCTCTTCCTTCTGTCGTACAGGACAGCGCTCCACGAGGCTACAGGGGAAACACCAGCGATGATGGCGACCGGGCGCAACCTCCGCCTTCCAACCGAGCTGGCTCTTGGTCCAACACCGGATGCTGACCACGCTGCAGGCAACGTCTCCGGCTACCTACGGACATTGCGCACACGCCTCGAGACTGTGCACATGTTTGCGAGAGAACATCTGCAGAAAGCATTCACACGTATGAAGACTCTGAAAGACACACATGCTTTCATTTTTACATTTTATGTTTTTTTAATTGGTCACATGGATTACATTGCTGCAGATGGCGGTCATATAAAAATGATGGCTTACATTGTGCCTCATCCTTTTTTACTTTCTTCATATTCTTTTTTTAAACATGTGGTATTTCAAAAAGCAGCATGGAATGCCCAGAAATATATAATCTCTGTTGGCCTGTACTTTTTTCCCCTTGAAATTTCCTAGCCTGTTATAGCAGACGATTAGTACCGGAACACCACACTAGGCGGGTGATCTTGGATCAGTCAGGGTATAATACATAATCACAGCACAGCTGACTGTTTACCTCTTTACATGTAACTGCAAATTACTTCATCTGATTAAGTTCATATTCACGGGTTAGCACTTAACCAAGGACTTTATGGCTTTAGAGCATTTTTTAAGAATGCTCGCTAAAGTTTTGCCAAAAAAGCAAGACACAGATACTGAACAGTGAAATGCAAAGTAATAATAATAATAATTCTGAGTTTACGTCGCGAGACAACTGAGATCATGAGCGAGAAATGCAAAGTGATACAAATTAATTCGCAATGTACTTGACGAATACTTGAAGTACTTTGCCTAGTACATTGTACTTTACTTGAAGTACATTTGGAATTGGGTACTTTGTACTGTACTTGAAGTACTAATGACGCCAGGTACGTGGTACTTTACTTTAACTATAATTTTGAGAGAGAGAGAGAGAGATTATGCGTTTAATGGCACAAAGGCGACAAAGGCCATAGAGCGCCAAAACTATAATTTTGAGGTATACTGCCCATCACTGGTAATGCGTCCGTAGCTTAGCATTCACTCATATGTCATTCTTGTACGTAGCGTCATGAGCCATAATAAACGTTGAAAAAAAAGTCCGTAGCTTAGCTCAGTTAGTAGAGCCCTGGACCGGCAATCCAGAAGGTGCGGGTTCGAGTCCCGCAGCTGGTTAACCTTTTCAGTGACTTCCTTCTTTCCTCATTAACCTCTACCTCCCCTGCCAAAGGACAGAATTACGCGGGCCTTGCCTTTTGAGGTTACAGTATTAGACTTTGGAGGACCACTGCTCCTGAAAGGCAAACGCACGGTGTATAGTAAGTCCTATGTTGCCCTGTTTACCTGCGGAGTAACTGGAGCAATCCACCTCGAGCTGGTGAACGTCATGTCCAGATAAGTTTTTGTTGGACTTCAGAAGATTTATGTCAGGGCGTGGTGTACCAGTAATTGTCTACAGCGATTTGACAGCCGCGACCGTTGGCAAATAAATTTGGACCAGAGGGCGGGGATCACGAGGTGACGCTCCTGTCAAAGGTTTTAAAACAGTCCAATTAGGGCTTGAAACACTTTGAACCCGGGGCAGTTGATTGGTGGTCCTGGATTGAGGTTGTGGCCGAAACACGACCCTTTTAAGAAGGTGTCAGAGGGGAGAGAAAACACTTGCCAAGGGTCTGGGACCCGTGTGAATTTTGTCTCCAGCCTAGAGAGTTTTGTATGTATGTCGAAAGCCATACACGTTTGTAGTGTACATAAGTGTAAATAAACCTAATCGTTGCTGAGCCCCTTGTCCGTGAGATGTCTTCATGGAAACCAGTTCCCGATCATCGGACGTCACTTCGAACCGACCCTCCAGCTAGAGCAGCAAGTGGAGGAAGAAATCTTACTCCTCTTCAGTGTGGAAGATGCTATGTTGGACAATCATGTACATGCCTTAATATTAGGCTTATGGAACATGCCTCTTCACTCTTCACTTGGAAGAACCCCATCGGGTCACTTGAGCGTCCATTGCTGTGATTGCAAGTGTATGCCTATATTTTCAGTCAGACCGAGATGCTGGCAGTGCATAAAGATCAGTTGGTGCGGGAGATAATGGAGGCATTTCTTTTAACCACGTGTAAAGACAGATGTGTCAGCTCCCCTTCTGTCACGTTGGCAGATGTGGAAATTCTGCAAATGTGGATTTTCTACGCATGGATAAGATGTTAACTGCTATCTCCCAGCCGGCAGCATAAACCTTGTCCTCTCTGTACATTTTCGGGTGATAGTCAGTGACCTAGATGTTAGCGTTTAAGATGATATGTTCCTTGATTAAACTTCACTTGAGAGTCTGCAGTTGTCCTGTCTACTTTTACCCTAGGCTCGACGCAAGTACTACTGTCGACGAAGTCTCCAACTCAGTGAGTGTTGTTCTGCAGAGTTCGCCATTCCGCTGCATTAAGCTGCAAACTCGTCGGATTCATATTGTTCATTTTGCATAGTAACAGACAGTGCCAAGTTCCACCTCATTAACAATCAAGAAGTGTGGCCAGAAGGATGTTTGTTCCGCCCAAAATTGCTGACACCGAAAATCTAGTCACTGTCGCTGCTGACAATCGTAGTGAGCGAAACGCATGACAAGAGACACAACTTTTTCTATGTTTTACCAAAACGTGCGTGGTCTCCGCATAAAATCAACTGAATTTTCAGCAAACGCCTCGTTAAACAATTACGATGTAATTTGTCTTACGGAAACTTGGCTGAATCCTGATTTTAACTCTAGAGAATATTTCCCATCAAGTTATAACGTTTTTCGGCAGGATCGTCACACACACATACATTGGATGGTGATGGGGTGGGCGATGCACCGCCGCTGAGGCGGTATACTGTCCTATTTCGCGTTGGGAGAGGATGAGGGGATGATGATGGGGGCTGTCAAAGAGCCGTCGCCAGACCGGTGGAGCACAAGTACTCCGCCAGAAGACGAAGGCCCTGCGTATGGTGGGCAGCGTTCGACCACGGACCGAGGATCTTCGCTAGGTTGAACGGCCGCTTGTCAATGCGTTGCATAGAGATTTCCATTAGTGCACGCTCGTGGTGGTATTGCCCACAAGCCAGGATGACGTGGCTGAGGTCGCCGTGTACTCCACAAGTGGGGCAGAGGGAAGACGAGGTGGAGCCGAGACGGTGTTGAAAGGCAGGTGTAAAGGCAACGTTGAGCCTCATGCGGTGGAAGAGAGCAGTTAAGGGGCGCGGTAGTCGCGGAGGAAGGACGAGGGAAAGCGTGGGGTCTACATCAGAGAGAAGGGAGTGAGCTATGTCGTGTTCCCACTGAGCCTGGATCTTGGGACCGGTGAGTGTCGAGAGGAGGTGTCTTCGGTCGCCCGACGACATCATTATCGGGGGTAAAGCTGCGTGCTGATGGGCGCTCAATGCGGCTCTGTCTGCTTCTTCGTTGCTGATACCGACATGTCCGGGGATCCACTGCAATACTACAGTGTGCCCTGCAGTGGTCGCCTTCTTATAAGCTTGCAGGATGTCAAAGACAACAGGACCGAGGAATCCATGTATCCCCAAGTTGGCCACACACTGGAGCGCGGGTCTTGAGTCTGTAAAGACGACCCAGGACTGAGCTGGACTGGCTGATATTTTTTGCATAGCAAATAGAATGGCGTAAAGCTCGGCACACGTAGACGATGTTCTGTGAGAAAGACGGTGACCACAGGAGACTGACTGAGATGGAATGACAAATGACGAGGACGAGCCATCCCGAGTAGATGACCCGTCAGTGAAAACCGACGTTGAAGCCGTGTAGTTGTCGTTCATCATGCCCAGGGTAAGCTGCTTGGCGACACACAGGGCTGTATCCCTTTTCCTTCCATGCAGGCCAGGAACAGTTAGGCGGGTGACTGGAGTGACAGAGACCATGGAGGGGCACCAGGAGCCACTGTCTTCACTACGAAACGCGGGACGCTAGGCTTCAGCTGAGTCATCACCGAGCGGACCTTACAGTGTTTGCGCCTCAAGATCTTCGATACGAGCGGGTGCCGCCGATGATGGGATAAAAGGCGGAGGAAAAGACGTTAGGTCTCACCGTAGCGAAGAACATCCAGCGGGGTGTCCCTCGCTTCATCAATAACTGCTCGGGTCTCTGCTGCTCGGGGGACGCCGAGGCACACACGAAGGCTTCGCGCCAGGAGGTACTGCAGCTTATGATCGGAAGATGTCGGCAGGCCATTAAGCACCGGCAAACTATACGCGAGGGACCCTCGAGCAAAGCGTGTGTTGTGCCTCGGGGATTTTAACGTCCCCAACATTGACTGGACTGCTCCACGTCGTGTCTCACTTTCAGACGATAGATCTGCGTCCAAGGCGGACTCAGTTCTTTTTCTGATGTCTCTCCTGTCTTTAAGACAGTTGAATACATTCCAAAATGATGCAGGACACGTACTAGATCTGGCCCTCACAAACTGCGACGTGGAAAGTATCGAAACTGTCAGAGAACCTTTGGTGAGAGAGGACGTGGTGTATGTTCCCCCTTTTTTGTTATCCTTGTACCTTACTTCAACGCCGTCCAGTAGATTTGATAAAATCACTTACAAGTTCGCCAAGGGCGATTACCTTGGCATGTGTATCGATATTTTGAATGTTTGGACTGGTCTGCAGTTCTTGACGCATCCGGTGCGGACATTGCTGTCAAATTGTTCACCTCTGTTGCTAAAAAAGGTATTGATCTCCATGTCCCTAGGAGTTGTGCGAGGAAACAAAATGATCCCTTTTGGTTTTCTGCCGAACTTCGGCGTGCGCTACGTAAAAAACTCAAGTTCCATCGTCGTTTCAGAGCATTACGAGATGTTGATTCGTACTCAATATACAGCACACATAGAAAACAAGCGAAGACTTTGTATCGTCGTGATAAAATGCGTTACGTTGATGAGCTAGAGTAGTAGATTAGCAAAGCTAGAGTACTGCTTGTATTGGAAATGTTTTGGCATCGACCGTGGAAAATGTACAACGCCGATTTATCAGAATGTACTTTGATAGATACCTCGGAAGACGATATTTTTATGAGTATAACAGAATACTGAGTCATTGCAATTTAGAAACGTTGGTTGCGAGACGCAAAAGTCGAGACATTATATTTTTGTGCAAATGCGTTCATGCCATTTTCGATAGCCAGCGTTTGATAGAATCAATTAGTTTTCATGCACCAATGAGAACTTTCCGCCAGTGTCGTGTTTTCAATGTTCCGAGATTTAGCTCACTGAGTCCTCTGTGTGTGCTTTATAATAATGAAATTTGTGACATTGACGTTTCTGATTGTACAATGTTTAACTGACTAATTTTTCACTGTTTTGTACTAACCATTGTACCAAATTAGAAGGCCATCGCGCTGTTCTTGGACAAGCTAATAAAACTATAATAATAATAATAATAATAATAATAATAATAATAATAATAATAATAATAATAATATTTCATTTCATTTTCATTTCATTTTTATTTAGAAATCATCAAAACATACATATACCAAACGGGCCCGCCCAAGCCTGATGGCTTGTGACGCTGGGCCTTGCGTCGGCAGCAGGATTTACATTAACACAGGTTTCTACAGGAATACATATTCGAGGACAATTTATAACACTACAATAACGAGATTCAGTTAAAACAAATAACTACAGGTTCAAACAGAATTGCCATGGTGCGTATAGTATTTGTCTCTTAAAGCATGTATTACCTCAGACTTTGCTGTGATATGAAAGAACTCTGGAGGGAGCCTGTTAAAGGTCAAAGGGATGTAATAGTTCCGGCGGTACGATCCGTACCTTGTGTTGACCCTTGGTACAATAAAAGGTGCCCTATGGTGCCTTAATTGTCTCGGCGTGTCATGCTGCACTCTGTAGTTGTTTGTCCTAATATATAATAACAGAACAGTATATGTGAACAAATTCTGAAAACACGGAAGCCTGTTCAGGGTGAATAAATCGACCAAATCAGGACCAGGAGTGCCACACAAAGATTTTAAGCAGCCTTTTAAGATAGCATTAACCTTGCTTTAATAATGTGCTTGCATTCTCCTGTTATATAATAATGTTACCCCACTGCAGCACGTGAAACGTTGCTGGAGCAACATAATCGTAAAGTTTCTAAAATGCCTCGTCTCAAAATGCTCCACCAACATTGAACTAGAGGCATTGCGGTAACATTCCATTTGTGCATGTAACATTGCCGCAACATTTGAACACGTCGTCAAAAACAAACTGATAAATGACAGGGGAACGTCACCGGAAGTTCCCAAGATTTCATTCACTGTTTGTTGGTGGGAGTTCCAGATAGAACAAGATTGTGTAATCATTGTGTTACTGCAGTAACACAATTTCAAAGCGTTTAAGCGTAAGCGTTTTGGAAGAAATGCACTTGCAACATAGCATTGACATTGCTTGCAACAACAATAACAACAGCTATATTCTAGCGATGAAGTAGGGAGGCTTTCCACTCTAGGAGTGTTACGCTATCGCATAACTAGGGTGTCTAATATGAGGGGTGACAATCATGAGTGATGACGATGATGATCGGAGCGGCGATGGTGATCCTGATCGTGATCGTGAAGGTGGCAATGTCTGAGATCACTGTTGGAGCAAGAATGGGTCCTTTTTGCAAGTCGCCTAAAAGAGAGAGAGAAAAAAAACTACATGACGTAAGGCCCCCTGGAGTGGGCCGCGGTGTCCCAAGGGCAGAGGATGCTCGACAAGTTGAAGGGGCGGCAGCCAAGGGTGGCAGGCTGTGACAGCAATGTACGCCTCTCGTTGATATACAGGGTGTTTCACCTAAGGTGATAAAAAATCCTAACTACAGGTTTTCCCGTCGTATTTAATCCTTATACCGCGGAATTTAATCCTTATACCGTGGAATTTAATCCTCATACCGTTACTTTTAATCCTTGTTTCGCTGGATTTAATTCTCATGTCGCCACTTTTAATCCTTATACCATGGGATTTAATCCTTGTTCTGTTAAATTTAATCCTGGTGCTACCAATTTTAATCTTTATGCCGTGGAATTTAATCCTAAATTCTCTGGTTATCTTTTCATTACTCTTTTCACTACAATGCGACAGTGTGGGACTACCTGCATGATTTATGACCTGTTTTTCCTTTTTTCTTCTTCTATAATCAGACTCAAACTCAAACTCAAACTCAAAACATGTCATAAATCAGACAGGTAGTTCCACACTGTCGCATGGTAGTGAAAAGAGTAATGTAAAGATAACCCGAGAATTTAGGATTAAATTCCATGGCATAAGGATTAAAATTGATAGCACAAGGATTAAATTTAGCAGAAGAAGGATTAAATCCCACGGTATAAGGATTAAAAGTGGCGGCATGAGGATTATATTGGTATAAGGATTAACTACGACGGGAAAACCTGTAGCTATACGTACTCGGCGGAGGATTGTCGGACTTTTGGCAATTATCTTCCGGAAACTTTTGCTACCATTGAGGAAGGCTTTTGACAATTTTTAAAGGCGGGAAATTTTTTTTTTCAATTGAACTTCGAAAATTGCCAAGCGAGCCTCTTTCTTTTTTCTTTTTTTTTGACAGAAATATGAAGTCCTCCACGAAAAACCACACACCCAATCTAAGCTATGCACAGTATCGCAACAGAAATAGTCTAAAAAAATAGTAAAAATTCGACTTTAGCTCTTCTGCTTTATTGTCGCAAAGAAAAGCGCACGGTATTTGCGGGGAGAGGGGGAAGTGTTCCCGCCTCTTGTTTTACCTTTCTCTGCGCCGCGTTGACTTTGATGCTGGTGACAATCGACTTATCCCAAAGAAGCCTAGACAAATGAAGGCCGATCGCGGCGGCGTACGATTACACCAGCCCATTGCAGTGATCTATCCAGACACCCCTTACAGCCCCCTGCCCCACACACGCACACACACAAAAAATGCCAATACTGACTGCCAACATTTCATTTGCATGCATTACGTGTATGCATTGGAGCTGTTCGTGAACCGTAGCCAGCGTGTACTCGCGAGCGTGAGATGTGTCCACGCACTTGATCCTTCTGGACACTGCACAAGCGGCAGTCCGCCGCACCTGGCGTGCCCTTTGGTTATGACTAGGCTTCCGACTTTTCGGATTTATCCGATAGACTCCGATAAGCTCCCTCCGATGTTGTTTGCAAAACATCGGATTTATCCGATAAATTCCGATTTTTTTAACGCCCGCGGGCGGCAAAAAGGTTTTTCCCGTTTCATTCTTCCTTTGTCCCCCTTCTGCCACACCTAGTTTTCGACTTCAAACTGATTCGCAACTAAAACAAAAGAGAAGGTCAGAAGTGGTCTTCAGGGTCGCTGGACGCATGAATGGCCCAAAAGGAGGATATCACACACATTTGTCCCATCTGTTCTATGTATCCTCGACCCTAGTGACTACTTGACTCCGGGTACTGGGCTAGTTTGGCACAGAACAGTTCTGTGTTCGTCACAGCTGCTACTCATTTTGAGTCTGGGCACCATTCACAAGTTGTGCAAACACGCTCGTTCGTACTTCAATAGCTCTGGGTATTAAAACATCCGTGCGTTATATCGTGTGGTCCCAGTCACTTTTGCCCACCTTTCCTTGAATTGTCTCTGCGATGACTGCTCCGCAATACTCCGAAATCGGCGCCGTTCATTTTTCAGACTTTTTAATCCTCCGAGAAACTCCGAATTTCCGAAAAGTTGAAAACTCCGATAAACACCCTCCGAATTTTCAAAACTGAAAACTCCGAAAACTCGGAACCCTAGTTATGACACTGCCTTGTTCTGAGCTTGCAGGAACAGCTCCAGGTCGTGCACCACGACCAGAACAGGTCGTAGAGCTCCACCTCCAGCTGAAAATAGAGTTAATAATTGGCCTCGCATTGACAGATTAATGACAGAGTTTGCCCCACACTCTAAGAAAAAAATGAGTAAAACCGGAAGTAATTGCAGCTTCTACTCCCCTAGACTGCAATTACTCTCTATTTTAGTCCCCTAAGCCGACATTTACTCCCCAGGACTGCGAAGTGTCACTGAACTTCGCGAATGGTCTCCTGAATGCAACAGTCTTCGTAAATATCTGCCCTTGGTCAATTTGAACGGCATATGGCCTTATAACTCAGCCAACGTAGCAATTTTCCAGCCACACAGAGTAAGAAATTAGCGTAACTTTCTTCGCAAATTTTGCCCTATGTATGGCGCAAGATTTTATATAACTCGATATGTCACGGTTGACGGTTTGCTTCAAAGTATTTTCATGCATGCACACGGATTATGTACCTGGGACTCTTACAACAGCGCAGTCTCCACTCTGTGACATTCATTTGCTCCCGTGCATTTACTTCCTAAAGGGACTATTTTTTTGTGGCAAAGGTACTCCTTTTTTTCTTAGAGTGCATCATCATCCCATCATCCGTTCCCCAATGCACAATAGGGCAGTATATACCGCCTCAGCGCCAGTGAATCACCTACCTCGTCATCATTTGCGTGTTCGTGTCTGTGCGTGCGTGTGCACAGCAAGCGTGCAAAATTTCCTAGTTTGCTCATGCGGGAGTAAAAGGACGGAACGCATCACATCAGCATCTACTAAACAGGAGGTCTAAAGTGACTTATTTGCAGAGTTGTACGTAACGCGTTACAAGGAACTCGTTACTTGACAACGCGTTACTTTTAAAGGGTGTGTAACTGGTAACGGAATTCGTTACAAAAATTTGGTAACGTGCCAACGCGTTACCCGTTACATTTTCTGCACTTTCCTCCAACATGGCAGGCGACGCGGCGCAGCAAAATTTTCCCGCTCTGCGCGGCCCGTGAGCACGTGCATGGCTGGGACCTTCTGGGCGTTTTTCTCTTCATGGTGTATCACATCTCCCTGTGAATAACAGCGTGTTCAGAGAATAAAAGACCAGCATTCTGGTTCGTATTTGTTCAACGTCGGTTCAGCTGCATTTGGGAAATTATACACGCTGCTACAATCCCCAGCCTTCAGTAAGACGCCCTTTCTTGCTTGTAACGTGTGACACAACTCAGGTAGGGGGCCGTCAGGGACCTGCTTCAGAGAGAACTTTGCGACGCCCCGCCAACGTCAGCGAAGACACCTGGGAAGGCAGCCACAACGTCAAGCTCCCGTGGAGACGACTTTTTCATGCTTGCACGTGGTCTTGGACGACCGGGTGGTGAACATGCTGGGCACCCTGAGCTCACTGGCTTTCTGGCAACTCCGGAAGATTACCCGCTCTCGAAGATGAAGGCAGACTTTCCCCGACTTCACGACGTATTCTTGAGGGTGAACACCGCTGTTCCTTCGAGTGCGTCTGTGGAGCGCCTCTTTAGCTGTGCGGCAGACATTTTCACAAGGAAACGTGCAAAACTCTCTTACCTCAATTTTGAACATCAGTTATTATTACTGAAATGTAATAGTCCATAAATCTCTTACTATGAATAAAATATGAGACGACTCCGTCTCGCTCATGCTTCTTTAGTAACGCGATGAGTAACGCTAATGTAACTATTTACTTGCGAGTAACGGGAACGCGTTCTTTATGCTTGTTGGGTAACGGGTAACGTATTTCGTTCTTTATTTTTCGACGTAACGAGTAACGGTTTTCAGTTCCTTTTTTTTTTCAGTTTTTCGGTAACGCGTACATGTCTGCTTATTTGTGGTTTACTGGTGCATTCTAGGACACTCTCAGACTACAATTTCAGGCCTTTCTTGCGGTGGTTATCGGCGGATATTCGTTTTCGCCGAATTTGCCAGCGTCTGCTTTTCGGTGACTTTCGGAAAAGCCTGCGCTATGATACCCGAACTTCTCTAAACGTACGCAAATGTGTATTACGACTGCCACGAAACTGTGAAACTGTCCTCCTAAAATGGCTATTCAAAATAAAGTGGGTAAGGTTGTCTATGTCGAAGACAGTTGAGCTATTTTGTTAATAGAAGTCAGAATAATCGCCTAAATTGTACCATAATTCGTTAACTGAATCCTGCACAAACTACTGTGGTGCTAAACCATATATGACAGGCACAAAATGACAGGCTACATATTTTCATCAACTTACTCCACAAGTTGAGGACATCAAAAATTAATGCCGGGTTTAAATTTTGTCTTTTGTTTGGGCCAGCCGAAACGGTCAGCCACGAGTAGTGCACATGGAAACACAGGGCAGTAATGCAGCTACAGTGGCGTAGCCACAGGGGAAGGGGGGGGGGCTCGAGGCCCCCCCCTACCTACCTGCCACGGATCGACTCACCCAAATCGTGCAAATCCGAGGAGAACATAATATATGGGGGTTGGGGGGGGGACCAGTGTGACGAACGCGAAAGTTGTTGCAGTTCATGGCGTAAGTGCGAGCCCCCCCCCTACCTTGGAGGTCTGGCTGCGCCATCATAACGGTGAGGTCATATTTTATTAGCAGAGGAGCAGAAATGAGTAAATTGGAAGTCAATGCTCGCGAAAGTTACAGATGGGTAAAAAAAAGCCCCCTCTTACCTCGACCACATCTGCAGAACAGCGTCTCACGTCCTTTCTAAAAAGCCCACTTGTAGAACGCCAACACGTTACTACAAAGCCCATAGACAACGACTGTGCTCACCCTGGTGTCACACAAGAGAAAAAAAAATATTGCTAAGAAAATGCCAGGCGAAAAACCCAAACTGCCCCCGTCTTCAAGTAGCCCCACTTTACCCCATGGCATGACCGTCTCTCTCTCTCACTCTCTATGATTTCTGTGAAGCAATTGAGACATCTGACCACTTCAATTGACGGTGGCAAGAACTTCTTTCGTAACGCTACATCGTTATCATTGACACAATAAAGTATTCCAGAATAGACACCAGACATCAGTGAGCATATAGCATGATTTTTTTGCCTTTTGAAAGCCAATCTGAAAGATGTCTGCGGATAACATGTCAACCACAATGCTCCACCCGCGAACAATAGATCTTAAATAAGCAACATACAGAATATGGCGATATCACTGTGTGCGCTTTATCGCGAGTTTCCTGTGGCGTTCACACCTGGGTTTTCTCCATTATTATGCAAATGATTTACCCAACCTTATCTTCTTGCGAGACACGAACTTCTATTGATGTCGAAATGGAAATGTAATGTCCACGTGATCCAGTGGACTTTTGCGCGATGAAACTGCTTTAAAAGCAAGCTCTTACGGCTGTTCCCCAAGTTAGCTCTCCAAGAAGCGAACGGAAACATGGCCTTCCTGCACGTGCTTTTCGTGGCCCTGTCGGCGACGTTGGCCATGGCCCGGCTGACGGGTAAGTCTTCTTTCTCTCTTCGTGCTTATTTCATGACGAGTTTGGTTACGACTGACGCCCTGGGGGAATGTGTGTCCTGGGCCGACTTCTAAGGAAACTGTGCCGACATTTGTCTGAAAGTGCCTGAGGAAAACCCAGGAAAAACCCCAGACAGCACAGTCGGCACCGGGATTCGAACCCGGGTACCTCCCGGGTACCGCCGAAAACCGTGCTAGACCATAGCCTCCTATATACTGATCAGTATATAGGAGGCTATGGCTAGACAATCGAAGAAATATATTCCTGCGCGTTCGTGTGCAGAGGCGCGTGTTGTTGTTGTTGTTGCTCCTCAAGCGTGTATGAGGCGCGAGAAGATAAAGGTGACGAATATGATGACGATAATGATGCAGATGAGGCTATTTCTTCCGCACAATATGATAGTAACGTCTTGGAGTTAAACGGAACGAGAGCGCATCTAACGTATCAATATGTGTTGTTAAATTTAGAAGCGCCGATGCAAAGTTTAATAACCTCCCAAACAACAAAGCAGGAATTACAGAAATGAACTTTTATAGCTTGTGTTCAGGGAGGAAATGTTCGTCCTTTTCTAGCACAATATCCGCCTGCTGCCTAGGTGAATAGGCATACGTAGAAAGGGTAACATATACTAGTAGAGCAGCTGTGTGTAGCCGGTAAATATACCGGCTTGTATATGCCACGCACTTCCCTCAAATCGCTACGTCTGACCCGAAGGTTTGTTCTTTTCCATTATAACGCGCCAGGGTATACCAGTAATATACTTCGCTTTTACACATCGTTGCTTGAAGACTCGCGACAATTAACTTAGAAACACCCTGCACTGCGCCCAACAATGCTACATGAAACGTTTGCACGTATTTCCCGCAAGAAAACCCTTTCAGACATTTCAAGGGTTTCACGTGGGGTGTACCAGAATGGAATCGATCGGCGTGGATCAAAATAATATCGTGGCGGCATCATGATGTCGGTTAATGAGTGTATACCTTACAGCGCTTCGAGCCTCACCGAAGAATGAATGTATGGGATGACACCGTAATGAGTTAAAGGGACTATGAAACGATTTTTTTCTTCGTTTCGTTCGAAAGAAGACATTTTTCTGAGTCTAGAACCGAAATTTTACTTTCGTCGCGCGAGCGGATTTCTCGGGAGCGAATTTAAACGGAGCGGCGAAGGGAGGACAGCTGGCGCCGCGCCGTGACGAGCTGCCGAGCGGAGACACAACGGGTAACTCGGGTAACTTGACGCGACCACGGCCGGCTCAGCAACACGTCATCGTGACGTGTTGCCGAGCCGAGGAATCCCGCCAGGAGCATGCGCCGTAGGATCCCGCGTATGCGTTCATCGGGAGTGGAAATCTCCATGACAGCAGCTTTCGCGCGATCGGCAGATTTCGGCAGTGGCGGCAGCCACAGCGCGAGCTCGCGGCATTACTTGCCATTGTGCAACACCGGTGACGTAACGGGAAACCGAAGAGCGGTCCGTACAGTTACACCATCGGCAGGGAAATATGCGCGGGAGAGGAGGAACGCGGAAGAGACATTTCCAGCGCGCGCTCCTCGCAGATTGGAGCGATTTCGTCCGGAAAAATTTGTGGCATATTAGTTTCTCTGCGGGAAGAACAGTTTCCATCGAAAAAAAGTATGGGGGTTCGGGAAATTTCATATTCCCTTTAATGAGTCCTTCGTTTAAAAATCTAATGCCCAACATTGTTTTTCGTCGTTCTTGATAGGAACTGAAAACTGCGGAAAGCCAGCGATCAAGGCGAACCTCATGGTCGAGGACCGCGTTGAAGGTGGAGTTGAGGCCGTATCGGGAAGCTGGCCCTGGCACGCTGAACTCAACACCGCTGACAACCAGCATCTCTGTAGCGGTGTCCTAATCTCCGACCAGTACGTCCTCACGGCCGCCAGGTGCCTTTGGTAAGTTCACCAGACATCAACGGAGCAATCATTGCGACTCGACACGAAAGGGCTCTGTTCCGAGTGTTACCCCAGTGCTCGGAGGCTTCGCAAAGCTGTGACGTAACGAACCTTGTGCGACGTCAGCGGTCACGTGGGGAAAGCGCGCACGCTAACGCTCCTTTCCCTTCATGGAAGGGTTGCCCATATTGTGTATATCGTAGAAACCGACACGCAGTCACGCACAAGCAATTGTGTCTGCGCAGGTGCGGATCTAGGGAGGGGGGGTCCAGGTGTCCGGACCCACCTCAATTCCATACTTTAACATAGGGTTCAGTGGACCAATCCCAGCATGCACGTGGCACTTATCCATAGCGTACCCCCCCCCCCCTCGGGAAAATCCTAGATCCGCCCCTGTCTGTGACCATGCTTGCATCCTTATTTCTTCGGCCGCTACACATTGCCTTGTACCCTGTAAAAAAAAATACGACCTTGTTTATACCTAACTCTTGTTAGCGGCCGCTAACAAGATGAAATATCTAATCATCGATGTTCCTTTGATAGTCAAGCGTCTATTCTGAACGCAAGGTGCAACACCTTTCAGGAAATCAAAGTCTAAGGACATCAAGGTCCATCTCGGATCTCATACCCGAAACCAGAATGACCAGGGTGAAGTCTGGCTGAAAATCGAAGAGGCTTGCGTCTACCCCAACTACACTGGAGGCCACAGGGTATATAGCCTGCCGTTGTTCTTCGTAATCCCCGGATCCTATACTTTATGAAGGCACTGTCCAGCGAATAATATGTCTTTCCCTGCAGGACAACATCGCCATATTAAAGTTGGAGAAGCAAGTCGAGTTCACAGACCGTATCTCACCCATCTGTCTCCCGAAGGAGAACCAGCCTCTTCCACAAACCGTCTATGGAACTGGATGGGGTCACAGCCACGGTATTCTTTTTGTTCACAATCTCTCTCAACGCTGTAGCAATAGACCTTTTTCACATACGCGTCGTGACCTAGCGGCTCTCCAGCGAACTACGCTCGGAGCGCCTCAAAACAAATCCCACGTGACTAGCACAAAGGGCCAAACCTGTACGGAGTGGAACCGGGGAGCTCGCGTCCTTCGTGCGGTCTCTCTGCTGGTCCCCATTTCTGTCGTTTCCATAGTGCGCCATCTAGTGAAGATGAAAATAACCCTCTCCGGCGCCTCAAGGTCATAGGTATGCGCATGGACCGTTATGAAAAAGGTCCATTCGGTGGCATGGCACGAATTACTCGGACACTTCATATTCTGCAACTGATGTAAAATAGAACTCTGCCCGAGAAACGTCATCATGACGTTGGTAGAGAGACTGAAACCGAAACAAATCAGAAGGGGAGGGCTGGGTTTCACGAATGGGAACTTGTTCGCTGCCTCCTATGGAAAGAAAAGTAGGACCGAAGGTCGCGTCCCTTTCGGGGACCAACGTAATCCCCTCAAGACCGTGGCTTTCGGGCGCGACCTTGTTCGCCCCTATCTTCGAGCGTTGTTGAACTCTACCAAATTGGTGGCGCTGTCGAACACTATATGACGTCGTTCGTTTACAAACAGGGAGGGCTCTATATAGTGCGGGGCGCTACCAGATTTCGGCGCACGTTAAATCGACAGGCCGGACCTCTGGAAGATATTCGGGTTGCGCCGGTTGCATTCGATTGCGCTCCGCAGGTGTATCATCCACGTAAAAGAGAAAGGGCGAAAGCTCCCCTGTTTTAGAGAAAATGAATTATACTGTTAACCCATATATGCGGTTTCGGTTTCTTCGTTTTGTTCCCGACATCACAATTGCGCAAGACGGCACCAGAACAATCTGCGCTTGGGTGAGCTGCAAAGTGAAATTTTGAGACTTGACCCGGTGGGGGTTGGCAATTTGGTTTAATAACGTATGTTTTTCGGTGTGACAGTTGTTATGTTGGTGTTGGTGCTGTACTTCGAGAGAGACGCGCCTCAGCGGTTTATCCAGAATCCCAAACGTGGAGGGGCGTTCGAAAAAATTGCGGAGGGGGGGGGCATTATTATAGTTACGTCATTACGGCTTAACATATCAATACCGACAAATGTCTAGAGCTAAAATCGCAAGGGTACTCTCTGTAGGGGATACACAGGTGAAAAAGTTAGGAGGTGTTAGGGTATGTGTGTGTGGGTGGGGGGGTCTGGATAAATCACTGACGCGCCTGACTAAATGTTTACGATGCGTAGGCCAAATCTGGGACGAGAACGAAGTCGACACCTGATAACACTTACTCGTCTCTTAAAAAGGAATTCGTACTGCACCGAGCTTTTATCCAGGACGGTGAATACTGGCTATCCGCAACTGTTTTAAGGGTTTCGGTCTCCGCAGGCCGGAAACACCACACGCAGGTTGTGTTTTCGCTCTTGTTCTCACGATGCACTAAGCAACGCCTACGCCTCATCGTCATCGCTCAACAACACCGTCCCATATGCAGTAACTAGTCACGGTTAAGAAGAAGCAGGAATGCCATGCGTATTAAAAGTACGGAAATCAGGAACGGCGACACACAAAGTACCACACACAGCCCGCCGAGAGGAGCCGAGCAGACACCGGAAGAGAACGCTCCTGACGTAACGACCGTTCGAAGCGCGGCTTTCAGTCGGGGGCAAAAGATGCAAGTTGAAAATTGCATTACAAAATCTCTGAGCCGAATATGAACGAAATGTTTTGCGTGGTGGCTCGGAAAGATCTAAGAAGTGATCTCATAAAACCTATTTACTTCGCATCTGGGGTCCAGATTTTTCCTTTAAAGAATCCTCACGTGAGCAAGAAATTAAACCACAGAACCACCGTAAATTATTCCACAGGTATAGGTGGGCAAAACCATCGAAGCCCTCCCGCGACATAAGCACACGAGTTGTGATTTTTAGGACAATCTTGGCGAGCAGCGATTCCAACCCTTATCACTCTGTTTTTCTTTAGCGGACCACACCCACACCCATGACCACGACCACGGTCACGACCACAGCCACGACCACGACCACAGTCACGACGACGAGCGCGCCCCTCGCCTCCGTCAAGCCTTCGTCGATGTTATCACGAACGACAAGTGTTACGACGAAAGTCATAGCCCAGTCCCGAACACTGTCTTCTGCACCTTCCTCAGGTTGGGCTCGCCCTGCCAGGTACGTGTCTTAGCAACTTCGTAGCAAATAAGGAGGGTTACATTTCCAACAGTCATTCCTTACTACTTTTTTTAATATATTTTTCTTCAGCACGACCTAGGAGGTCCCATCTCCAACAAGGTCGGTGGCGTCTGGACCGTATTCGGTCTCGTGTCCGGGGGCCACGAAGGTAAGCACCCCATGCTGCACACGCGTGTGTCTCTGTACCTGGACGACTTCATCAACTACTTTGCTGACGCTGCACCAGGATCTGTTGACTCCAAGCGCTGCCTTCTTGTCTAAAGTCGTCAACATCTTCAGCAATATATACTCTGTGATACTAGCAGATAATAAAAATAATATGCAGTGAGTTAACGGTCGCCTGACTCACGTCCTTTGGGGTGTTTCAAGGTTGCTGCATGAAAGCTCTGAAAGAACGCATGGTGCTGTTAGGAGGACATCATATGCTATCATAATTACGCAACGCCTCTGTCGAACACGGTGTACGCAGTGACTATTAGCTCCCTCTCATGCTGACGACAGGAAGTTTCATGGGCCGGCACATAGAAGGGCAACCATTTTACAGAGATAGCTTTTACAGATGATTGGTGTGTGATGAACCATTGTTTTAAAACTGTGGCTGACTTTTCGTGAAACCCCCTGTATAGGTATACCTCCTCGACAAGACTTGCACGGCGGAAGAGTGTGCGAAACACAGAAACTGAGTGTAGGGGGATATATGTTTATTATGAAGAAAGAAAGGGAAGGTTAGCCAGGCAAAGAGTCGGATTGCTATTCCGAGAAGGCGAAAATGAAAAAGGGAAGGAAAGAAAAAGAAAGGGGAAAAAACGAAAAAGAAATGGGGAAAAGGAAGATGAAAAAAAAACGGAAGGAAAGGAAAAAGAATAAGAGGAAAACGAAAAAGAAAAGGGGAAGGTAAGGAAAGAGAAAGAAAAAAAAGGGAAACTAGTACAACGTTATACATACAGTTCACGAGTCCTGAGACTTAGAGAAAACCGAGGAGGAGCGACAGTGACAGCCCACTGGTTGGGGTGCAACTGACCGAGTCGATTGTACATGATATGAGTGTTCGCACCCCTGTTCTAAATGATGATGATGATGATGATGATAATAATAATAATAATAATAATAATAATAATAATAATAATAATAATAATAATAATAGATTTGTACGTGGTTTTATTTCCGCTGCTTGAATGTTGTCCTGCACTCTTAAAAATCAACTTCACTGCATAGCACGCTCCTAGCCAACCATCACCTCCAATGATATCGTTATCTGCCCTGATTTGTTGAAAACGGAAGGCGTACGCCTTTTCTGTGACAATTATGAACAGCATAAGTGTCACAGAAAAGCCGTGCGCCTCCCGTTTTCAACAAATCAGGCCAGATAACGATATCATTCGAGATCATGGTTGGCTAGGAGCGTGCTGTGCGGTGAAGTTCATTTTTAAGAGTGTACACGAAGCGTTTGTCGAAGTTGTTGGTAATTCTGGAAAGAGGCGAGACATCGGAATACGACGCATAGATACCTTGCGATTTCAGTTTTACTTGTCGCTTCGAAAGGTGCTTCGAAAGGTCGCTTCGCGCTTATAATTCGTGTCAAATTATGTTGTAAGAAATGCTCGCTTATATTCAGAAACAATCATTCTATCGAACAGAGAAGAGAAGAGGATCGTTTCATAGTCCCTTTAACATCCCAGCCCATTGAGTCGTTATCTCGAGAGCTTCGTTGGTTACAACGTCCACAAACTCACAATCAAAATAACCGTGTGTCGTCTGCAACTTGCTCTTCAGTGCGGAGATTATCTGGAAAGCACAATTTTCGAACACGTGCCACCACTTCTCAGTGATGTCGGTGGAGCTTATCGCGAAATACCTGGCAAAGAACAGTACACAAAGCTATCTCCGTTTCACATTGTCACCTATTTACCCAGGGAGTGGCAGAGCAACAAAGCAATTTATGGATGTTCAAAAATAGACTTGTACACGTTACCGACACAAAAAAAGGAACTAAATACCGTTACTCGTTACCACGAAAAAGAAAAGGAACTAAATACGTTACCCGTTACCAAAGCAGAACACGTTCCCGTTACTCGACAGTAATGCGTTACTCTTACTTTGCCACGTTATTACAGAGCCACCACCATGTCGAAACCAAAATTGAGACGTGCTTTATTTTGTGCGACAATTTTCATGGAATTCTCTTTGAAGAATAGTTGGTATACTCGAGATGAGCATCGGTTATTTTTGGTGCGCTTCCTCGAGAAAGCCTCTGCGACAAGCCTGAAAAATTGATGTGGAACAGCCTGGCTGCGTCACATACAGCATGCATGATGCGTGTACTGTAAATAGGATGCGCCTCATTACTCATTAGTAACGTAAATTCACATGGTAAATTCGAGGTCGACAGCTGCTTTTATTCCAATATTTTTGCACCATTCCTAGAAGGTTACACGACGGTTGAACGTTTATGTGAACCGACAAACGCGACACCAACGCTGCCAAGGGACCAAGCAATTTTGTGAGAGAGGGCGTGGAAGTTTGACTCGTTGAGGGATGCGGAGAGTACGGTTCGGGAAGATTGGTAGTGTGGGCAATGGAGAAGAATGTGTTCGAGATCTTCAACAGCAACGCAGTGGCTGCAGTGGCAGGAGCGCCGGAACAGGGGGAGCGACGTCTCCCCCTCATTTACAGATGAGGTAGCACGGCTCCCCCAGTCAAAGGGGCACTGCCGCACAGGGCGACAAGTTCTTTTGCGAATTTTCGTTTGATTGCGAGTTACGTTAGAGAAGAGCTGTTGCACGGGAATTGGTTCAGTTCGCCATGACAGCTTCGGGATCCGCAAACTTATTGCTTCCAGATGTTTTGTCAGGCGCGTTGGAGGGACAGTCCGAGTGTGCGTCCTCCGGGTAGTTCTCGAGCCCCTGTACGGCGAGATCAGGCATGGCCTTTTCGGGTTGTTCGGACCGTCCACGGTAATCCGATGCCACGTGTTTTCGCCCAGAGTCTCTTGGCCCCCGATACCTGAGTATTGTCTTCGCACCCTGACATTTGGAAAGGAAGTAAATTGTTGCTTTTTGTTAAATTGTTGTTAAAGTGGCCATAGTCGGGTTTTGTGACAGTGGCGTCGTGACTCTTACCCGCCAAGAAAAGATGGATGTTCCGTGGAGTGACTTGTGGGCATAGGTCGGCATTTTGCTAAGAATTCATTCAACATCACATCATGGTCAGTTTTCCGCAAAGCCCATCACATCACATCACAGTCATAAACCATCACATCACGAGCCCGTAACTCAACTTCAACCTCAGAATTCATCACTTCATAACCCATCATTCAACTTCAACTTCAGAATTCATCACATCATAACCCATCATTCAACTTCAACTTCAGAACCCATCACATCACATCACATCATTCAACTTCAACTTCAGAATCCATCACATCATAACCCATCATTCAACTTCAGAACCCATCATCAGAATTCAACTTCAGAACCCATGATCAGAATTCAACTTCAGATCCCATCGCGGTTTTGAAGTTGAATTCCTATGATGGGTTCTGAAGTCGGTGATGGATTTTGAAGTTGAAGTTTGTGATGGGGATTTGAAGTTGAATTCCTATGATGGGTTCTGAAGTCGGTGATGGATTTTGAAGTTGAAGTTTGTGATGGGGATTTGAAGTTGAATTCCTATGATGGGTTCTGAAGTCGGTGATGGATTTTGAAGTTGAAGTTTGTGATGGGGATTTGAAGTTGAATTCCTATGATGGGTTCTGAAGTCGGTGATGGATTTTGAAGTTGAAGTTTGTGATGGGGATTTGAAGTTGAATTCCTATGATGGGTTCTGAAGTCGGTGATGGATTTTGAAGTTGAAGTTTGTGATGGGGATTTGAAGTTGAATTCCTATGATGGGTTCTGAAGTCGGTGATGGATTTTGAAGTTGAAGTTTGTGATGGGGATTTGAAGTTGAATTCCTATGATGGGTTCTGAAGTCGGTGATGGATTTTGAAGTTGAAGTTTGTGATGGGGTTTTGAAGTTGAATTCCTATGATGGGTTCTGAAGTCGGTGATGGATTTTGAAGTTGAAGTTTGTGATGGGGTTTTGAAGTTGAATTCCTATGATGGTTGCTGAAGTCGGTGACGGGGTTTTTGAAGTTGAACTCCAAGAAAGGCCTACGTGGGGTGTGCCCGGCTGCAGGATTACGACGCTAGCGTCCTGCTCGCCTGTGTTTGCGTGGGTTTCCTGGTAGTGGCAGCAAAAGCGTAAGCGAAGGAGGGGTATGCTGCTTGGAGGGTGCGGTCAGCCTGCACTCGGTTGGACTTGGAAGCAGGGTTTACCAAAGAAGGAGGAAAGGGAGGGATGCCACGTTTGACCTCCGCTGTCGCATGTGAACTGCGGAAGGTGTATTGCTTGCGCGGTAGGGTTGTTGCACAATATTGCGCCCGTTGTTGACAGATAAGTGAGCGCATAGCACATTGCGCGTTCATGTGGCTTCGGGTGACCGCTGATGGGGTTTTGAAGTTGAATACCAACGAAGGCCTACGTTAGAGCCCTGCACCATCCGCGGATGGAAGCGGATATCCGCGGATATCCGCAAGATAATTGCGGATTCGGATGAAACTTTAGCATTTACTGCGGTGTGCGGATCGGATGCGGATGGCTCGAGGTCGGATGCGGATCGGATGCGGATGCGAAGGCAGCGGATCGGTAGCGGATCGGATGCGGATATACAGCGTACTGTAATTTTTCCACCAGCAATTTATTTGTATTGTGTGCCGACAGCGAGCGCATGCTCGGGTTCACCTTTGACCATGCACGGCCAAGACGGGAGAGGAGGCATTCTGGCGTCTGGGAACCACGCGAGCACCGGCGACGTAGCGTTCCACGCGTTCCAGAAGAGTCTCCATATCGCGTTTGTTGAAAGGTTTACCTCTGCTTGCCGTCGTGAGTCCTTCCGTGACAGAATGGAGGCATCCGAAATTATACCAACACGCTTCCGGCGGTCTTTACGCGTCCTTCGAAGCGTGCGGATTTTGCGGATCGGATGCGGATGTTGCGTTTTGATCAGCGGATCGGATGCGGATATAAACGGTTGTGTATGCTGCGGATGCGGATCGGGTGCGGATAACGTGTGCGCGGATGCGGGTCGGATGCGGATGCCAAAAATCTCATCCGCGCAGGGCTCTAGCCTACGTTGGTGTGCCCGGCTGCTCGCTGCTGGAGGATTACGACGTGGATTCGTCATCGATTACAGTTATCATTTATCGTTACCACGGAGGCAGATGGTACGACTGAATTCTAATTCTGAAGTAGTTTTTAGGAAGTGTTGATATGCAACATTACCAAATTGGTATGCAGAGAGTAACCTTATAGGTATACATATTATTTATCTTTATTATGGTTAGAGTCTCAAACAAACATTGGGTTGGGGTTGTTATATGGCGAATTATTTTCTTTTGGTGTACTAGTAATCTGCTCGTGTTATCTTTTGTGGTAGTTGCCCTAGAAGGCAATAGTTCAACTGCGATTGCAACAATGCAAAATATATTAGTTTTTTATGCTTTGTGGTAGGAAGTAGCAGCAGCATCGTGCCGTAATGTCAATGACTTTTTGATTCAAAGTATATATTCATGCATGCACACGAATTATGTACATGCATGGGACTCTTACAAGAGCGCGTGAAATGCAGTCATTTACTCCCGAAAGGGACTATTTTTTTGTGGCAATACATTTAGTCCCCGAAAGGAGTAAAAGTACTCCTTTTTTTTTCTTAGAGTAGTTTGCCGCCGTGACAACTGCGTAACGTGTGAAAAAAAAAAAAAAAAGCAAAGCAGGCACGAGAACTACGCAAACAGTCCTGCCGTCTGTGCCACTTGTACACCATCAACGAAATATACTGTCTTCTGTACTGTATGAAAAATCTTTAATCATTGTACAACATCAAGCTATACCTATATAGTTACTCCCGGAGAGCTATAGCGAGAGTGAATACAAATTGAATGTGTTTTTCGCGTGAACGTATTTGATCGAGCTGACGCGCCGACGGGAGTATATATAAGGGAGGGACGCTGTCATCACTGGTCTGGCTGCATTTGAGTGCCCCACGAGTAGATCATCTCGGCCGTGGTATTCATGCTCAGCAGAACTGCCCCCACCAGAAGAACCTTCAACAGGATACCGTGAAGCAGCTGAGAAGGGGAGAGGAACCCACTGTAAACTTTTTCACACCTTTAAAGGTGTGCGCTATGAACATTCAACCTGGTTGCGTAACATTGCATCTCCAGGGTGATATATTACAAAATTTGGAAAGCATTACTAAAGATCAAGTGTCAGTGCAAATCTTGCTTTCATTATGTCTTGGATATCGTAGGTACGAGCTAATGCATATATGCATCGCTATCGAAAATCGAGCAGGCGCAAGTGTCTACAATACTGTTGAACAATGTTGAGATGTTGCAAGACTGAATTTTTGGAGGACAGACAACACTCGAGTAAAGAAAATTTGTGCGAAACCGTGCTCCATTATGGTGTTACGAAAATTACACCTAAAAAGGCGTGCGCCATGCACGCTATTACACCTTTAAAGGTGTGAAAAGATTTAGAGTGTACGATCAAGTAAACCGACGTGTGCTTACCATCTGCCACATTGGTACGTGACCAATTTCGTGCAGGATAACCAAAGGTGTAGATATTGGCATGATGACGTTAGTGGACGCCGCCACCGCGACGGGTATCGCGTAGTAGAGAGGGTACACCTCCATCCGAGCTGCCTGCAAAGAGTCGTCCTTCTTTTACTTTTTAACTGGCACGCGATTACTATTTCGAGTGACACCACAGACCGATACTGGAAAGTCCATGGTAGTGCGTTAGCAGACTGGCCGCAGTGCTGGCACAATTTGGCCAAAGAACGCGAGCGATATATAGCCCGGATGCGGTATTTTCCGCATGGAACGTCTTTTGTATATTGAGGTGGCGTTGCGTGCGCACCTGCTTTTACTCTTCTGCGAAAGCCTCATAGCGTCCTCGATAAAGTGCTACTGATGCGCCCTGGTGCCACCTGGTGCGGCTTGCCATCGTCGATAAACTGCACTGGTGCGCACTGAACGTCCTCGATTAAAGGAGCGCACCCGTTCGGTGCAGCACTGGGCGCGTTAAGCAGGCTCCCGAGCGCCATAGCCCGGGTTTTCAGGGGAACATACCCTTGGTGCCTCTACTTAATGGTGTTTGTGAGCCTATCCGGAAGCCGAGCGCCAGAGCCGCTGAGCGCGCGCCGCCTATCGAGCTTTCTTTTGTCGTCTGCTTTTAAGTAAACATAGCAGTAGACCATAGGAGTCCTCTATAGTCGTATAACTATTTACCGCCGACATCCGATGATTCCGGAAACACAAAGAGCATGGACGGTTGCAACGTGTTCCAACGGTTGCGCCATTTCGAAAGGCAGTACACCGGAACATGCGTCACGCTCCGGAACTGGCCCCGCTCTTCCCCAGCGTTCCCTGGCTCCCCGGCTCCGAAGAAGGGGTGCGCGGGGTGCACCCGGGAACGTGCACCGGAAGTCACTTTGGAGGTGTTAAGTGATCCCCTGAAAGAGGGAATGTTCCCGGAGCACGAACCTAACGCGCCCACTGAGTTGCCCCGGACCCACACCGAGAAAACCGGCCGAGAGCCAAAGCGCAATCCCAAGAAGCATCGCGGTTGCCGGAAGTACGGCGGAAAGCGGAAGGCAAGTAGCCACGTGTAGCCGGGCAAGCAGCAGCTGACCAGCCATCGTCAGCCGCTCGCTACGGGTCGCGCAGCCGACGAGCCACAACGAGCACAGATCCCTATGTGGCGCACTCTAGTATCCACCAGATTCACCAGTGCGGTGCAGTTTCATATTCGATAATGCCTCCG
Source organism: Ornithodoros turicata (assembly GCF_037126465.1). NCBI lineage: Eukaryota > Metazoa > Arthropoda > Arachnida > Ixodida > Argasidae > Ornithodoros > Ornithodoros turicata. The sequence goes on from NC_088210.1 coordinate 8,781,329, forward strand.
CCCAGGGCACCACCAGTGTAGAGCGCCACGCACCCCGGTGGTTTCAGGGCAATTCCGGTGCAAGTTTATCGAGGACGCTATCACACTCGCATCCCCTGATACAAAGGTCATTGTAGACGCAGACGCTGTAGAGTAAAGCGTTATTAGTAAATTTTGTCTCGACTCGCTGTCTTTAATATTAGGTGGAACAAAAACGGAAGCCTGATAACAGTGAAGCCGCGTTCCCACATACGGCAAAAGCGCGCGGCAACCCGTATGCGGAGCGGAAAATTCTTGCCGCGGGACGGGAAAAGCCGCCTCCGCGTTATGGCGGATGCCGCACATCCTCGGCCAATCAGGAGGTCAACGGAAGTTGCGTGTCGTTCTTCTTGCGGCCTCCCGCTTGGAAGAAGTCATTTTTAAGAGTGCGGATCCCAAACCTAGCGGGATCTCACCTGCATCGCGTGCCGCCTATGGTATCGACAATAAAAAAAAAATATATTACAAAAGAAATGAAAGAAAAAATAATGATTTGTAATATGATGCGTTCCCGTTGACGTGCTGCATCTTAAAACCAATTAAAACTACGCTCTTAAAAAAAGGGTGTACTGTAACTCCTTTCCGAGCCACATATATAACTCCCCTTTTGGAGAGCACAGTTATACTCTCAAAAAGGAGTCTCCTCACTCCCTTCAGACCCTTTAACTCCCTACTGGAGAGAACATGACCCTCCAGTGGGGGTTAAAGGGTCTGAAGGGGGTGAGGAGACTCGTTTTTGAGAGTAACTATACTCTCCAAAAGGGGAGTTATATATGTGGCTCGGAAAGGAGTTACAGTACACCCTTTTTTAAGGGTATAGACTGGTGGGGCGGACCGAGTTGCACGGCCAATATTGAACAATGTAACTTATATTGGCTGCCAATGTTGGACCGACATTGAATCAATGATGGTGTGCTGATACTACTGTACGGCAAGCGCGGTTGTCGAAGGTCCTTACAATCTCCGTGACGATTGGTATGATGATCCGGCTAATTGTATTACGATCCATTGTCTCTGCCAAACCTGCCGAGATGCATGCCAGCATCACCTGGACAGACATCGGTGAATAGTTTTGCCAGAAGTTCGGCGGTATGCCCTGGAACATCTCTTCCAGCAAGCTGTATTTCTGAAAAGTGCAGCAAAGTTGATTTCCCTTCTCAACGATGATCTTGTTACCCCGTACTTCGACAACGAGCGATATAATCTGCACAGCACCAATGACGAAGAGTACTCCCCACGGCATTTTGAGACCGATGTTGTTTCGACTGAGTACAACGTTCTGGTCCACGTGGTTAAGCAAGGTAGACGCCAGGACCATTCCGCAGAGAATACGAAGTTGCATCTCCCTGGTATTGGGCATGCAAAAACTGACATTACTGATAATCGTGGGTGGTATCGAACAGGCACAACCCTAAATGAAACCGACGAAACAGTATGGCTCTCTCTTCCATAAGAAGTCGCAAGGGCGGACAAGAAAGACTGCCTGCAGCATAGGCGATACCAGGGCCACCAAACAGTGGGGTATTGCGAAGACGTCAACGGATTACTTAAGCATAATTACGCACAAGGGTCAGTGTGGAAGCGTATTCATTGGCTCGATTGACTTGATTCATCTTGACTTGACTGGAACGTCGGCGGTTGAAAACAAAGGAGGATTTTGGTGCGTGAGGGACACTCTCTTGGGAGTGTCGGGTTTCGCATTCAGATATTGAAAATGAGTTGACTTAGTACAGTAACACGTGCAATATGTGCTCTCTTGCGACACGCGAGTAAAATAGAGTATTATTTCCACTGGGAAATTGCTGTTGCCACGTGTGGCTTATTGCGTTATAGTATCGCCCCTGGCGATGAGACTTTCCATCCATCATCTCGAAATAAAGTTGTTGTTGTTGCGTTATTACGGCATTATACATGGAGAGCCGGTGCTAAGGGTGTGCGGGGCCTGAGACAAAGGCAGATCGCGGGGCCTATGGAAGCGCGGGGCCTAAGGCGGTCGCCTTACTCGCCCCTCCCCCTTATCGCCAGCGCTGCATACATGTCATGATTGCATTATTTGACACTTGTACTTGTCATAAAATTACGGCAGCCACCGGAGCTTCAACAACAGCGTAGGGGTATGCTAAAGACAGCTCCTGTACCGGTCTCCGCGCAACCGGGGGAAGCCATCCCGGTTGACACGGTAGCCTACCGGGCTGCCGGGAGCGGTATACTAAAACTGTATTGTTTCACTAATAATGACGTGGCTAGTAGTCGTCGCCCTTACGACCGCATACTACCCGTGGTATAGCGGGTATTCACTCTGACAATAGTCCTACATACAGAAGACCTTACATGGCGTCATGTCCCATGATCACGAGCGGGTAGAAGGTGACGCAGAAGACGCCAATGTAAACGCAGGCCAAGCGGTCGATGGTGCTGTGGGGAACCATTAGCCGATGTCACGTGACGTTACTAATACGACGTCTATGGCTATACTAACTTTGCAGGCCCCGCACTCTTGAGTTTGTTTCGTGCGGCTTCCATGACGCTCATGTGCTCAGTCGAGGAGTCGGCAGGTTCACTGGAGCAAACGGACGTGGTGACTTCCATGGATTTTCCCAGCACCCCCCGCATCCCTTAACACGCTCCTAAAATCTTGCATCACCCCCCGAAAATACAGGCCAAAAAAACGCCACAGATATGAACCCTCTATACGACGCCCCGGGGAAATTTTGGAGACCCAGGATGAGACGACGTCGAAGCTACAATCGATGCACTCACTGTTTGAACAGCCTCAAATGGAAATAGAGGTAGATTCCAGTGAAAAGTGAAGCCACCAGAGACACAGGCGCAGTAATCGACCACAGCCTTACCGGAGTAAGACGAGGTTTCCGGGGGTCTTGGCTGTAAAACAGGCAATATACACGCTTCATGTGCAGTATACCGTAGATATTTCATTCCTATACAGATTGCATTCTACATATAGCATAATTTGCTCGCAATATAACCTAACGTAATCATAATGTATGGGGACTGGGGGACCGTGAATGCGCTATTATATGCAAGTAGGTCTGGCTGGAGCACTGCACGGGCCTGAATGAACGGGCTTGACCCGGCTCGTACCCGAAGCCACGGAGGCCTACCGACCCGAGCCCGGCCCGGCGCACGATGTCGTCTCGAACCCGATGCCGCGGAGGCTTCCCAGACTCGATGCTGACCCGACTGCAACCAGGTACGTGGTTGCTTTGTTTTCAAAACGTCTGTTGAGGATTAAATACTGCGAAAAAAATGGCTGACAAAAGTTCGACCCGACTGTGGCCCGCAAACTTAACCCGACTGAGCCCGAGCCTGCTGTCAAGCCGTCACCGATGCCAGATTTCGGCTAGCGGGCCGGGCCAGGCCCGGGTTTTCGTGCCGACCTGGCACTTTGCAGTGCTCTACACCCTCAGAAAAAAAAGGTGCAGTAGTTACACCTTTTAGGAGGTAATAGTTGTCGCATATGTTGTGCCTAAAAGGTTGCAAAGTATGATAGGCTTACCGCTTCTGACTCGTCGAGCGAGGGGTGCGTACGCCTTTTCGTAGCAATTTGGATACATGATAATCGGTTTTGCCACCCGTTTACACCCTTTATCAGACGCGATGTTGACCTATACACTCTTAAAAATGAACTTCACCGCATAGCACGCTCCTAGCCAACCATTATCTCGAATGATATCGTTATCTGCCCTGATTTGTTGAAATCACGGGGCGTACGCCTTTTCTGTGACAATTATGAACAGCATAAGTGTCACAGAAATGGCGTACGCCCCCCGTTTTCAACAAATCAGGGCAGATAACGATATCATTCGAGATAATGGTTGGCTAGGAGCGTGCTATGAGGTGAAGTTCATTTTTAAGAGTGTAGGTGGTAACTATAGAAGTTGCCACATTTTCACACCCTTTGTTCCTAGATGTAGCTGCGCAGCCAGCTCCGCATTTTTTCTTGACCCGCGAGCCTGAAGCATGGAGCGCGACCCCATAATTGGTTCTTCTCTGGATAACGGACCGACGTGGACTTTCCTGCAAGTGCTTCTGAAAGAGAACCCGACGTTTTCGTCCACCTTTACCTCCTTGCCTACATGCTTTACCTCCTCTCGTGCGCAGAGAGATATTCATATGGCGCAGAACGAGCGAGATCGTGGGGTTTTGCTTGGTACACAATAATCTGAAGGTACGGACCGTATCTTTTCCAAGACGTCTCCTACAGGAAAGAACCAGATACTGCAGATGTTTCCAAGAACTGTCATCAAAGAAGGACCCCACAAGAAGGCGCTGTGAAGCTCCGCACGGCGTCTACGGGGTAAAGAAACATTATAAGAGTTTGACACAGCGTTGCTTTGCCGGAAAAGGATGTTAACAGTAGCTATAGGGTGTCTTGTCGGACCATAATGAAAGTAAATGGAGGGTTGAAGTGAAGGAAAAGAGACCTTTCTTTTCCACCTGATTCACGGAACTGTCGATAGATGTTTCACTCGCCCCATGCAAGCTGCTGTACTGATGCACAACAACCGAATATGTGTAGATATCAGCATCTTGGTAGCTATATCTCATTACTTTAATTCAGTTATATTCCTATATTCCTATAGAAATCAATTACAGTTGCGCAATTCCAGCTGGCAAATTCACTCATGACGGACGACATTCGCCATCACATCATGAGGTATGTTGGGACGTTGAAGTTGATGTTGAGTGATGACCTGGGACGACGTGACGCTCAAGTCGAACGATGCGTTTTGAAGTTGAATTCAAATAACGGTGTCTGAACTCTGAAGGTAAATACAAACGATAGTCATTGAAGTGGAAGAGTTGCGACGTTGTGTCGAATGATGCATGTAATGTTGCGATGTTGATGGTGTTGAATGACGGGTTATGACGCTGATGCGACGATGAATGACCAACACGGGACTAAAGCAGCAGAGGTCCAATTTAATTTGAGCGTGGCTAGTCCAAGCCATCAGTATGAAAACTGCGCAAATTTCATTCCAATAGGCGGTGCAGTTAATTAGAAAATTAAAATTAAAGGTTACGGGCAACACTGTAATAGTATTCGAAAGGGATCCGTACTTTCTGCCGAGTACGGCGGCAACCACATTGCATGCGTATAACACTGGGCCCGACCAAACAATCCACCACAGACTCCGCCCCTGCAATCCACACAACGAGCCACATCTGCCTGCGGATAAACAAACTTCGTGTTGTGTCTGTCCCTTCGTGTTCCCTAGTCTCGGGGTTTTACAAATACTGAACAGTCGAAATGTGGAGGTCGTTAAAAAGGCCAGACAGTGTCGGGATTTGTTTGTGCACTGTGTGCGTCATCCTCAGAACCATTGCTTTCCGTTTTGTCAATCATTCTGTGATTTCTCACCACTTGGTTCAGGTGGCGCTTCCGCCGAACAGCGCTGCGTTTCCTTTTCAGTTTATTTCGCAAAAAACACACTAAACAGGTGTTTCTGCACTCCTACGGAAATATGATACAAAATAATATAGCCACCAAAAGAACAAAATCGTGACAAAATAATGCTGCATACATAACACATGTTGAACAGTGTTGCCCGCTGCAAAGGGGGTTGTTCGACAGCAGGCGTCGCGCCGCTCTACTACGCCGGATTTTTCGTGACAAATTAAAAATATTTAGAGAGCGTTGTCGGTCGTATGGTTCCGCATATGGGATTTACAGGCAACAGAGTCTCAAGACACGTCGCCAGCATATCTTGCTTCTCTACTGCTTTACAATATACCTTTTAAAAAAATGGTGTACTTGAACTCATTTCCTTGCCACATATATAACTCCCTTTTGGAGAGTACAATTACACTCAAAAAAGGAGCCTCCTCACTCCCTTTAGGGAGTGGGGTTATGATCTAACCCCCTACTGGAGAGTAATATTGCTCTCCGGAAGGGAAGAAAGGGAGTTATGCTACTCCCTTGAGGGAATGAGGAGTCCCCTTTTTTGGGAGTTACTGTACTCATCCAAAAGGGAGTTATATATGTGGCAATCAAAAGGAGTTAAAGTACCAACAGAAAAAGTAGGGCCGGTTGGTAGAACTCCATTTCTTAGCAACAATAAATAGGGGCACTCGGTTAGAACAGAATAGGAAAGACGAGGTCGCAACTTTCAACCACTTTACTAGAATGAGACCAAAAAATACAAGCCTCTTTCAAACCCTCTCCCTCTTCTTCCAAACCTGAGCGCCGCATACCGCTTCAACCGCCAATCAAAGACGATGTTCAACTCCGGACGGGTGTTCTGAAGGGTGTTATCTTTCATGATTGGCGGTATCGTCTTTGTGTGGCGGTTGAAGCGGTATGCGGCGCTCGGGTTTGGAAGAAGAGGGGGAGGGTTTGAAAGAGGCTTGTATTTTTTGGTCTCATTCTAGTAAAGTGGTTGAAAGTTGCGACCTCGTCTTTCCTATTCTGTTCTAACAGAGTGTCCCTATTTATTGTCGCTAAGAAATGGAGTTAAAGTACATCCTTTTTTTTACACCTTGTACTAGCGCTTTCGTACTGGAGGCATCGCTGCTGGCATAGCGCTCACCTCGTCATGTCGTCCCTCGCAGATGCAGCCGCTGCCGCCGCTGCTTGTAGTGTGGTAGATGTACCTAAAGACAAAAAAAAAATAGTCGGAACAAAAGAGGAGAAGACGCGCTTTGCTAACCTGCACTAGACGCCAGCCGGGAAGTCCTCCCGTGAGTGGAATCTTCACCAACGCTCTCACGTCCCGTGGCGGGGTATCGTAGAGAAATTCGCCTGGCGTATTTTCGCGAACGGAGCCACTCACTCAGACTCTCATCGCCGACCGACGTGTTGCTACACGACGACATTCTCGACCTAGGCCGTTCGGACAGCAGCCGCCCAGGAGGACGATCAGCCAATTCAGCAGCTGGGCTACATGGAAGAGCGATGCACCGTAGGCGCATGAAAGGCAAGTAGGTTACCCTATACCAGGACCAGGGGCGTCGGAATGTTGAGGCTATGGAGGCAGCCGCCCATTCTGGGCACAGGCAACGGGGATTTTCCACTCCTCTTTCATGCACTGAGATCGGGCAGGGTGTCTATTTGCTAGTCCTCCTATATATGTACGTTGTATCCTGCAGGTAACTTTTTGAAATAGTTTTAAAATTATGTAACCGGGCTAATGGTTGTGGTGCTAAGTAGCACTTCCTTCAGTATGAGGAGAAGACAGGAGGCCGTCTCTTTCTTTTCCTTTCTTTTACCATTTTTCTGTGACAGAAAGCTATTGTATCAATCGAATCGAATGTATGGTATCATTCGAACCTCCGATGGTGCAAACCAGTGCCCACGCTACCGTAGCGTTGCGCGCGCGTGCCTAGCTGCGGTGCCCCCCCACCCCCCCACCTCCGCCCAACCGTGTGGTGAACTGCAAAAAAAAAAAAAACAAAAAAAAAAACCAAAGCTAAATTGACCTCATAAAAGCCTCATTAAGCCAACCGTTTCCCAAACTAGTTTTTGCTGATCTGATGTGGCCGCCATGCCAATCTTAACGGCCTCCAACGAGCTGCCGTTTATTCACAACAATGTCTTCAATCGACGTCACAATCACTCAACACTATCATTTCGTCATTCTTCATATTAATGCTTTTAATTAGATGTAGTACGAATCCAGAATTTTGCAAATCCGAATCCAAGGGAGGTTCTGACTGTGCATAGACTACAACAAAATACATAAATTCTCGCGCCTGAATTATTTCTATAAAGCTAACGCGACAATCAAAAGCAAAACCAGGTTACTTTTAAACTTTAAAGGGAACAGTTCCTGCCTGAATTCTTTCAGTCCAGAGCAATGTAAACAAAGACACGAGAAAACACCCGTCGGTCAAATGAGGCTTTCGGCGGACTCCGGAGGTGTCAATTTCAAAAAGAAAGGAACAAACGTGGTTGCTGGATTCGAAAGATTCGATTCGCCATTTTGGGCACTATAGGATTTCAATTCCCGAATCTCGAATCCTTTGCCTAGGATTCGTGGGTTCCAGGATTCGCGGAGTCCGTTGGCACACCCCTATACTTCAAATATTAAAGGTATTTTGAACGTGTGGGATTTTAAAACGAAAGCCCGCACGGCTAGTGAGTTATATCGCATGACCAGACTTCGGTGTACCTGACAGTAAGGCTGTCTTGCTTGAAGTCAACGCCGGAAGACATTTTGCGGGCGATAACACTGCTCGATCCAGGCAACTTCAGGATGGAAGCTTTCCGCATACGGGTGGCGCTTAGGCGTTCTGGTCCAGGGGATGCCGCCACCATGTCTGATGGAGAGTTCGCGACCGTGTCGTCCAATGTCACCACTTTAACGGTGTTCCCCGATTTCTTCATCTCGGGTGACACTGCTTCAGGCTGTGTTCGAGCGCCCTTACTTTAAAATTGGCGCTCATCGACAACTCATTCCCGGAACTGACCGTTTTGTCGTCCGGTGTGCGGATCTGGAAGACCTTGCGAGTTTGCTCGGTGCGATGTTCGCCTTGAGGTTTCTCGCAAGGAGCTGCTCGCTTAGCCTCCTTTTCTTGGTCGAGTCCCATCACTGTTTCGGCGCCGTCTTTGACACTAGTGACTACTGGAGGTCGAACTTCGTCTTCGCTAGTTTCGTTGTGCTTCGGCGTCGTCTTGGAGTCGTTCTTCTCGTCTTTCAGGGCCCCGACAACCTAAAAAAGGTGTAGCATCATCGTCATCGCCGCGCACCGAGCTCGCTGCGAATAAATCTCTTTTCTGTTGACCTTCCGAGGATTCCGGTTGTCCCTCCTTGGATCGCGCTACCTTGGATCTGTCTACTAGATACCAGTGACGTCCACTAACTACTTCTGCAGTAGTTTAATTACTAACTACTTCGCGATGGAGTAGTTTAACTAGTAGTTCAACTACTTTTCATTGGAGTAGTTAGAACTACTTATGTAACTACAGCAATGTATTTTACCTATACATCTATAGCATCCCTTGTAGTGTCTTTGGACACCTAAATATGAGTCACAAGCAGCGATAATGATATTTAAAATATACTCTTGCGCCTACGTCGCTTAATTCACATACTGCCGTAAAACCCATGGCCTGTCTCTTGTATATTATGCGCTGACAAAAGAGCTTGCTGCGGAAGTATTGTCTATGGAGAGAAAGCTTCCGCTATAAAGGTACGTACAACATACGACGGACCATGTACGAGGTTTACACTCAGGCTCCTTCGTCACAGATCAATGCGCCACGCTAATATATTGTGATGGGTGCCGATTGCGCCACTGTGGACCGTAAAATATTTTCGCTTACCCGCGATGATCGATCACGTAGCCATCCTATGCGGTTTCAACGCGAATTCATGCAAATGAGGCTTCACTAGACAAGCATTAAAAGTGCATTTAGTGCACATGCACGACACAATTGCTCTGCACCTCCGTTCTCATCAAACAAGCAGCTCAAGGTAAAAGTCGGAAGCACAATCGTGCCGTAAAGCTTGCGGCAAAATCGGAAGTAGTTGGCGCCTGCAGTAACCCAACTACTGTCGTTAACTACTCGAAATAGTACTTTAACTAGTAATTGCCACTACATTTCTGCCATTAGTTCATAACTACTTTTTAACTACAATCACGTGGCTTAACTAGTAGTTTAACTACATGTAGTTAACGAATGGCCATCGCTGCTCAATACTTCGATACATATTTCTGTCCCAGTGATTTTCCCAGGATTTTCTTCTAGGGGGAGGGGGGGGGGGGGCTGACATAATACGTAACGTCTCGCATGACGTCACAACCACGTGACCATATCATATGACGTCACGTATGATGTGACCCAGTGGCTTTTCCCAGGATTTCCGTTTTGGGGGAATCGGGATTTGAAGGAGTGGAAGGAGTGTTCCTGGCTAAATGCAGCGACATTCAATTTCCAAACAGTGTGAACATTGTTTTGCAACTCTCAAAAGACCACCTAGGCAGTTCAGGGTTGTGAGCATCTTCATTTCTGGGGAAAATGTTGTGTGACATTAAAAACAGAAAACGAGGACAGGTGACGAGAAACGCAAAAAAAAAAATACTAATAAAAACACGCACACATGACGCAGAGCAGTTCTCTTCATGTGAAGCGGTAAGTTTCCCCTTCATAGCCTCCTTGGTTTTCGGACCCATTTTTCAAAAAGCTATATATACTAACTCGTGGTACATGTCCGCGCTGCCACCAGACGTCACCTGCTGTCGCGAAATCTGTTGTTCTTCGATGGATATCTTCATCAGAGCGTCAACATACGCAGGAAGCAATCGCGAACGTTCTGAGCAGAGTATTCGATTCATAGAACCATTCATGAAACCAATATTTTAGTGCGAGAGTACAACACTCATTCTCGTTCCTGTATATCTTGTTCACAAGTACAGTTACCACACATTTAGCAACGTGATCCACCTATAGTGCACCGTACTCTCGCACGATGATCCGATGTAACCACGTTAAACCGCTGTTAAGTTTTTTTATGCTTTACTCGCAGCGTTCAAAACCAGTAGGCATCGTAAATACATCAAGACTTGATTTGAATACTCGGCAGGGCCACATGACACTCCCCTAGGGGGGGGGTGTTAGGGGTGTGTGGAGGGGTGCTGGGAAAATCACTGCTGTCTACTGAAGGCAGTTCCGACTGCTGCGTCATACACGCACCGAAGCCATGCTTTTCATCCTTAGCGTTTGACAAAAAGAGTGTGGTGTTGAATTGGATGAACACGGTTGTACACTGTAAAAAGATGTAACTTTACGCAGAAGTGCATGACTGCTAACTCTGTTGCTGGCATATGTGCCGTAAAATATAGTTCTTGCAAAAAGAAAGAAAGTGTATCACACTTACATAGCTCCCACAAGCGAAAACAACGCCACTTACATTAAGGGCACACTAAACTGCGAAAACCCGGTTCGGAACCATGCCGTGTGGTGCACACCAAAACGGATTTTGTGCAACATATAGGTATAGGGATCCGGGTTTTCGGAGTTTATATCTGGCTGTTACCGGAGGATGTCTTTCGGAGTTTTTTTTTTTAACGGAGTTTTTTCGGAGTGTATCATTTACAGCTCAGTTAATATCTGAAATTCGGAGAAAACTCGACGACGCACGCACAGTTGTGCAGCGAAAGCGCGGTTCTGTCACATTCATTGCTTCAACACCAATGAGACACAAGTTTAACGATACATTTCGGGCGACGCACAAGTGTTCCGCACGGGCGACGACTGAGGTGTTCCGCAATTCTAAATGCACCCTGTCCGTGTGCAGTGCTCACCCTTATACGGCAGTGTTCACATATACGACAACCTCTGCATCGCGATCGCGGGACGGCGTCAACTCCTCAAAATCAGGGTACTCCTTGACGTAGTCGCAGGTGTGGCGAATATCACAACGTGTAACAAAGTAACGGAGAATGTTGTTGACGATGCCAGTCGAACTGTGTTTTTTTGACTGTTCATGTGAGCCACGGGGGCTTGTCAACCAGTTCATGTTATTTATGGGGCGCTGCACCTGCACCCCTCGCTGGAACGTCCCCGAATGGGTCAGTGTAACCCGATACCCAAAGCAACGTCTTCCGAGAGGCGCATCTGGTCACTGTTTCTTGTGCCTCTGTCTCTCCCTTCTTTTTGTAAATAAAATAGTCGTCTCTTTTCAAAGCTACGAAGTGGTCGTGTGTTTTCTGGTCTCTGCGAAGTTCGGGCGCCTCCCCGACGTTTGAGTTCGACGGACTTACACAGGGCAGCTTTCGCTTGCGTCCAATCTTGTCGTCAACACGGCAAGTAGTTGCCCTTTCAAAAAGAACACTTCGTATAATCTCGGTTTAATGCTTATTTTAGTGCTTAGGTCAATGTATAGGGCAAGGAAATCGGGAAACAGACCGGGGGAAAACCCGGGCGGTGAATCCTCAAGTGGTCGAGATGACTGCCGAAGAAAATGCTAGGTCACGGAAATCATTATTATGTTGCGGTGGGGCCGCAGTATCCGAGGTCAGAGGATACCCAGGACACAAAAGGAGGCCAATAACAATAACCCGGTTATCAGGGAAAACATCTGCCAAGCGAAGTTTTTCGGATTAATCCAAATTGCTCAAAATTTTACCGGAGTACGTTTTTCGGATTTTTTCGGATAAATCCGAAAACCCGTATAGGTTGCGACACATATGGCAGCAACAGAGTTAGCAGCCACGTGCGCAGTAAAATTACGGAATTTTTTCTTGCCACACACGTTAAATAGCACGCAATCAGGTGACGTATTGTGAAGGCCAATGCTCGCCCTGACGATGTGAGCACTCAGTGTCAGCGCTGTATACCGAGAACCACGGTATTCAGGCTCAGCACACCACAAATGAAGGACGAAGCACATAGGATAGGAAGTAATGCTCTGACAAGAGGAGACTGTCTGAAAGGGAGGTTCCAATACTACTTTGGATTGCGCCTATAGAACGACTGATTGCCAAGTCATGGGATAATACGAATGATGACCACCCCACGCTCTTGCGTTCCAGAACAGCTTTTTATGACCGCCATAAGGTAAAGACACACAAAACAAAACATGCCCTTTCGTGTAATAGGCCATAAATATACGAAAAATGAAGGGTACACCACTGCATCTTTAACGTTTTTGACAGCTTTTGTGTATTGAGATCTGAAGGTGATTGGACCTACGATCAATCGGACGGACCAAACGCAACCACCAAACCGCAGAGGTCGCAGAGAAGACCAGAGCTCGCATGGTTGAAAGAGTGTTCATTACGTATGTCCTTCAGGAAGCGCAATCAGTACTGTAACAAAACGGACTTCCTGATAGGGTTAACGAGTAAATGGAGCACATCCTATATCAGTTCAAAAACGGTGGACAAAAAGGATAGTTAACGCTAACGTCCTCTAAACGATGTCCTTCCGCACACCCACCTCAGAAACCCCTTACACAAGGGGAGCGGCGTTACCTGCGCAAGCTTGTTCAGAAGTGGGTCCGTATTAGGGCTCTGTATAGAGCGTGCGGCAGACACGGTGTAGTTGCCCGTCTTCTGGCTGACTACGGCAATCTGCACGATGTTGTCCAAGTTCTCGTGGTAGAGCACGCACAAGACCCGATCCACCACCAACAGGAGAGGGACCGCAACGACCGTCTACGGATGAACGATCGTTATTGTGCCGTTTTAATCGGTTCCCTTTAAGCGGTACCTGAGCGCAAAGCATTGTACAGGTTAAAGCTGCGGCGCAGACAGTGATGAACAGATTCCGTCGACGCATGCCGAACCTGGAAACTACGGAGTAGGCTACGCGCGGAATGAAGGTAGTACCGGAATCGACAGATATAACCAGCATCGCCAGCAGGACCACAGTTACTCCCTCTGTCTGAGAAAGGAAAACCCATAAAAAGGCCTACACTGTACACTCTAAATCGTTTCACACCTTTAAAGGTGTAAAATAGGTGTATTAACAAAGATTACACCCTTTCACACCCTACAACTTTGTTTTGGAAGTTCCTGAGGGTGTAACACTGGTGTACTACACCCTCAGGTGAAATATATGGTGATAGTGTGTCGCCTGGGTGTAGGGTTATGCTCTTAAAATGTAAATTTTTGCTAGCAACATGTTTAAAATGCTGGTGTTTCCCTTCGAAACACGTACAACCATACAGATAGGAAAGGACCAAACATCCTGATGAGTCGCGGATAATGAACAACGTAATGCATTTTACAGGGGTTAGATATTTGTGGGTACAACACTGCAAAGCCTTGAAGAAATATGCAGCGTTCTAAGTAATGAACATGCATATGGGGGAGGTGCTTGCTCATGAGAAGGTCTACAATTTCCCGAAAAGCTATACACAGTTGCCATGCTTCATTGCCATGCATTTTCTGTATGTCGGCTGTGCATGTTTACACACATATTTAATCACCTTGATGTACAGACATATATGGCCCTCAATGTGATTATATGCAATATGCTGGTAATTGTGAATACACAGTTACCAGCATATTGCCACGAACCCAGCAGTTCTATTCGGCTTCGGCGTTACAACCTTTACACCCCAACTGCCACGAGGGTGTTAAAATACACCTTAAAAGGTGTGCGCCATTTACAACATTTTGATTTACACCCTTTACGGTGTAAAACGATTTAGAGTGTATAAGAAAAAAGGTGTAAAACGGGGAGTAATTGCAGCTTCTATACTCCCCCAGTCTGCAATTAATCCCCATTTTAGTCCCCTAACCCGACATTTAGTACCGACATTTACTCCCCAGGACAGCAAATTGTCACTAAACTTCGAGAATGGTCTCCTGAATGCAACAGTCTACGTAAATATGTGCACTGTACATAAGGCTGTATAACTCAGACAACGTAGCAATTTTCCAGCCACACAGAGTAAGAAACAGTTAGCGCATCTTTGTTCGCAAATTGTGCCCTAGTATGGCACAAGATTTTATATCACTCGATATATCACGGTTGACGGTTTGCTTCGCAGTATTTTCATGCATGCACACCAATTATGTACCTGGGGACTCTTACAACAGCGCGTGAAATGCAGTCTCCACTCTGTGACATTCATTCACTCCCGTGCATTTACTCCCGAAAGGGACTATTTTTTTACGGCAATGCATTTAGTCCCCAAAAGGAGTAAAAGTACTCCTTTTTTTCTTAGAGTGTAGGATGTAGTTCTGTATCGAGACCACTCGTTTTTAAAAATGAAGTGAAAGCGTTAGGAAGGTAAATATTGCATAGAAGTGGAAGAAGGTCATATACTGAATCTAAAAATGTAAGAATGATAAAATTCTGTGGGCTAGAAGTTTTTTTATACGCATTTCAACAACCTCATCTGATTCACCTTTAGCGCAGGAAAAACACCGGGATGCTAAGCCTAACGGACTCGAAACTTGCCATCTTACAAGAGGTAGAGGGTGAGGTTAGTCTAGGTTATGTTCTACAGATTGTGGGGAGGTGTCAAGGGGGGCACCGCCCCCCTTCCCCAGGCACGCACTAGGCGGTGCGGGCGTCGAGACTGTGCCTCGGGTTAGATCAGAACGTCCTCAGTAAAGATGGCGGATCGCCTTCAAGAAACGCGCGATAAAATTTTATTTTTACACGTTTCACGCAATATACGAGGGTCATTCCTGTTTAATTTCGTTACTAATTAGCTCCTCTTTCACGTAGAAGCGTTTGATTTTTGTTTTTATTCTTTTTTTTCTTAAAAAAAAAAGCCTACGGAACTACGTCCAAGGCCTGTAAGGAATATCCTGGCGTGCACAAAGAATGGTATACATACTGAAAGGTATTCCCAGGCCATTTGTTCGGTGCTCATAATGCCGAAGAGTGGTAGGTTGATGATATGCAGTAAAGCGACCACGGGCATCGGGAGCGAGTGGAAGGCCCACAAGAAGAGCGGCATGAGGATGCAGTAGAGACAGAGGCTTCTCATCGTGCCCTGATAGGCGATGGGGGACAAGTAGAGGGGCATCAGGATACCTAGATGACTCAGGCTCCTGCATTCTTTCGTCTGTTCATGGATGCGGCCGCCCCAGGAACGGACAGAGTATGCGTAGCCTTCTGCAACTAGATATAGTGCCCGTGTTCTAATAAGGTACACTTTGGCGATACCGGCTAATTATTGGAGGATGCCTACACAGAGAGTCGGGGGACCCCGTCGCACGAGCGTTTCCGGCCATGGCCATCAATGGTGAAGGGTTCCAGCAGCCTTGAACGCGGACAGTCTGTCTTCTTCTTCTTCTTCTTCGTCTTCCTTATGGGGGTGCGCTCGCGCTGGTCAGGTTTTTTTCTTCAACTTCTTTTATTACCACTTCGATAGTGCCATCGTATGGTAGGTGTGGTGGGTGCGCAGCACCTCGCCTCACTCGCAGGGCTTGCCCTAACGGCCCAGTTGCATCTTGTATTCCTCGCCTTACACTAATAGAACGACCAGCTCCCGTGGCGCAGTGGTTAGGATGATCGCTTTCCACTCCGAGACTGGGAGGTGACACGGGTTCGAGTCCTGTCACCGGCTGTGCTGCCTGAGGTTTTCCCTGGGTTTTCCGAAAACTTTCTAGACGAACGTCGGCGCGGTTCCCCCGGAAGTCGTCCCAGGACGCATACTAACCCGTCCCCTGTCCCCCACTCCTTCCTGCTGTCCTCTCGCCATCTGTCCACGTCTATACGCCGCTTATAGCCACAGTTGCTTCGCGGTGCTAAAACGGAATTTAAAAACAACTAATAAAACGAACCTTGAAGTTGTCGTCGTGGTAGTATATCTTTTGCAATAATAACAACAACAACAACTTTATGTAATGATAGTGAATGGGGAGCTTCATCGCCCATGGACGACAACACTGTGTGCAGGTGGTAATGTGAGCAATGAAATAATGAGCACTTTCGCAGTAAGGATCCAAGTCCTATATGGTGTTCAAAAAGGTCAGAAGAGCTTGGAGGGCAGAGTGCTGGTGGTCTGGATTTGCCCATGAACCAAGCGGCACCTGCTCGTATCGAAGATCTTGAGACGCAAGCACTGCAAGGTCCGCCCGGTGATCACTCGGCTGAAGCCTACACTCTTAAAAATGAACTTGACCACATAGCAAGCTCCTAGCCAACTATCATCGCGAATGATGTCGTTATCTGCCCTGATTTGTTGAGAACGGCGTTATCTGCCCTGATTTGTTGAGAACGGGAGGCGTACGCCTTCGTTTTCAACACACCGGGTCTGATA
Organism: Ornithodoros turicata; assembly: GCF_037126465.1. NCBI lineage: Eukaryota > Metazoa > Arthropoda > Arachnida > Ixodida > Argasidae > Ornithodoros > Ornithodoros turicata. The sequence goes on from NC_088210.1 coordinate 8,798,041, forward strand.
ACGATATCATTCGAGATTATGGTTGGCTCAGGAGCGTGCTATGTGGTCAAGTTCATTTTTAAGAGTGTATCATTCGAAGGTAACACACTCTAAAAACTGAACTTCACCGCATAGCACGCTCTGCGCCAAGCAGTGCCACGAATGATAGTGTTATCACTTCTGATTCGAGGAGAGAGGGAGGTGTACGCCTTTTTGTGTCAATTATCCTGTATCCAAATTGACACAAAAAGGCGTACACCCCCCTCTCTCGTCGAATCAGAAGCGATAAACCTATCATTCGTGGCAATGGTTGGCGCAGAGCGTGCTATGCGGTGAAGTTCAGTTTTTAGAGTGCAGGTAAAACTTTGCAACCTTTTAGGCACAACATACGCGACAACTATTAGCTCCCAAAAAGGTGTAATTGCTCCACCCTGTCTTCTGTGGCCGTGGGTATACTTTACACGGAGCTCTATTTTACGCTACCCTCCTCAAAGGGCGCGAGTGTCGAGACACCGTACGCAAAAATCTTGGGCATGCTGTAGGTCGACGGGTCAACCACAGAGTTCGGTCGACCTCCCGGGAATCAAAACCAGAATGAATCACGAAGAGCGCGCAGCAACAACAACTGTAAATGCTGGTAACAATGCTGTATGGTACACTGTTTTATATGTTAAGAACGTCCCGAAGCAGACCCTCTTACACCCTTTTACCATCCTCTTACACCCTTTATCAGACGCTACACTCTACAAGCAGAACTTCACCGCATAGCACGCTGTGCGCAAACCATTGCCACGAATGATAGGGTTATCGCTTTTTATTCGAGGAGAGAGAGGGGCGTACGCCTTTTTGTGGCAATTTGGATATATGGTAATTGACACAAAAAGGCGTACGCCTCCCTGTCTCCTCGAATCAAAAGCGATAACCCTATCATTCGCAGCAATGGTTGGCGCACAGCGTGCTATGCGGTGAAGCTCTGTTTTTAGAGTGTATGTTGACCTATAGGTGGTAACAATAGAAGTTACTACCTTTCCACACCCCTTTTTTTTTTCTTACACTCACTCTTAAAAATGAACTCCGCCTCCCGTTTTCAACAAATCAGGGGCGAGAACGTCGTCATTCGACATGATGGTTGGATAGGAGCCTGCTATGTGGTGAAGTTCTGTTTTAAACAGCGTACACTCTTAAAAATGAACTTCACCGCATAGCACGCTCCTAGCCAACCATAATCTCGAATGATATCGTTATCTGTCCTGATTTGTTGAAAACGGGAGGCGTACGCCTTTTTTGTGACACTTATGCTGTTCATAATTGTCACCAAATAGGCGTACACCTTCCGTTTTCAACAAATCTGGGCAGATAACGATATCATTCGAGATGATGGTTGGCTGGGAGCGCGCTATGCGGTGAAGTTCATTTTTAAGAGTGTAGAGTGTACTCATATTGTGAATCAGTCCAGCGTGCTCCCTAACTTGGCGTCCGTCATTTCGTGTCAACGACAACCGAGACGTTCGATGAAATGGCAATAAATATAATTTATACTGTTACAGTGAATCGTGTACAGGATGGCAGAAGGAACCGCTTTCTCCGTCGC